>NC_044317.1:5294044-5594044 GCF_007474595.2 Lynx canadensis
CAAGGCTAGAAACTCACCAAACAAACCCCAACTCTGATTTCCATGAGACCACATGGGGAAGAATACACTATGCGGCAGACACATGGAGCGTGAGGACTGCCTCTAAGCAGGAGGCAGGGTGCTGCACCGTGACTCCTTTCAGAACGTCTTAGAGGTCAAGTTGGAGCCACAGAAGGAAAGCAGCAACATGTGTTAAACGGAGAGAATTGGAAGGTTTCATGTGGGGTCTTTCATTCAAATCAAACCCCAAAATGTCGTGATTGTCTAAACTCCATGGGAGTCCCTAAGCATACTGATTTTTGGAGGATGAAAAATAGAGAACTGAGATTTCACAGTAGAAATGACTTTCAATCAACAGTTCAAGGTCAGACATCCTCCAAATGCTAAACCTCACCAAAAAGATACAAGAAATGGAGTGATTCGATTGAAAACTTTAAGAGAGAGAGAGACAGAGACAGAGACAGAGACAGAGAGAGGAGGTAGATTAATTTCCCCAGACAACTCACTCCCAAGGAAGCCAAATAAGACCATCCTGCTGGAAATGAACCCCCGTCACTTTGTCTTTTTCAACAGCAGCTGCCTCAGCAGCTTGGGTTTGTCAAATAGTATGTGTGAGACACTGTGTGATCCCAACTACTGTCTCTTCAATCTCTCCAATTAGTCTCTGGGATGGACACGTGCCTTATTATCCCTAGTACAAAAGGAGAAACTGAGGCTGACTGAAGCCACCTTCAGTAATCTTTCCTGCGGCTAAATTCCAATGACCCAAATCCAAACAGAAGCAGCGTAGACTATGTTGGAAGAGTCAGGACAAAGCTTGGGTTCCGGTCCCAGCCCTGTTGCTTGCTAGCTAGGTGACCTTGAGAAAATCACTGTGTCTTTTTGGGCCTCAGTTTCCTCATTTATGAGTGGGAGCATTGCTGGGGTCAACAAGATTCTCTGAAGCTCTTGGCTGGCTGTCGCTGCCATGCATCTTAAGGGCCTTCAGGGAAGTTGGAAGATGGCCCAATCCCAGTGACTTTGGACTTGGCCATGGAATTTGCTTTGGTCAAAAGAATTCAAGCAGATGTGATGTACGCAAAGGCTTCAGATGTGTTCACGTGGGTTGGCTCATGTCACATCTGCTTGACTTTCATTGGTCATCCACGGCTATCCAGTATGCTAGGGTTTCTCAACTTCAGTCCTCTTGACATTCGGGATAAAGTTTTCATTGTGGGGGTATCCTGAGCACTGTGGGATGTCTAGCAACACCCTTAGCTTCTGCACCCTTTCTGCCACTTGTGACAACAAAAAAATCTCCAGGAATTGCCCAATGATCTTTGGGGAACAAAACCACTCCTGCCTGAGAGCCCTTCTAGTATGTTCTTGGAATTGGGCAGCCACTTGTTTAAGGAGAGAGAGGAAGCCCGTGAACCATAAGCCGACCTAGAGCCCAGTCCAGCACATATGGACCTCAGCTGACCAGCAGATATGTGGGCAAGAAACCTACGTACTTATGGTTGTAAACCACTGTGATTTTGAAGTTTGTCTTGCAGAAAACTCTCTAACATTCTAGCCATGAGGGCAACAGCAAATATGTGGTAGAATTCCATACACTGTGCCTGAGTACAGTGGTATTTTCTGCTGGTATTATGAATATTGTTAGACTCTGTTTAGATTGCCTTATGAAGTGATTTAGTGTGTGATGCATCTCACCTGTGTCCTCAGAGTCATCCCCTGAAGCCTTCTAAGCAACCCTCACCACTCTGCTCCATGGACCACATTCCCTGGTATCTCGGACTGCATCCAACCACCCTACGTGTGCCCGCTCCCACTTCTGGAGGAGCCTCCGTGGCCAGGCTGCTCTCCTCCAGTTCTAGGGCAGCCTTGACTGTCTTTTGTGTTCCTCCCCCTTTCTCCCAGTTTAGGATGAACCAAAAATCCAGAGCTGTGACACATAGGAAATAGTTTAAAATAGATGTTCCTTGAATCTGGTCAGCATACCTATTACAGTGGTTAATTACTCAGTATCTGTATGTATGTTTTAATGTATGACTTCCAAATACTGACTTCCCATAAGGGCAAGGACGATTTTGTATCTGTTTTGCTCTTTATGCAAAGCTAGAACCTAGCACCATTCCTGGCATGGAATCCTGGTGGACTGAACGGATGGGTGAGTAAATGAGCTGAGAGAACATTCACTCTTCGTAGCAAACACACAAATAATTTAGAGATAAACTGATGGCCACCTCAGAACCTTGTTTAAATCATGCAAGATCCGAAAGAGTCCCCCAGAGTAAATGTCACCAGAGAATGTGGAAACACTCAGAACTCTGATAGAAGAATACATTTGGCAAGGAATGAAAGTTTTCTTAGAGCTTAATTGTTTTTGTTTTCTTAATTTAGTCCAAAGTTTGCAGCATATTTGTTGATTCTTTAATTTTCCCTCAAAGAAACTCTTTCACAGAGCATAAATTGATGATGAAGTAAGGGCCTATAGGTCGTATTTCTATTACTAAGCCAGACAACACCTCTCGCTACTCAGTCATTGAGGGGAAGGAAGCAGTGATATCAATGGAAATGATCACTGTACACACAGAATGGGTGCAGGTGAAGTTCAAAGACGGATACTTTGAGCTCCAAGGTTCTACACTATTGTTCGGGGTTTGCTTCTTTGCCCCATGCACAACCTAGCTATGACATCAATGTTTAGTGTCATCAACTCAGTAAATTCCACGGGAACATAGTTCTCAGCAGTGTGAACCTCTCCCTTGCCATGGGACCTAAGTGTCTGCCTTGGATTCAGTAGAAATGCTGGTAAAGGGCCATCTTATTTTACTTGGGTTTCCGTGTACGACAAAGGAGGAGCAATGATAGCAATTATAAATACCATACACGGAAAGCCTATTGTTGGGATGGACACGGCTCTACATTCCCTAACTCTGTCACCCTGTAACCTTGGCAGGAGTGTCCGTTTTGTGGTTGGGGTAAGGGCCTTGCCCAAGCACACACACTGGAGAGATTCAAATTCCCAAGTCCTTGCTAGGATAATATCTTGCTGCTCAGAGACTGAAGACAAGAAGGCAAATGTCTGAGAATCCATGGGAACCATCGAATCCCATTTCAGTCTCAGGGTCCCAGAGCTCTTAGAGCGAGGTGCTATCTTATGCAAAGTTTGGAATGGAAAACCAACAGGTGAATTGAAGGCTCAAGCCAAACTCACTCTTAAAATCAGTAAAATCCACCAGAAAGTACACTACAGACTTCTCTCCAATGAGTCCAACCCAACCATGTTTTCCTGTATTGTTGGAACAGATGGCTGACCTTCAACTGAGCCCCAGATGATGTTGTGGGCTTATCTTTACAGGGTGTAGATGAGAAAAAAACATAGCATCTCCTAGATGCTAGAATAACGCTCAGCTTGTGCAGACACTCTCGCTCTGAAACCAGAGCTGTTGTTCAGGTTGCTTTTCCTCTCACTGAGGGCATGTGTTTACGGAGTGCAGAGGGGGAAGAACCACCCACACTATGTAAATGGTTCTTTTTCTTTCCCTTTCTCCAAGCAAAATATTTGCCTTTGCATAAACTGAGCGTGCAGATGATTTAACTAGTGATATGGGGGCTTGGGTTTCCTGCCTGTAATGAAGAGTAGGTGGCATCCATTGGACAAGATGGAGGGGTGTCCATGGTATTATCTACCTATTTATTATCAACCTGTTTTTGAGCAATTCAAATGTCATCAACAAACTACACACCTGAACACACTGACATGCTCTCTCACGGAAAATTTTGCCCATGATGGGGCAGATTGATCATATTTAATGAACCTGTCAGGCTCCCCTAACCTGAGAGAGGGCTCCATCCTGGAAGCCAGCTGATCTGACTTCATGTATCATTCCAGCTACCTCAGTTCGAAAAATTACTTGTCTTATTTTTTTTTTATTTTTTTTTCAACGTTATTTATTTTTGGGACAGAGAAGACAGAGCATGAACGGGGGAGGGGCAGAGAGAGAGGGAGACACAGAATCGGAAACAGGCTCCAGGCTCCGAGCCATCAGCCCAGAGCCTGACGCGGGGCTCGAACTCACGGACCGCGAGATCGTGACCTGGCTGAAGTCGGACGCTTAACCGACTGCGCCACCCAGGCGCCCCATTCCTTGTCTTATTAATTATCAGTCTCGTGTCTATTATTTATTTTTATTTTGATAGAAAGAGAGAGTGAGCACAAGTAGGGGAGGGGCAGAGGGAGAGGGAGAGAGAGAATCTTAAGCAGCCTCCAGGCTCAGCAGAGAGCCAATGAGGGGCTCGAATCCCACAACCCTGGGATTATGACCTGATCTGAAATCAAGAGTCAGACGCTCAACCAAATGAGCCACCCAGGTCCCCTAAATACCAATCTCATTGTTAATACCAGATCATTTTGACAGTCCTTCCGTACCTTTCTCTATTCAGCTGGGACCCATTAAGACACATTTGAGAGAACAAAAATATTCGCATTTTTGTGAATCCTTACACCAGTTGGGAGGACAGCTGGTTAAAGAAGAAGAACACAGAAAATACTACAGATCGTCAGCTTTCCCAAGGTGTGGTGGGGGTGAACAAAAGTTTATTAAAAATAACTATACTAGACACAGCATGCATAGCTCATTACTCTCAGGCATATTTTTGATGAGGGAAATGCTAGACACAGCTCTTCAATGAGATTTGACAGCAGGTAAATTACACAGTGTAAGGGTTTAAGGTGATCTACAGAACAACAATGTCTTGATCATAAATAGGATTTGTGTGCTGGAAAATACATTCCATCATTAATGAAACAGACAAATGAACTGAAAAACATCATATCGCGCCATAGTTTTAAGTAGCTTACCTTAGGCAGTGTATATTGGTAGTAAGTCATGCATAAAACCCTGTAAAAGCTCATTAAGTCTGGATCAGTTTATTCAAAACAGCACATATTTCAAATAACTGGTTCTTACTTAGCCCATTCCAGACTCTACTGTTTAACAACATCAACTAAAATAATGGAAAACAGGCAGCTGAATTCATTACAAGTTGTGTCCCTCCAAAACTTTTAATCGGTGATCCCAGGGACATCAATGTTTCTGTTGGTAAAAATCCTTGGGAGTCATTTCCTGGCACTGACCGTCCTACAACCCTATGGTGACATTTCCCGTAAAGACCTTCTACGGCCTGGAGCCCTTTGACTTTGGGCTGAGAACTTCTACAAACGGCAGTCTCACACTTTTTGAGGAGTCTTACCGTTATTGGGTTATTAGTACAGAGCGACCTTACTGAGAAGGCACTGGTTAGATTTCTGGCCAGTTGAAGGTTTAGAGGCAATATGTTTATGAAGGTTGCCATGATGCATCGAGTAAGTTGCAGATATCGAGCTGGCCATCATAGCTCCATTTCCAGCATCCACAATTTCAAACATAATTGCTCCAAAGATCTCAAGTCACCAACGCATCTGTCAAAATATCAATAGCTGCGAAATCTGCCAGTCTTTCAGAATTCAAAGACTGTCCTTTACCAAAAGACTTTATTTTGTCAATGTTCCCAACAACTATACACAAGTAAATGGTCTGGGAGAGAGATTTATGACAAGAGTTTAAAACAGTTTGTAAACCCATGAACATGTGCATGGGCTTCCCTTGCTGGTTGTGACCCTGACCCTCGCTACATTAGACCCAGATGGGCTGAGTGCTGATTTGTGAGCACTTCTAGAAGCTGCATCTCATGAAATCCCCTCAGTGACAAGCTGAGATCAGTACTGAGATGACTTGCCTTTAATTGCAGGCTCTGGCGTGGTGTGCCTTCAGACCAAGGTAACACAGCTACAGGTCTCAAAATGGGACCAGAGTGCGGACTGTCTGAGTTGAACTCCGAGCTTTTGTCACTCTAGCAAGCTGCTCTCTCTACTGCTGCCAAAGTTTGCACGCGGATTCAGTTTTGGTTTGGAAGCAACAGAGAAGTAATTAAGCTTTTTGGGCTTTATTTGTTTCGTGATATGATATGAGAGACATCTGTAAGTTTTGACTTCCTTGCATCCCTGGCCCTCTTGTATAAGTAACAGTGCCCTGCTTCCCTTTGGGCCATTATCTGTTCCCTACTCCCTGTGTGTGTTTCCAGTGGGCCTGTAGATCATAGTGTTATTTCCTCCAATCCTGCCCCGGAGGGGTGGGCTCATGAGCCGACCTAAGCCAATCGGGAGCTCTCTCCTGGGAATGGGACCCGTAATGCCAAGGGTGCAACGGATGGGGGTGGGTGCAGAGGATTTCTTCCACTAATTCTGCCTCAAAGAGAGTCTTCAAGAGTTTCTGGCTGTGGTCCCCAGAACTGAGCCTCTTCCTATCCTTTCTCAGAGCCAGCTGTCTGATTTTAAATCTGTATAATATGGCCGGCACGCATCCAGTGATGCTCTTACTGCTTAAGTTGGCCAGGGCTTGTCTGTCCCTCAATCACAGAGCCCTGAGCAGTTCACATGAGAACATTATTCTGAGCTGGTCCACATCTGCACGCACACAAACTCTGACAGCTTGTCTGCGTCTGCCTGCAGTGGGCTAATCAAAGACACAAGTGGGCTGTGCAATCAAGGGCAGAAAACACCAAAAGGGACGTGGAATAAAAATGTGTCCGTCAGCTAGTAGAAAAAAAAAAAATCCGGGGCCTATTATTTCCCACATTTCTTTCTTCTCTAGGAAGAAGTTCTATCTGTCCCGGCTGAGGAAGATGGCTTCGAAGAAAAGAGACTTCTGGGCATTCTGGAGAGGAGCGGGTCTTCCGGCGACCCGGATTTAGTTCATGCCATTCCTTACTGTGTGGGCTTGTACAACTCACTTCCCCCGCTGAGACTCAGCGTCCAACTCCGTAGAATGGGAGTCATATGACCAAAAAGACAGTGTTTGTTTATGCATGTGTGAATATATGTGGACGTACGTGGTTCACACACAGATTCAGTACACATGCCTTCAGAAATTCCCTGACAGCAGGAACACTTAAGGAGATAGTCAAGGGGAAGGAATAGGATTGGACAGAGAACATTTATTACTCTACATACATGTGCGTGTCTAGGCCCTAGCATACACTTACATGTAACAAGTGAAAAAAATTTTTTAAAGCAAATCTCCTTGCTGCCAAGCATCCTCATTTCACACCTGAGAAGCAAGCATCCTGATATGACAGTTGACTTGCTGTGTGTCTCACAGAAGGTCATGGAGGGATGGGGATAGGTGACCGAGACTCCAGAAGAATTTTAAGCTCTATGGATTCGTTTGACAAACAGGAACTTGAGACCCAGTCAAGGATCTAACTGGCACAGCCGGGACATCACAGGCATGACAGAGTTCTGAAGAACGGAACGAAGACTGAGGAGGGGCAAGAGAGGAGAGAGGCTCCGGGAGGAAGGAGGGGGCCTGGCCACCGCGGCATCGGCCGGGCAGAGGATGGCCCTTTCCTCATGGTGTTTTGCCTGAATTGTATGGTTCTGGAACCACCTGTATGGGGGTCTGGGCTGAAAACAGTCATGAAATCAGACTGGGCGCTCCTTCTGTCTCCACACAGTCTCCGACTGGATCTGTTTCTCTGGTCCTCCTACAGCCGTGAAGCAAATAGCTTGCAGGGAACGAGCCTACAAGCAGTCATGGCTGAAAGTATCCCCCACTCCCTGGGAATGGTAACTCCGTGTGGGTGGGTCCTGTCCAAGGCCCACAGCACCATCCCACCCATAGCACATGCACAAGGGATGATTTTGAAGGACTGGGGGAAAGAGGAGGGAAGGGCTGAAGGGAGAGCTGAGTGAGCAAAGACAACGATGGGTGCTGGACAGGCACCAGACTCCTGGAGGATCACGGCCTTGGTGGAGCTGTGGCCACAGGCTTGGCTAAGGAGTGCCTGCCCGTCATGCTTCCGGCATGGACCTTCCTGTGACTCTCCTCTCAGCCTCCATTACGTTTGCTTACACACGTGCACACATGCATACACACACGTGCAGCTTTTACGTTTTCCGTTCTTCCGCTCTTCATTTCCTGTTTCTCAACCAACAGTCACAGAAACTAATTTACCTTATCAAAAAGGCAATTACTCAGTATCTTAGACTTCTATTTATTTGACAGGCTTCTAATTTTCTCACTTTTACCTAATTTGACAGGGAATATTATAGACATAACTAGTCTTTCAGAATGACTTTCACAAGGTTAGTTCACTTGTTAATTGACCCTCCGTGATGGCAATTTATGAAGCATATTAATTTCATCTGTCACTTCCAACACAAAGTAAATGTGGAAAATAGTCTATCTTTCATAAGGGACCTTGTAAAAGAAGTATGTCGGAATTCTTAATTAATGTATGCATATCCTTTCAACCATTGATATTGTGCAGAACTTTTATACCCACTCATCTGAAGCTCTGTCTCCCTTTTATAAATGTTTTGTTATTCCTTTATGATGAAGGAGAGACACCTTCACTGAGGATTATTCTGCAAGGGATATAAATCACCCTTATATAAAAATGAAGCAGCCATTTGTCTGGAAGGATTTCTGGAGCCCACAAAGGAAAGTTAAAAAAATTCCCATGAGAGCTGTAGCAAGAGGAAAGACCGCCTTTCCAGAAGGCAGAAGCGGATGCCCTTTCACACCCACAGTATGGCTACTCCAAGGAATGAAATCAGACACACCACTTGCCCCCTTTATTTTTTTTATTTTTTTTTTTTCAACGTTTATTTATTCTTGGGATAGAGAGAGACAGAGCATGAACGGGGGAGGGGCAGAGAGAGAGGGAGACACAGAATCGGAAACAACTTGCCCCCTTTAAGAAAGGAAGGTGGTGCCTCCACAGGCTATGTTGGACCTTCGAAGGACACCTGGTGAAGAGAGAGAGAGCTCACCACTTGGATGTGATTGGCTACGTTCCTTTTCCTGAACTTCCTGACACCCCCCGTTCAATTTCAACCTTACTCATTTCAAAATCACTTTGGAGCCTACCAGTGGGCAAGCACTCGGGATAAAGCTGCAAACAGAACAGACGCAAACTTGAGGCTCACGGGGCTCACACTCATGCAGAGGAAACAGGAAAGTCAATAGAATACAGAACAGAATTACAATATGGAGTGATAAGCACCAGGACAGAGTGAGGGGTGGTTCTGAGGCTGAGGGAATGGATACAGAACATAGAAAGGAAATTCCGTTGGCACAATGTGGAGCGACCTCTGGGCTTTCCCTCCCTCCCTGAACATTCTTTCTATGGTTTCCCTGGAGTTCTCCCAAATTCCTGACTCCTGCACGTCGGCTTATGGAGCTTCAACATCTAAGTAGGCAACTCTTCCAGCTTCGGCTCGAGCACAGATGCTCGGGGCTCCTTCATAGGTACGCGTGTTGAGTCTTGGCTCTTCCCCTGGTTTTTACCCAGATCTGAACTTTCCACACACCAGCAGGGAGCCTCAATGAACAAGGGCTCCATTCCTTCACCCAGCCAATGCCCTAGTTAAAATGTTGGCTCAGCAAGGGGCCTTTGCATGGATTCCATCATAAATCATCATTAATATTCTCTTAGGGTAATGGTGTCTTTGGCTCTGTGATCTCAAGTATTTTCTTCCTGCCATTTTCTCCATGTTGAAAACCTACTCCCCTTACGAGATGAAGTGCCATTTTCAAGTTTGAACGTCTTCATGGAAGAGATCTCCAGAAAAGACTAGGATCCTCTGTTGAGGCTTGAAATCTTACATATATCTATCTATCTATCTATCTATCTATCTATCTATCTATCTATCTCCAGGACTTATTAAAGCTGAGTTTAGCCTAATTGTTTATGTTTTCTCTGATCAAATAGAGAAGTTTTACTTTCCCTCAAGCGTCTTGCTAATAAATCCCCTCAAAGGTCATTCCTGGCTTTGAGCTAAGCACAAAATATATATGTTTGGGAAGAAAAGGCCTAATCTTTAATTTGACAGTAATGGTATAAGAGTTGAGGGTTTTCTTTGTTAAAGTAGCAATATACATACATATATGTATATATATATTATTTGCAACATATATGCGCATATATATATAATAGTAATAAAATACGAGACCGTGTTAAGGAATATTTATCCTGAGTTTTCTACAATATATTTAACAAAAGCATATTTTAGAGCATTTATAATGAAAACCATTTGATTTCTGATTGAGATAGTCCATGCCAATGATTTACACACAGAAGCATTTTATAAAAATGCAAATTACAAAGGTGGCATGCTGTAATGTCCTCATCAATCATAAAAATACATATTTTGAATAAGTGTTGAGATATATAATCTATACTTCATAGATCTCAGCACGGGAGCACTGCCATTACTAGCCGAAGTGCACCACGCGATTATCGGAAAATAATTACTCCCTTGCTCTAATGTTATCACATGATAATAATGCTAAGATGCTGTTCTGAGCAATAACATTTCTGAGGAGGAGAAAATTTCTTCCTCGTTTAATCTCACAGCCAAAAAAAGAAGGTCGGGTGTGGGGGGTGGGGGTGTGTGAGTGCACACACGTGCACGTACGTGGGAAGTGGGACATTCTTCCTTTGTCTTCAAGGTTAGCAGACGTACCTTTTACAGTATGTCTTCCTTTCTGTTAACAAAGTAGGTGAATTAAGCCCCCAAACCTTCCAGACACTGAAGAAACGTTGGTGTTTTTAATTTTTTTACCAAAGATAATGAAACCCCAAGGGAGGAAATTCATGGTTAAATAAAGGTTTCATGGCTCAAAGGACTGGATGTTCATATTAGTAAAATCACCCTCCACTGTATGGTCAGAGCTACTCTGAAACTACCCATACATCTGTGGACACGTGCAATTAGCTCTTACGATAGGCTGGAGGAATTCTGGAATATTCTTGTTGCTTTAAGATGCCATCAGTGAAGACAAAGAGATATAGGTCTGAACTGACCTTCCTCCTCCCCAGGGGAAGAGCTAATAAAATAAAAACAAAACCAAAACATAACAAAATAAAACAGTGGAATGGGAAAAAGAATCGTAGTGGGGATAAAACAGGCCGTACTGAATCTCAGATGTGTGCTTATCACAGACTCAACTGGAGGGACACAGTCTTCTGAAGTGGAGTGAGGGTGGTTTGGGCATGGGGTCACCTTTTACTCCTGGACACCTGGGGCTGGGGCAGAAGTGACTGCAAAGCCCACACCACAATTTTGCCCTGAAGTTGGGTTAGTACCACCCAACTGTGGTTTGTTTTCTGGAACTGAACTTGGCAACGCTTATTCATGCTGAAGCCTTCAATTTCTTCCCCTTGTCTGTTACCGTGTAGGGGCTCAGAAGACAAACAAGACTTTCCTCTTTCTATGTCTTTTCACAGCTTTGTAGATAAGTTGGAAATAGTAGCTACCGTTGCTTATGGAACACTTCCTAAGTGCCACGTACTTTCTTTTATATTCTAGAATAGTCGTTCTCAACTAGAGGTATCTCCTCTTCCAAAGACATCTGGTGGTGTCTGGAGATGTTTTTGGTTGTTACAACTTGGGGCTGGTGGATGCTACCGGCATCTGGTTATAGGCCGTGGATAATGCTAAATACCTGTAAATTACAAGACAGCCTCCACAAAGAAGAACATACCAGCTTCAAGCGTCAGTTGTGCCGAGGACGCCTTTGAGAAACCCTGTTTTAGAAGGATTTCTGTGGTGCTCACATCACAAGTATGAGTTAGGTATTTTTAGCATTCCTATGCTGCACATTAGGACACAGGGTCTCAGAGGTGAAAAACTGTAGGAGTGATCATTTATTGTCTACTTTGTGCTTGGCTCTCTCCTAACTGCTTTACTATGTGCCACGTGCTCATCACGGCCATGAATTAAGTCACATTAACCCCATTTCACAGATAAAAGAAAACGGAACATCAATTGCCCAGGGTCACATAGACCTGAATGGACAGAACCAAGATAAACATTCCCTTCTGCCTGGCACCAAATCCCATATCCCTGTATCCCCCCGAGTCAAGGTCATTGCTGCTCAGGGGCAGGTTCAGGGATTCAAACTCAGAAAGTAGAATTCCAGCTTCTAGACTTTTTCCATGATACCTTGTGGCCACACAAGGAAAGAAAACCCTCCAAAAGCACACAACATATAAATGTGCTGGGATTAGACTGAAGACTTAAAGGCATCAAAGATGCTGGGCACTCAGGTATACTAAGAGATTCTTCCACAGAAGGGACATGGGACAGAGGTGCCCAAGCAGGGAGGCTCTCTGCGGTCAGCGGTCCCCTCCTACACACAGCCAGAGGCCAAGAAACAGATGATGATAAAGATGTCAAGGGGTCAGCTTGCTGCCCTGCTTCTGTGTGAGCAATGCTTACGCTGTGGGGATTCTTCAAAAGTGTGGACAGGGATACCTTCCAATGAGTCAGCTCTGGTTTTATAAACTGACCTTACATTGGGAACATTCTATTTTAGATGGCCAGATCTTGCTGGTCTGGGGGAATGCCTGTATTATTTCAATTACAATACTTGAAGTTTAGAGAGAAAGCTCCTTCGTAAAGTATGCAGAGAGGGAGATCACTATTGAAAGCCTCTCACCCTTATTAGCAGCTTCAAGGTGATTAAGTCACATGAATTTAATTATTAGCCTATTAACCCATAGAATATCTGCTCAATGCCTTGCTTATAAATATCACATCCACTGTCCCCCTTTTACAACCCAAGTGTTGTTATGATCATACCTTATTCCAGTCAATAATTTGTCCCAATGGGCATTTATAAAAAATATTTATCCAGCTATACGTATTGAGAACCAATATCTATTATTTGACGGTTACTCTGTATCGACCCCATCAGATCTAAGTAGCTAGTGCCTAGATTCTGATTTTCTTAGATGTGTTCTCACTTTTATCTTGAAACCCCCAGAAAAAGCTGGAATCGTCACCTCAAGCTCCCTCCCTCCCGCTCAACCCAACCACTTAACCGGTCACCTGGCCCCATCGTGACTCCGTCTAGAATTCCCAACAAATTTCTCCTCAAAGATTTTGGTCTCCTTCCACTTTCCACTCTATGTAGTGAGTGGTTCCCGAATGGACCCACATATCCAATCTCATGTACTCTTGTGCTTCAAATCTTTCAGTGGGTTGCCAGTTCCTTTAAGATAAAACCCACGTTTCTTAGCTTATAAAACCCTTTATAATCCAACTCCTATCTTCCCCTCCAGCCACATCTCCTATCACTCGTGTGGCCTCTATGCCATCCATGCAATACTAGCTCTTGGAATTCCCTAAATAATTGTAATTTTCCATGCTTCCTGTTTTTGCACATCCTGAGATGGTTCTCTCTCCACCCCCAACGCTTATAGACTAGAAACGGTCCTCTCCATCCTACAAGACAGGCCAGGTCTGGAGTCCTAGTTAAAACCTTCCCTGTCCCCCCATGCCCCTCCCACCTAAGAAGCCCATCCAAGTCCACCATGAGAATCCTGTGTCCTTGCCAAGTCTAGGTGAAGAGTGGGTAGGTGTCTTAATTCTTGACTATGCTGAAAAGTATGGGTGTGAAGGCATTTTCCTTCTTATACCCCTCCTCCCCAAAAAAAGACAAACAAAAGAGATACTCTCTTTTTCCTCTCTGATGTCGCCATGTTGGCAATTTCTGGAGCCATGTTGGTACCAACCAAGAGCTAACGTTGGACTGGAAATGACGGGGGCCGGGATAGACCAGAGAGATTGAAAGAGCCTGAGACCTTGATGAGATTGTGCACGTGGGGGTCTGCCCTTCTTCTGACCTCCCAGTTTGATGAAATTTATTTTCTCACTTAAGTTTAGATCCATTTGAGTTAGAGATTTCTGTTATTTGGAGCTAAAAGCATCCTTACTTCACTGCCTTCTCTGATATCCCCGCTCTTACCTCTTGGCTCCGTATTCCTCCTTGGTCTTTTGCTACCTTGCCTCTCATTACATTTATTTGTAATTCTCCTTTGACCTGTCTGACTTCACTTATTAGAATGTGAACTTCTTAACAGCAGGGACCACGGTATTATTAGTCTTTTATCTCTTAGTTCTTGGTAAATAGCAGATGTTAATAACATTTTGCAAAATCAACTTTGATAGCTTCATAGGGGATAAGGAGTTGGGAGGAAATTTATGTGGTGTCTTCTCTTATACTTACTTATTTCCTAGTGTAGAAGGAGCCCTGTTTGTACAGTGTGAAAAATGCCTTCTTGACTTAAATGTTGGGTCCTGCCATGTTGTGAGTCAGATTCAACTAATGTTTGCCGAACATCTACTCCGTGCCAACAACTTGCAGGAGACCAGCTGGGACTAGCGTGAGTCTGAGGCCTTAACCCCACAGAGAGCAGAGGGCAGCATGAGGCCAGGCATGGGCTTTACAGAAATGAGCTTCCAAGCTGGAGATGTCAGCATTTCTTCATAAAGCTTTCCGGTCCCATGCAGATGGCTTCCCTAAAGCGGCTTCTCCTAAGTAGGGGAAGGAGGCCCGGCTCCGGTCTGGCTTGGTTTGGACCATCAGCTCCGGCAACAAGGAGCTCCGTAATTAAACAAGGTGCTCTTTAAACCCAGCGCGATGCAGCCGAAAAGGGGAAATCCCTGAGAGGGAGGCAGAGCGGATACATTCACTGAGGGACTGAATGGTTTTGAAAGAAAACCCTAAGTTCTGTGTATCAGCTCACCAGGTGCAGTAAAATGCTAGCCGTTCAAACCCTTCAGGAAAATGAGCCACCGTGGGGGGTCTAACACCCTGTCCCTTTGCTTCAAGCCACGTCTTTCCTTCTTTATTGTCATAGGTGTTGCCTCTGGATTATTTTGCAAAACATTATGAAGTTATACTTTTCTAGAATGTTGCCAAAATGTACACAATTTCACAGTTGAGATTTATAGTGTGAAATTCTATGAAAAAAGTTCCTCATACGTTACAAATGAAACACATGTTAAGAAGGGCATATAATCTCAATTATAAGAGACTGTACTGTAAGTGAACTGAATACCGGCTTTTGAAATTCCAACGTAAAATTAATTTGAAATTTGAAAGGATCATTTAATCCACGGATATGTGACTTATGGTTGTTTTAATCCTTTTTTAGAACCAGTTTATTGAGACATGCTTGACATACAAAAAGCTGTATATATTTAATGTATATAACTTGGTGAGTTTAGAGATAAGCATACATCTGTGAAATCACTGTCACAATCTATGCCTTACGTACATCAGTCTCCTCCAATATCATAATCAGAGCAATAACAGTAATAATAAATAAAGAGGGCAACAGCCATATCTCCTTTAACAAACTATCTTAGTACTATGTGCCTTTCCTTCCTTGGATTTCTTTTTATGTCTATTTATTTATTTTTGAGAGAGAGTGTGAGTGGGGAAGGGGGAGAGAGAGAGGGAAACAGAGAATATGAAGCAGGCTCCAGACTGCCAGCACAGGGCCTGATGTGGGGCTCGATGTGAGGCTCGAATTCACGAATGGTAAGATCATGACCCAAGCCGAAGTCAGACAGCTGACTGAACCACCCAGGCACCCTCCTTCCTTGGGTGTTTTAAAAACATCATACACCACGTGAGTGTACAAGTCTTAAAAGTACAGTTGGATAAATTTAAAATATGTAAACACAATCCATGATCCATCCTTTCCATCCATTCTAGAATTTTAAAAGTTTGCAATCATGGGCACCGAGGTGGCTCAGTCGGTTAATCGCCCGACTTCGGCTCAGGTCCTGATCTCGTGTTCTATGGGTTCGAGCCCCACCTTGGGCTCTGTGCCAACAGCTCGGAGCCTGGAGCCTACTTTGGATTCTCTGTCTCCCTCTCTCTCTGTCCCTCCCCTGCTCATGCTCTGTATGTCTCTCTCAAAAATAAATAAACAAAAAACAAAAAGAAGTTTGCAATCATATTTTTTGTGAGACTATTTGATTACTACCTCATCCTGACCATATAGGAGGTTCATGCAGGGCAAAAGCCACATTGATTTTGCTCAGCACTGTGTCTCACCTGCTACCTGGTGCGGGGCTGAGCACATACGTGTTTGTTGAACCAATAAACGACTGGGAACGAGATGACGTCAGCACAGCTGAATTTGCCAGGGCTCAGTTCATCTGTCTTTAAATCTGCGATTTCTTCCCTTCCCACTTTCCAGGTTTAAGAAAATCAAGTGAAACTATTGACATGGTAGTACACGTTGTAAGTTGTGCTACCACATAGAAGTGTACATTTAGCAAATGCAAATATGTTAACTATTTCTCTTTGTCTCTAAACTTAAAAGTGAGTCTAAATGTGAAACTCCATAAATTTCCCGTACTGCAGACCACAGAGCAGCATTTTCTAAGTTAATCTTTTATAATAAGTAGCTTGTTTTGATCTCTATCTGTAGGATCTAGGAGAGTAGCACTGATTTCGAAGACGGTCTTTAACGATCCCTGTTTCTTCGTATTTATATCGTTGGGTGATCCCCCGTCCTTGAGGGTGGGCTGAACCTAGTGACTTGCTTCTAATAAATAGAATATGGTAAAAGTGATGGGCACTTTTAGGGGTTACAAAAGACTGTTTCTTCCATTTCTCTGACACTCTCTCTGTTGCCTTCTTGGCTTGCACATGGTGAGGAAGTAAGCTGCCAAGTGGGAGAGGCCCACATGGCAAGGAGCAGCTGGCCACCTCCAGCCAACCCTCCAGCAAGGACCTGAGGCCCTCCATCTGACAACCCGCAGGGAAGTCAATTCTGCCAACAAGAATGTGAACTTGGGTCTTTGTTCAGTTGAGCCTGGGGATGACTGAAGCCCTGGTGACACATTGACTGCAGCCTGGGAGAAACTCTGAGGCAGAGACAAGCCACGCCCAGACTCCTGACCTAAAGAAGCTGTAAGTTAATAATTGTGTGTGGTTTCAAGCCACTGAGGGGTGGGGTCATTTGTTTTGCAGTGATAGCTAACTAATACACATTCCATGAATTTCCAGTACTTCGGGTAACAGTAATAGTAACGGGTATTTTCCAGGTGAAACGTTTTGGTCTATGACTCTGGCTTTATCATGAGTCTGTGAACATAAGGAGAGCAGGACAGTAGATGTTTTAGTCTACACTAAACAAAGTGATGGTTTTGCAAAGTGTGGACACATAGGAGGTGCTCTTTAAGTATTTGTGCACTGAATGATGAATAGTTAACTGAAGCAAGATGACCTCTAGTGAACCTGAAGGACATATGCCAAGGAAAGGCAGGTGAGTAAAGGGGATCTGGGGCAAAGATGGCTTCTCTAGACCGTGAAAATAGCAAGAGCGGACACACTGCATCCATGGAACCTCCACATCTTCCAAGCTACGACAAGAGCCAGGAAGTTTATGCTAGGGCGGGGCCATCTTTATGTCTCTTCCCCTACAACACTTTTGCAAATGCATCTTGTTTTTCACAACCTTAGGTAGAAACTTGAGCGACTCAAACATCAAAAATAAGGTTACTAATAAAGAGGAACATCTACCCTGTGTGTGTTCCGCAGTCATTAAAAATGACAATATACGTGACTTTGAAAGATACTATGGTAAAATCTTGGATGGTGAGTAACTTGTTCTGTGAGTGTTCCACAGACGAGCAAACATTTCTAATAAATTTTAACTTGATAAACGAGTGATGTCTTGTAATACAGGTAGTATGTGATGCTGAATGCCACATGACCACGTGATCACAACTGAGCCAACAGTTCTTGAAATTTACTTTGATATACGAGTGCTTTAGATTACAAGCATGTTTCCGGAATGAATTATGCTCACAAACCAAGGTTTTACTGTAGTTTCCTTTGGGCTGGATAAAACAAGTAGCATCTACTGCCTGATTCCATTTTGGTAAAATTATATGTGTATTTATATAGCAAAAAGTCTGGAAGGAGATATATGGACGATGCTTATCTTTTGGTGGTAGCACTATGGGCGATTTTTATTCTTGTTATGCTTTTTAGCATTTCCTAATTTTTTTTAAACAACAAACATGGATTAGTTTTATACTCTGAAACAGTAAAGGCTATATAAATTTATTACTAAATAATAAAACAAGGAAGATGCCCTAAAGATAACAGTTTCCTGCTAATGCTCTTATTGGAAAAGACATCACATTGTCTATAGAGTGAAAATTCCTTCAGCTCTTGTTACTTAGGGGTCCTGGAGCTGGAGCATTCTCATGGGATCCTGGGTGAAGGTGGTGTGTTATGGGGTTTTCTGACGGAGTCATCAGAGCCCATGAACCTGAGGTCCTTCCAAGTTCAGAGGTTAATGAAGAGACACTGGTGTCCCAGCTGTTCTAAAAGGTTTAGTCCGTCTTAGATGTTTCCATACCAGACCCTTACTTCTTGGGGTTTTTAAGCCCTGGGGAAGCTTGGTTTTCACTCTAAACCACATTTCTTTCAGTGCACCAGAATGAGCCGAGGGGCCTGTCTGAAGTTCTCTTTCCCTCTGTGAGGGATTCATTTTGTAGGTTTGGGGCAAGACCCAAGAATCCACACTTTTACACACGCATTTGAAAAATGTCAATGCCTTCTCATTGTCTAAGGGCTACATATGGGAAATGACTACTTGCAAAAGCCATCATTCCTACTGGCTCAGTTCCATTAAAAGATAAATAACCCTTTTGTGTGTGTATTGATGTTTTCCATCATTTTTTAAAAAAATTTCACCAGCTGTACAGATCAGAATACGGACACAGGTTTCCCGAAGGAGAGTCGGGATCTCACTTTGAAACAGTCGTAGGCATTTAAAAATCTAACTTGAATGACCTTCAATCAGTGTATTTGCTCCATCCCTTTGGTCACTTGCCTGCATATTCACCCGTGGGATACATATAATGCGAGGCATTGTTCAGGAGGCCAGGCTTACAAGGATTCACACCGAAGTTCTACTTGACATTGGAATCCCCTTGACCGGTTCAAGTATGTCAGGTTCTATTTGACTGAAACCTGACATGCACCGTATACCAGGAGCTCTCTCCAGCACATTGGCAAAGGCATCTGACTTCAAAAACCACGCGAACAGGGCCTGGTGAACAGTAGGCACGAAGTGTCACGATGTGTTCAGTGACAGCCAATGTGTTGGTGCTGGGAGAGGAGTTTCAACTATAAGGAACAGTGTTTCTGGCCTTCATCACCTTCCCCCAGAGCTCCTTGCCCTGACTTATACATTCTTTACCTGTCGGAACTGGTGTCCTGAGAAGAGACCCACAGTCTTCCGGGCATCCCCCCTCCTTCATTCCATCTTCCACAGAGCTATTCCCCGAACACATATGATTTAATCATTTCTTTACCTCGAAAGCCTCTCATGGCTCCTCACTTTCTCCAGTAATTGTTTTCAATCTGTGGAACATTCCAATACATTACAAAACTAGGGTCCATCATCACGCACCCTTTCCATCCCCCAGGAGGACGTACATTTAAGTGTGATGGGGTCTACATGCAGTCTTCTATTGTCCTTAACGGTTGCAATACGTTGCAGAATATTCAAATTAGAGCAAGACGGGTTAGAGTAGATTTCATTATGAAATGGTTACCTCTGTCATGGAGAGCGTGTGCCCTACAGAGACGCCCGGGGGCCCATTGGGTATGTGCGTGTGTGGTACTATCTGAGAACCGGCATGCCTCCCGGAGGCCACAGCCCGATGCTCCTGTTATAACACCTTCCCCTTCACTCTTAGGCATACATCACTAACAGATAACAGACCTCCTCCATTTTTCCACTGTCATGCCTTACATCCCGCCCCTTTCTAAACACGTCTTAACTCACTCTCATTACTTGTCACGCTTATTCTCCCTGACCCTGAACTTGAACTTCTATGACTGATGTCATGCCTTGACAGTCACCATTTGGGAACTGACCACAGAATGTATCCCCTGACGGTGGCAGTGCCCCATCTGACCCGGGGCAGAGTATCGACCCTTGGCACAAATCGGTTTTCTTATCAGTAAAATGGGGGTGTAATTTAAGTCATAGGAAAGTTATAAAGATTAAAAGAGAAAATGCAAGTGAAATGCTTGGTATGGTTAGTCGATGTGATGAAAGGGAGGGAGGCATTTGAGGGAGAGAAACACAAAACAGGAGGAGAAGCTATCTTACCATGATGGACATTTGCTAGCACTGAAAGTACCAACACCAAGAATACTGTGAACGTGGGAAGCTGTAGGTCAGAGAAACTCTCCCTATGAGGTCGTCCGTACATAGAAGATTATAAAAGTTTCTGCAACAGAGAGAGTTCATTCAGTGGCCAGACTTCAGTTTTCTGAAAGCTTAATAGACTAGTTCAGACACAACCTTAATTCTGTCAATTGGAAACGGTCTATCAACAGAAGTCAGGAAGGAGATCCTTGGTTTCTCACTACAGATGAATACACTTGCATTCGGATTTACATATTCATGTCTCAGGAGTTTGATTAGTAAAATTCCATCTCCAAGACACAAGTCACTTCTGGACAGACACCGAATCAGGCTTCGGATCTGTAAAGAAGAGGACGATGCCTTGCGTTGTTGACACAGGCCTTATTTCAAGTGGCCTTGTCTCGGAAAACGAACAGCCGTCCCCGGATGATAACTGACCACATCCAGCAACAACTGGGAACCTGAGCTCTCTTTTCTTTCAAAGGCAAAGCCGCCACATTCACCTTTTTCTCACATGCTGTAGCTCCCACATTAGAACAAGAGCCCCAGGAGGCATGGGTCAGATCAGATGTCTTTGTGTCTTCAGCCCCTGACTCAGGAAGCATTCGATAAATGTTTGCTGTGAAAAATAACTTAATGAAAGCCCCTTTTCCATAATGAGATAGGTCTCTGACCTCTTATCAAAGGATTTGATATCCATCCTTAATAAGGACCCTGATCAGATATGTGTAGTACAAAAATCTGTCAGAAAAGTTCGTGCGTTTTCCATTGCCGATAACCCATCCTTTAAAATAGAGTGCTTTAAAATGGAATATAATGTTGCACGGTAATTATTGTTGTGATAACATCAAATGAAATCATCATTGCTGTTGTGTAATTGACCCAAGTACCTGCTTTGTAACTTCAGTCCAAGGGACATGTTTAATTACAGACTCAATCATTTATCCAATATCAAAAACCACGGCATCAAGGTTTAGGACCTAATTACCAGGCAGGAATTGTAAAACCGTTTTCCCAAAGCAAGCTCATTTGTTTCATTAAAAAATTACTTAATTCTGATTAATATACTATTCCATGTAAGTATAAATAAAGAAAAAGGAGTTGGTGTACAATCAAGCTAAACTAATATAACTATTCAAGCTTTTACAATACCGATTTTCTGAATATGCCCTGAAGGATTCTCAGAAATGGAGTGCTAAGTGATAGATTTTTTAAAAAAATGAGCATGCCAATGATTTTAATTCAAATATCCATAATCATTTTTATCATCCAACTTGGATGGCCAACTTGGTGAGAGTAGCTGATAGGCCTTATCCAGGAGAGGTGTATGGCTCTTGCCTTTTGAACTGGGCAGATTTGTTCAAAATACAAATAGAGGTTGTAAGACTCTGAGCCACAGAGGGGAGAGACAGCGGGTTCTCAAACAGCAGGACAGTGGAAGTACTGGAAAGACATCAGCTGCCAAAAAAGCTCCCCATGAAAAAGTGACCCCAGGACAGTGGAGAGAAAGGGGGACAAGTGGATAAAATGAGAAAATGTTAATGAAGCCATTTCTAAGGGTTTTATTGAGTGGAGGGGAAAATATCACCAACTCCCGTCGTGATTACAACTGTATATTAATTGAGATTCAGCACTGTCTGCATTCATGCTTCAGTTGACAGCTACCAAGTTGTTAAAGCTTAAATGGAAACTAACTGCATTGATCTTACGTCTAGTTACAACCTGCCCCTTCTGAGATTTGTACTTTCTAAACTAAATATAAACAAAGGTGGTGACGCAAGCCAGCCAGAAAAATATCTGGAGGACGTTAGAAGTTAACTCTGTTATACAGATGAATTCAATCACTCGTATCCACTGGGAGCGTATGATTAAAAGTGATGTAAAAAATTTGTATACCGAAAAATAACTGTGGCGAACTTTGATCTGGTCAAGGTGACATTAGCTACGTGGAAAATAATCACAGAAAACACTTTTGGGATATACAAAGGACCGGCTGTACAAGATATATTAAGGGGCAACTCAGGGCATTTTTTTCTGACTATATCAGACAAAAGTCCCACGTGGCATAAATTCAGGTCCCAGTAAGCTGGAGTTGAATTATCCAACTTTCCCCTGCTGTAACCTCCATTGGTTTGGAGTTATGAGTGGTCAAGGCTACTTTTATTTGTAGTTACCTCACACAGTGTGAGGCCCACCAGGAAACCTTTCTTTGCCCCTCTGGAAGTACACCTACCAAAAGTCTGCCTTGGATTGTCTTTCCATTGGGTTAACAAAGCGTTCTTTGAGATGCACCCGCAGTTGCTAACCACTGCTCTAAATAGAAACCCAAGAAAAAGCTCTTAGCACACACCAAGCAACCATAAGGTTAACATAATTGGGTCCCAAAGTTGATGCTTTGACTTCTAGCAGTAGAGGCCCATATAGGGTCAAGGCTGGGACATGTACTGTTCATTTCTTGACAACCACATTAATGTCTATTCATATGCCGACAGTGAGCTCTTCCTGGTCCTGGCCATCAGCAGGAAGGGGTCTTATGGGTTCTTGCAGGGGAGTGGGGCGGGCAGCCACCGGCTCGTGAAGCGCCTCACTCCTGTTTCACTAAAGACTCATTTGATAACTGTAGGAGTTTCACATTTTTCTACTTCAAAAGGGCAAGGCATGGTGGCGGTTCCAACACCCCCAAGGGAGCTGCAGTGAGCAGGCAGAGTTAATGGGAGGCCAGGGAGACTGATTTTCTCCTGCAATACAACTGACATCTCCAATATGCAAATCTAGGCATGTATTCAAAAGGATGCCAATACCACTGTCTTTCCGATATCCCTAACACTTGAGACCACCAGTTTCAACAGCAATGAACTTCCATCCAGACCCTGCCTTCCAGCTGACTGAGCCATAGCTGCTCTTTTTTTGGGGAGAAATGGAGATGCATCCGCTTGAGTTTTACGAAAGGAAAAAAAAAATAATCCCATGTTGGGGGTGTGCACTATTCGTTGAGGACTCTTTGGGGAAAGGTTAAATCATCAGCTTCTAAACACAAATCTTGGATGCGCCCTCTCTTCTTGGTAACTCTCTGCCATGTGAAATGTCTCCACCACCGAGAGGCCTTGTGCACACGGCTGGCTCTGTGGGACTCAGCAGTGGGGACAGCTTCCCCGAAGCTCAGCTAGCTGCCTGGTGCTTACTCCTCGCCTTCCTTTTCCTAGTTTCTGAGCAGCGTTACAGCCATGGGCTTTCGAACTCATTTGAGGCCTTCCTCCTCCACCTAGTATGGACCTTGAGCAAATTATTCAACCTGCCTGCACTTCTGTTAATAAGAGACCCAGCTGCAAAGGTTGCTCGGAATTTAAATGAGCCGGTGCAATGTTAAATCCTAGCGTGATGTCTCTCCTACATCCCTCAGTGATGGGGACTAACTAGTGTGGCCGTGATCAGAGCTGGACCAGGGTGAGGAGAGCAAGGCACTTGCTTTCTGTGCACCAGCGTAAAGGAGGTGGCAAAAAACCCAGTCATCAAGGTAAGTAATATTTTCACGTAATATTTTACAAGTTAAGAATCAATGCAGGAAACGCATCATGAAAAGACCTCCAAATTAAAAAAAAAAATGAACAGTTATTCACTTTTGAGAGACAGAGCATGAGCAGGGGAGGGGCAGAGAGAGAGAGGGAGACACAAAATCCGAGGCAGGCTCCAGGCTCTGGGCTGTCAGCACAGAGTCCGACGCGGGGCTCCAAGCCAAAACTGTGAGATCGTGACCTGACCCGAAGTTAGACGCTTAACCAACTGAGCCACCCAGGCGCCCCTCCCCTCAATTTTTAAGACAGGAGCAGTCATGGTGCTGAGGTGAGCCATCCTGGAGCCAGAGGCAAAAGGAAGAATCAGCAATGGTGATACTGTCTTTATTTAGAATGCTGATATTTGGTTCATTATGGATTTTCTGCATTAATTTTCATCTTGTCTTTATTCAAAATTTTGATATTTTGCTCATCATGGATTTTTTTGCATTAATTCTGAGTGTTTAAAATGTTGCCATGAAAATGTGATCTCCCTTGATGAATGAGGTTTTTTGGCCCCGGAGACAAGTCTTCCAATGGTCTCCTTCACTTCACCTTAGTCTGGGCCCCGCTGCCAATGACCATGTGCCGTGGAAATGTCTGATTTCACCCCAGCCATTTTGGGGCCCGTTTCTTGCCGGGCTTCCCGAGCATCCACTGATTTTTTGATGAATGAGTGTGGTCTATAAAGTAATCTGTGGCTTTTTCACACATGTACCTGAGTCTCCCACGATAACCTGCAGGCTTTCTCAAGTAGGTGGCTATAAAGTGGAGGAAAGCAGGTCCCAGATGAAGGGAGGAAGGGGCACCATCTGGGGTACCACCTATGGTTTTCAAAGTTGTAATGTGCATGAGAGGGTGGATACGCGAAGGGGACTGAAGATCCAGCTCATGGGGCTCAGTCCTCCCACAAATAAAGAATATATTTAAAAATCTGGCACTGGCGCCTCCTGTATCCCTTTTGTATGCCTGCAAGGCTGCATATGACCAGAGGGGGCGCCTTTTTTACATTTGCGCAAAGACACCATAGGGGCTCTCAGAAGCCCAAAAAAGTGTTTCTCAAGGTAAAACCGGCTGTAATATGATGTGCAACAGATAGCATGCAGGGAGGGTCCCCGGGGCTGATGTGGGAAGAGGCTCATCTAGGTCCCGCTCCGAGGGAGAGCTGCCACAAGTGTTTGGCTGAGTTGCCACCTGGAATCCAGTTCATGCTTCCAACATCGGGAATAAGGAGGAAGCAGGAAAGGAGCTCAGACAGACTCGCCAGGCAAGGAGACTTGGGCACGGGTCACGGTGACAAATGGCTGAGCCAAAAGCTTCTGGGGTAACACCTTTTTGTTCCTTTGAAGCCTGGGGCAGAAAAGGATCCCGGGGCAGACAGGAACCCCCCCCCCCCCCCCCCCCCCCCCCCCCGCCCCAGGCCTCCAACCCTTTTTTGGTCTGCTGTCTACTGCCCTCTGATGCCTGGTAACAATGCATGATTTTTTTTTTCGTAATAGTTCATTGGCTATTTTAATGCAAGTCCGGCCATTAAATTTGCCAACAAACCAGAACATGAGCTAGACTCTGGTGATCTCAGTTACTCAGTGAAGCGTGAAGGTAGATCCCCATCCCGAGATGACCCACAGATGGGTCAGCTGGGTCATGGCATGAAAGTGTCACTTGGGTCTCTAAAACCACCATAGAGTTAGTTACCTTTTCAAGATCTTACTTCTAACAGGTGAAAATAATTAAGAGCACCAATGAGAAATTAACTAGGATCAGGTCATTCCAGGGAAGGATGAACACAAAGAAAACCAAGTAACGACTTCTTTCTATGAGACCTTGTCTTTATTTTGCGTAGGACCTTAGGCATTGATACGGACACGTTCCCTCTTGCCGACAGTCTACAGGTAGGATCACGGGGACGTGCTGGTCCCCTGGACAAAATGTACTTCCCCTCAAGGTGGAGGAGCCACTCCCAAATAAAATGAAAACCAAAGTGGGGGGAAAGTCACGTGTGAGAATAGCTGGATGTAGAAAGAAGGCCTCTGACGCGGGGCTGACGTGTGTGCAGGGAGTGTGGGAAAGTTCGCCGGGTCTTTTGCCGCTAAAATACAGTCACTAAAAACGAGCAACCAGTTCCACAGAACCTGGTCTCCTCGCTGTCTTACCAGGATTCATTACACACCTTGGGGCTTTGTTTTCTTCAACTTATTCTGAAAAGGGTTGGAAAGAGGCATACACATACTGTATAATGGAACAGTATACTATACTATTTTTATGTTAGTCATATATTAGTTGTATCCACTATATATTATATGTGCTATTTATTTTGTGAATCATACTAATTATATTTATTGTGTTAATCGTACTAATTACATTATACTCATTATGTTTATTATATTGTGTTTTGTTATATTCTGCTATGCTGTATTATGACAGATTATGTATCTAAATAATTTGCCATTTTCCCTGCACTGAATTAACCAGAGAAGTTCTTAGCCTGAGACATGTCTGGCAGTTAGGAAAGTGGGCTTCCTCCCTCCTTCCACTGAAAAGTGCCCCAATTCTCTGCAGAGTGGCCTGTGCTCCTTAATCAGAATCCCGTTTTTACTTCCTGTAGGTCATCATTTTTTTTGGTAAAATTTGTTAAAGTTATTTATTTATTTTGAGAGAGAGAGAGAGAGAGAGAGAGAGAGAGAGAGAGAGAAAGCACGAGCAGGGGAGGGGCAGAGAGAGAGGGAGAGAGAGAATCCCAAGCAGGCTCCTTGCCTGACATGAGTCATGAACCATGAGTTCACGAGCAGAGCCCAAGTCGAGGCAGACACTTAACCAACTGAGCCACCCAGGCCCCTGTAGGCCATCATTTTTTGAGTGTTCGCTACGGGCCTGGTGTTGTGATAAACACATTCAAACGAGTGGCCTCCTTTTACTCTTACGTTCGAGGTAGGTGGTAACACTACCTTCCATTCTGCAGGTGAGATTGACATGCCCAAGGTCAAACAGCCCCCCTCTCCAGCACCGTCTAGTATCCACCCCCCTGCTTTTGACTGCTAGAAGTCTCCTTCCAGGTGGCCACTGGGTTCAGGACCAAAACTCCAAACCTAGAAGCCAAAAGCGAGGGCTTTCCAAAGGCTCCAGAACTCCGGCGAATCTGACTTGATTTCGCTATGGACAACTCCACGGTTGACGATAAATCGACACTGAAAAGTGTCAGCTGCGTTGGGTGATAAAGTCGCTCTATGAAGATGAATATTTGATAACCCAGGGACTACAGGGGTTTGCTTTCAGATCCCAGGAAGTATGGTGATTGGGTCTAGGGCTGCGTGGAGATAAATATCTGTTCTTACTCACTTATATTCATTTATTTATAACTTTTGAGCATTTGCTATGTGCCAAGTGCTGGAACAGACAGTAAGATAGATCTGACGAATGAAATAAGATCCTCAGCCTCTAGGAGCTCACAC
This sequence comes from Lynx canadensis, assembly GCF_007474595.2. Taxonomy (NCBI): domain Eukaryota; kingdom Metazoa; phylum Chordata; class Mammalia; order Carnivora; family Felidae; genus Lynx; species Lynx canadensis. Next base: position 5,321,124 of record NC_044317.1, read on the forward strand.
TTTTAGACAGGGAGATAATTCACAAGTATATATTATTACAATAAAAGGCCAGTGCATAGGATGCATGCAAATGCTAGGGGCATTCAGAGTTGCGGAGAAGATCCTTTCTAGCTGAAGCCAAGACTTTGCTAGGCAGAGAGGCAGACGATGGCAAGGTGGTCTGGAGAATGAACCTTAATGATCAAGGCACCACAGCAATCCCCAAGCAGGTTTAAGGTAGGGTGTCTCCTCTGGCTGCACATTGGAATTTTCTGTGGCGGTCCTTTAAGCACACTGGACCACCCCAGCAGGCGTTGATGCTCAGCTGGTCTGCGGCCCAGGGTGGAGGGCCCCCAACAAGGTTTGGATGAAAAAGGGCTTTGAGGGAAGGGACGAACATCTACTGAGAAGCCCCGTCATGTGTGGGGAAATTTCCTGCTGCTGAACACATAGTGTCTCACTTAATTCTCTCGATAATCCTAGGAATAGGGGTGAAGCATTTGAATTCACCAGGAGCTTACTGTAGCTCAACCTGCAGTGGGGGCATTAATTGTCTCATTCAGTTGAATATAAAGTTTATGAGGTCTCATGTTAGCCTGTCAACCAGGGACACACACACACAGAAGCCATCTGGGCAAAAGAATGATGGGACAAAAATGCACTTTGATGAAAACCCATCCATCAGCAACCTTGACTGAAGGGCAAAGAAGCATTTTGAAGCCCCTGTAATGGTCCAGATGAGCTGGCAGGAAAGACATAGTCTCTCAGGGCAGAGGAAATTCATTTCTCTGCTAACTTTTATTCCATGTTATTTGTCGCCCTCTTATTGATTTACAGAGGCTCTTTTTATATTAAGGACAGGAGTTGTCTGTTATACACATTGCAAAATATTTCTGTCATCTTGTCATTGGTCTTGTAGCCTTATGGTCTCCCAAATGTTTGGGAGTTTTAGTTGCTTATATATTTTCACTTAAGAGTTTCTGGGGTTGGAGCCCTGCTCAGGGAGGCTTTCTCTAAGCCATATTTATATTTTACCATCTCCTCTATCATCTTTTTGGTATATTTTATGGTTTGTTTTTTATTTTTACATCCCATATCCATCTAAAAGTGTGCATTGCTATATGTTATGAGAGCAGAAGCTAATGGTGTTTCCCCCAGATATATACGCCGTCGTCCCAATCCCATGTATTTTAGCAATCATCTCCAGAATGTGGCGGATATGGGTGGTATTTGAGTAATGTTAACATTCTCCGCAACCTCTGGCATTTGTGGTTCAGCTATTGTACTGTGGTTTTCCCTAATAGAATTTTAAAACAATTATTTTGTGTGTGCATCCAGGAGCCTCTTGGCATTGGGAATATTTTAAATTCAAACTCAGGAGTGGAAAGGAGGCATGTAAATCTCCACTAACAAATCCTCAGGGATGGAGTATTTACTTTCTCTTCTACCTCAGATCTATAAAAATATGTGGCTTACAATGACTTAATTAGAATAAATCTAGCCCTGACATTAGCCCTGCATGTATCTATTATATAGAATTCCTACCTTTGGACTCCCAGAGAACCTGTAGCAATTTCCTGTGGCTGAATATTCAATTCAAATCTAATGATGTGAAGAAAAAAAATGCTAAAACGAGACAAAGCTGCACCAAAGTAGTCAGAACCTGAATTTGGAATTAGTTGACTCATTCTTGTAAGAACAGCATCCATTACAATGAAAAGAAAAGAAAAGAAAAGAAAAGAAAAGAGAAAGAAGGAAAAGAAAAAGAAAAAAGGAGTAGCCTCCTTGAGCCAGGCCTCAAGCCGTGGGCTTGGGGCACTTATGTCCACTCTGCGCAGAGCTGGGCTGTAATTCCAAGGACCTCAGCATCCCGACCCGGCCCCTCGGCCAGCAGGACCCATGGTCAGGGTCCCAGCTCTGCCGCCTCGTCCTGCCTTCTTAACCCCACTTGTTACAGGAGTGAGCTCCTCAGAGGAGGACACAGACATTCCTGAGGATTTCCTTTGGCCTCTAACCTGTTTTGCTACACTGTCCTGGTCCCCTGTCTTCTTGGCTCCCTCTCGCTGCCCGGGGGTGGGGGGCTTCGCTGGAACAATGTCAGTCTTCTGGGGGAGCTGCGAAGACATTAGAACAGCCTTTCAGCTTCCTCCTTCGGAGCCCGTTGTGCACGGTGCTCAGTGATGCCAGGCGGATAGCTTAAACCCAGGCACGGTGAGATAGTTACACCTTGGATATTTACACGGGCAAACGCTACAAATTAGGCCTTTGCTCTCCACCTCCTCCAAGCCAGTTACTAAACATTTATCACTACACTGCTCGCTGCTTCCCCGCTTTGGAAGCACTATTTCAGGTGGTGAAGTCTTGCAGCAGCCTTTTTGCTTAGAAGATGCCTCCGGTGAATGGGGAAAGGGCAAGAAGGGAAAGCATGGGATGGCTTCAAGCCGGCTCCGGTTTAGGCTTGGGGGAGGAGAGATAAAGGGAGCCAGACAGATCTCTGGTCGCAGAGAGTCTCACAGCAAAATCCCCAATGTTCTATGTGTTTTCATTGAGCCAGGTTTCATCCCCCATACGCCCAACATGAAATGGATAACTTCTAATGTACTGAATTTTGGGGAAGTCTGGGGGATGTTATGAAACGTTTTTGCTAAGCAAGGGAAACAAATATTTGGTGGCTGCTCCCTTCCTATGCTACAATACTGCAAACGCACCTCACCCTTCTTGGAAAAAGGAGGATATCAGAACACATATCAATAGGATCGTAATTTTATACAAATTTCACGGTATGGATCCACTATTTGATACAGCATTCAACTGAATAAAGGTAGAGAAATTACCTTTTAAACAAATTTAGTGTGTCCCTCCATAGCAGCAGTTGTCAAACTTTCTCGTCTTGGGACCCCAGGGGTGCCTGGGTGGCTCAGCCAGTTAAACATCCGACTTCGGTTCAGGTCACGATCTCACGGTTCGTGGGTTCGAGCCCCGCATCAGACTCTGTGCTGACAGCTCAGAGCCTGGAGCCTCCTTCAGATTCTGTGTCTCCCTCTCTCTCTGCCCCTCCCCTGTATCTCTCTCTCAAAAATAAATAAACATTTAAAAACTGAACAAACAAAAAAACACTGGAGGACTCCAAAGTCTTTTGTTTGTATTGGTTATATCTTATCAATATTTACATATTGGAAATGATAACTGTGAACGTAAAAAATACTTATTCATTAAGAAAAATAAATCCATAACTTGCTAACATAAATAGTATATTTTATGTTTAGTTTTATTTTTGAGAGAGAGAGAGAGGGGGATGGGGAACGTGAGTGTGGGGGGAGCCGAGGGAGAGGGAGACACAGAATCTGAGGCAGGAAGCAGGCTCCACACTCCAAGCTGTCAGCCTGACAAAGGTCTCGAACTCATGAACTGCGAGATCACGACCTGAGCCGAAGTTGGACGCTCAACCGGCTGAGCCACCCAGTCGCCCCTAAATAATACATTTTATTTTTTTTTTTTTATTTTTTTTTCAACGTTTATTTATTTTTGGGACAGAGAGAGACAGAGCATGAACGGGGGAGGGTCAGGGAGAGAGGGAGACACAGAATCGGAAACAGGCTCCAGGCTCCGAGCCATCAGCCCAGAGCCCGACGCGGGGCTCGAACTCACGGACCGCGAGATCGTGACCTGGCTGAAGTCGGACGCTTAACCGACTGCGCCACCCAGGCGCCCCTAAATAATACATTTTAAATGAGGAAACTATATTTTAAGAAACCAAAGAAAAATTGTAGGAGTGGCACTCTGCTTGGCTTTAATACCTGGGTTTATGGAGGACAGCTGGATTCTCTTATTTACTTGTACATTCAATTTGTTACAGTAGCACCCACCAGGTGGCCTCTGGAAAGCTCCACGGTGCATTTGTGACAGATGAGAGGGAAAAATGCACCAAGCACCTTAGTGTTATTATGAAGATAGTTTGGACTTAGTGAACCCCTTGAAAAGGTCTCAGGGATTTGCAGGGACCACACGTTAAGAAACTGTTGCCTTTGGGGTGCATGGGTGGCTCAGTCAGTTAAGCATCTGACTTCGGCTCAGGTCATGGTCTCCCAGCTTGTGTGGGTTCGAGCCCCACATGCTGTGCTGACAGCTCAGAGCCCAGAGCCTGCTTCGGATTCTGTGTCTCCCTCTCTCTCTCTGCCCCTACCCACTCACACTCTGTCTCTCTTTCTCAAAAAATAAACATTAAAAATTTTTTTTAATAAAAGAAAGAAACTGTTGCCTTCTTCAGGCCTTTAAAAAGATTTCCAAACCATTCCCTACATAGGAAGTTGTTAGAATGCAGATTCACAGAGCCCCACAAACAGAATTCCTTACTCAGGAGGTTGGCTTAGGTATCTGCATGTTTAACAAACTCCACACTTTGAGGAAGACCTTCATCTATTTCGTTCAGTAGGCTTTGCTCGATCTTCTACACGAAAGCTAAAACGTATCTATCCATAAGTTAGCTGAGTTCTCATCCACTTGCAAGGTCAAAACCATGAGCAAGGAAACCTCCAACTGAAAACCACACGCTTCCTCTGTATGGCAACAGGAACTTCCAGGAAGAGGAAGGGAACTAAGGCATCCATCAACTAGTCGATGTTTATTGAGCACCTACTATGCAGCGGGTCCCATGCTGGCTTTGGAAACTCAGAGATGCCTGAGAGGTGGTCGCTGGCTCAAGATGCTGGCAAGTCATATGAGGAAACACCAATGTCTCTGGTGGGGAGACCACGGTGGGGTTCGGGGACACCTTCAAGGAGCTCACTGATGCACCATCTTGCAGAGGGTTGGGTTTTTTCCTGGGTGGCTCCCAAGGGGGAGGGCTAGGACCCATGGTGGAGAACGGATCTTAGCTTGTTCAATGAAGTATTTCAAGCAGAGCTATTAGAGAAGGAACGCGTAGGATGAAAACAGCTACCCCTCGAAGGGGTTCAGGCAACAGACTGAGAGGGTGGTAAGGACTTTGAACTAAGGGCTCATTAGTAGCCTGTTCAACCCTGATGCTTTATGATGCCATAAACTGACTTGCCCCGGGTATTCAGGGTCCATCAGCTCTTTTCCTTATACACATTTTCTTCTATTATGATGATTTAAATGGTCATAATGAACTTGTGGTTTTCATTATAAGCCACCTCGACTTTTTTTTCCCCCGATATAGACATAAAGCATAAAATTCAAAGTGCTTCATTCATTTGTAAGTTCTTGAGGGCAGTGCTATGCTGTACTCGTGACTGACCTCTTACCTCTCTGCACTGTCCCACCCACCGGGTGCCCAGCTCCCAGTCCATGCACAGGACTTCCTTGCTCTAAACAGAAGGTCTAAAGGTCTAATTCACATGAAGTAGGTCGGTGGTAGGCACTGCAGAGCTGACATATAATCAACGCTTTTAATAGTTAGAATCAACAGAGTGGATAGTCCCTATCTTCCAACCTAGACTAGGACACTCCCCCTGACTCCCCACAAATGCCAGTGAGGACAATGGCACCCCGTCATCTTGAGCCCCCTGTGCATTCTTTATTAGTCTCCCCGTTTCTCCAGCCACCCAGCAATCCAATATATGAGGACAAGAAACACAGCTCCTCATGGGAGAAAAGTTAGGAAGTCTGGGTGAGATGAGTTTCAGTATTGCTGGTTTCTTCTAAAGGGGGTGGGGTCGCTTTGTGTTCACCATCTGAATTTAATTAATCTGACCAGACAGGGAATGAACAACCAGAATTGCCTTTGTGTTAGGTGGACATGACCCAATGACAGTTGGAGAGAAAGCATGACGGCTGCCCCAATTTCTCAAGTGTCATCTAATCAAAAGGAAAAGAGGGAAAAAAAAAAAGAAAGTCAATATTATCTCAAGCTACCGTGGCCGCCCAATATCTCTTCTTTCCCAGCTGCATGGGACCTTGAACATTTTAAATGTGTTATGGGGCAAGGTGTTTATCCATTCAAACACTCGTGAGGTGCCTACTATCTGCCGGGCACTGTTTAGAGAGCAAGGATGGGGCAGGAGCAATACAGATAAAACTCCTTGCTCTCTTGAGTTCATATACATATACAAGTTCTCTGAATAAAAGTATAGAGTGCTGGGTGGGGCTGGGCTGGGGAGGAACCAAAGGCTGCAACTTTATTTTATTTTTTAACTAATTAATTTATTATTGAGAGAGAGAGAGAGAGAGAGAGAGAGAAGAGTAGGGGCAGAGAGAGAGGGAGAGAGACTGAATCCCAAGCAAGCTCTGCACTGGCAGCACAGAGCCCCATGCAGGTCTCGAACTCATGAAGTGTAAGATCATGACTTGAGCCGAAACCAAGAGTCAGACGCTTCACCGACTGAGCCACCCACGTGCTCCCAAAGGCTGGAATTTTAAATAGGAGTCAGAGAAGGACTCACTGAGATTACTGTATTTGAGCACACCTGAATGGAAAAAGTGGTGTGCATAGACTAGATTTTTATCTGCTAAGAATTTTCTAAACTCATCCAAATCAGATTCAGCCCAGGACCTTGCTTACAATCACTTTAGAGTTTGTACTTTAGGAGTTTCTAATTAGTAGATGCTGGATGGGGCCTGAGAATCTGCATATTTAACAGAAGTTTTCTTCCTACATTTACATAATCATTAACAAATGCCCCCCCATCCCCCCCAAAGCATTTAGCAAGTTCCACGAATCAGTCTCTGTGCTAGGAGTGAGGATTTCTGAGGGGAAAAAGACAATCCCATCTTGTAGGAATATACTGTTGACTGGGATTTGTAGAAATTAATCAAATAGCCACACAACCATAAGTTCCAACAGCACTAAGGCCTGAAAGAGGTCTAGAGTAAGGAACCATATGTAGACTGTGGCAGAGTGGGGGGGGTGGTGAGTCCAATGATGACTGGGAGGAAGAGGGAAAAGCATGCACCAAAGGGCCTGAGATAGATAAGAGGTTTCTAATCAAGACAGATAAGAGGTTTCGAATCAACCAACCCTTCCATCAATATGGGCTTTCCAGAACATCCTCTCCTCTTCCAGCCTTGGTTAACACCAGCTTTTCCCCTGAGGCCACCTTTCTGCCTGCTACCCTGCCCAGCAGAACTGTTGTCACTGAGACTTTTAAGCAGGGCTGTGACTTGGAAGGACAGTGGTGGTGGTGATGCAGAAGATGGGCTGGCCTGGGGGGGAGGCTGGAGGGTGTGAGATTGACTTGAAGAGACTCAAGGTCCAAGCTAGAGAAAGGAGGATGTGACTCCAGGTAAGGGCTGCAGAGAAAGAGAAGGAAATGTGAGCAAAATGGGCAGAGGTGACATTTGCAGCCCAGGCTTCGGAGGACGTTACGGGTCAGCGGTTAAGAGCTCTGACATCTGCCCACATTGAGCTTACACTCCAGACTCTGTACTAACTGATCAAGGGTAGTTTTTTCACCCCCTAAGGCTCAATGTCCTTATCTGTTGAATGTGGAGATAATTAAACTCGCCTCCTTGGATAGTTTGCACATGAAAACGGATGGCTGCTCCCAGTGGTTGAAGTCCTCCTTCCACGAGGAATCCACAATTGGTGGGTTAATTTGAAGCCGGATTTTTAAAGCATGTCTTTGCTTTTACAGAATCCTGTGTGACTGCTTTCCAACAGGCCACCTTCTAGGCTTCTTAAGAATTGATATTGTTTTAGAGCCATTTTGCTTGATTAAAGAAGTGATATGCACCATCACCAGGGTGAAGGAATGTTCAGGAAATATCATCTTTTGGCTCCCCCCGTAAAACTTGTACTGAGGTGATGAGACAAAAGCCTGTTCTTCAAGCATCAGCCATGAGCATGGAGCACAGGAATGTCGCCGGAGGCTGCGTTATCTGAGGAGCAGTGTGCTTACTGACATATATTGACACCGGGACATGGAAACGGAGGAGTTGTTTCCCAGCAAACTCATCAGTCAACAGACGGAATTTCCCACATTGACTCCTCCGCAGCTTCTCCTTCTTTTTCAGTTTCTCAGAAAAGCTATTTAAGTGTGTCTAGCCCAGTCTCCATGAACAGGGGTAGTTTCTCCAGCTTGAGTACATCTTTAGGGACCACAAAGTTCTATCAACCCAAATGGTTGTGATTTGCTGCTTGGTTCTGTCCAACCTGGTGGGCCCGCGGCCCAGGAAGGTGTGGAGAGCTCCGGACCAACCACAACTTTCGGACATCTACAAACCTTTAAGACATCATAAAGCAGTATTTTTCGGCCTTTAAAAATTCAAGTTTTGGGGCGCCTGGGTGGCTCAGTCGGTTAAGCGTCCGACTTCGGCTCAGGTCACGATCTCGCGGTCCGTGAGTTCGAGCCCCGCGTCGGGCTCTGTGCTGACCGCTCAGAGCCTGGAGCCTGTTTCAGATTCTGTATCTCCCTCTCTCTCTGCCCCTCCCCCGTTCAGGCTCTGTCTCTCTCTGTCTCAAAAATAAATAAACGTTAAAAAAAAAAATTAAAAAAAAAATTCATGTTTTAACAACACGGAGAAAGACTCACGTGGCATTAAGTTCCAAGTGCAGAATGCAATACCGTATGTGAGGCATGAACCAATATTCCCTTTGCCTGAAAGGCCATCTTTCTAGCTCACACTTTCCTGTCCATCCTTGTCTCTTGACCTCTCAACCCTTGACAGGACTTACCGCTCCCCACTACTGGGTCATACATTTGTGTAAAGTCTTAAATGTATCATCTGTCTCCCTCACTAGAATATAGTTTTTGTAACTGGAAATTCAGTGTATTGAGTGGGCTTGGGAGTTTCAGGTACAACCACTGTGTGTGGATCAGTCAAGTACGTGGTGATTTCAGAAGTGGATTTTGCTGTCAGAGCTAACTGATGAGGCTGGGGACCTTGTTGTATCCGCCCTGCATCCCCAATGATTAGCACTGTGCCCGACACACAGAGGTACTTCATAAATTTCTGTGGGATGAATTAAACAAGAAGCACTCAAATATGGGTCAAGTGAATTAACTATCTAAAAATCGTTATGAAAATTAAGAGAGATAATGGATGGGAAGACACTTTGTAAACTCCAAGGCACAACAGAAATGTTTATTTACTATCATTATGATATGTGGGAGGAATCAAATCAAAAATAATTTGCAGTGACAAGATCTTCATATGGATCACTTAGGTTTGAAGAGGATTAATCCAGCTGAAGAAGACTGAATATAAATTATTACCTCCCAATGGCAGCGGCAGAGATGATCGGACAGTAGCATTTTTATTGGAATTGATTTACAGTCAATATTCACATAGGATTTATCGTGAAATTTTTCTCTATTCGAAGTGAACAATTACGGTCAAAGACATTGCAGGGAGAGATAAAAGGACTTCTATAAATAAGGGTGGATCATAACACTGCTTTCCATGCAAGTTCCATAAATCATTTCCTTATTTTCATTGGGAAACCAGCAATATTATGATTTCAGGCATTTTATAGTCTGGGGTATGCATGATGTCCTCCTTTTCTTCATTATTACTTCCAGGTGCCATATCCATATATATAATGTATATATACATATATATAATGTGTATATATATATATATGGTATATATAGAAATGTATATATATATGGTATATATAGAAAATATTCCATTATATATATAATAGAATCCCATTATTGTGGATTGGAGTTCAAACAGCAGCTGTAATTTTGATCAACTTTGCCTCATCACTGTGGGCAGAGTTGCTGTGTAAGTCCGATTCAAGAACATGGGTGGAGGTATTAAGCCAGGGTTAGGAGAAACCCAGCTTGGGAGCTGACGTGAGCACTCACCCAAAAGATTTACTGCAATATCACTGGAAATACAATGAGCTGAGAAACGTTTTAGCTCATAGACCTTATCGGGGGGGAGGGTGCGGAGTGTGTGTGTGTGTGTGTGTGTGTGTGTGTGTGTGTGTGTGAGATTCAGCTGTACTATATTTTCTTTGAAAAACTACTGGGGATGGGACCTTAGTTCTCCAAGAAATATGTGTCATTGATAACAATCCATGAGCTGCCTTCCAAGAGGTAACTCTAGGATTTTATTTGCTTAAGTGGGGGCACCATGTATGCTCCCCGAGGGCAGGGACATGGTGTGTTTGTCGCTGTATTCCCAGCATCTAGAGCAGGGTCTGGTCCTTGTCGGCGCAGGGTGCATAACTGTGGGAGGAATGTTTATAATTCAAGGCAAGGGAGGAATGGGCAGGACGCCACAAGACGCTCCCCTTCCTTTCTGACATGCAGGACTCACACTTTCCTTCTTAAGAAATATTCAGCATTACTGAGGAATATCAGTTTGAAATGTCACCAAATCATTAGCCTGGTCAATGTACCCATAGCCCTATAAATCCCACTTGCCCAACCCAAGCTTATCAATACCCGTAACCCTCCATTACTCTAACCATCAACTCCTATTTGGATCTGACCTGCCAAGAGCTGATTTTTCTCCCCTACACAGGTAAAAAATGACTCATTTGATAATGCAAGAATCTTCCTTTTGAAGGTATGGTTTCAGATATGTGGTTCCCTGATTCACTGCTACATCTTTGGGCTTAGTTTGCCAGGTAGCAAAGAGGCATCACCATCTCCTCCATCTCGTCTCGGAGCCTTCTGGAGGCTCACTAGTGTTGCACGTTAGCCTGATTTTCAGATAGAAAGAAGAACAGAGAGAGGATGAGTTCATGACGTGATGCTGGTCCTTGGCAGAATTCTAAAACCGGTCAGTAAACACTCAGCCCTGAAGGAAACTAGTGGATGCATGCGGATTACAAGAAAACGCTTTCTCTCAGGGGTGTGCGAGGATGGCATAAGGCTAAAATTTTGAGTTTCACGGCTGATGATGACGCGTGATCAGCCAACAGTAAGGATCACATAAAGTCGGTGTTTACATAGATACTATAGAAGTAGGGTCAAGTAAAGGTGCCACGGGAATGGAGGAAAAACCACGAGGTTGAGAAGCGAATGACTTGGGGAAACAGGGCATCAGTGCTCACAGCCAGCTCCCAGACCTCGGCATAGGTGACACAGCCCTCTGTGACTTGGGTTAGAGCCCCCAAGGGCTCGAGTTGGTCCACTATGAATGAACCCTGTGCTCTTCTGCAGAGGGCCCACCCCGAGCCCCTGGGAAGTAAGTACAGGCTCCTTGGTCTTGCTGTGCTGCCGATGTTAGGAATTCTAGTTTGCATATTTAAAAAATTTGGTCTTGCTGGATCTGGAGCTGGCTCTGAATAAAAAGGCTTTGTTTGCGGGAAGTTTGCAGATGGTGTGACCCACGAGGCAGTGTAAGTGTGGAGGAGGGAACAGGTAAAGGGGAAATGTAATCCTAAGTTACTGTTCCTAGAAGAAGCAGGGGGGAAGGGAGGAGGAGGGAGGGGGAGGGGAGGGAAACACAGGATCTTTAGGAATGTCTTTGGCACTAGCAGAAGAGGCAATTCTATAAATGTAAATGATGTGTAAATAATTCTTATCATGAGAAAACATGCCTGGGAGGATAGAAGATGATAGATAGGAACGTGTCTTCGAAACTAGGAAGCGTCCTCTAAACTGGAGGGGGAATGATTAAGTGCTAAAAAATCTGCATAGATGGGCTCCCTCACGCATACACACAGGATCTGCCTTCACACACGGGTTCACACCCACACATAGGTGCTGCGTACACGCCCAAGGATTGATTCACACGCATCTTTCCCATGGATACTGACATCCATAATGCATGCTCTCTACTTTGTGATTTAAATATTTTAAATTTCACAATGAGGGCGGCTCCAAAATGAGAGCTTCCCATTACACAACAATGGCTGTAATTCTCAGATGCCCCAAACAAACCATATTTCCTTTTGGGCATATTATTGCAGTGAAACACAGCCACATCCCCAACTGTAAACCTGAGCTTGTCGACTTTTCCGCATAGAGCTGCTCCCTAAATATACATTTTATTCCACCCAAACGCAGCATGACAGGGCCATCCTAGCACTAAAGGAGTCATTAAATAGTTGTGTTATACTGTTTTAATTACAAGCTGCCCCCTTTTCGGGCTTATTTCAATAGATTATTGCCCTGCTGTGTAACAGTGTATAAAGAAACGGCAGTATCTCTTGCTGGTACATTGTGGAAATTAAAATTCTCAATACTACTTCAGTAATTAATTTCCAAAGAGAAACCAGTTTAGTTTAATAAAGAGATTAATGAAAATGTTGCAGAAGATATATTTCTCAGGAGGCGTAGTGCATTATTTTCTTGCATTCGAAATAATAGAACCATTTCAAAGGACTTAGTAAATCTAGCCTCAATCAATTCTGTTTAACTTAGCATAGAAACGCTTTTTAGGGGGGGGTTAAAGAAGCAGGGAAGACAAATCAGATCAGACCATCCCCGAAGGACAGAGGGACTGAGCGGTTCTCAGTCCCAACTTCCCTGGATAGTGGGTGGTCGTGTATCGAGGGCTACACGGGAAAGAGCGAGTGCCGGAGAACGAAACAAGTTTATTTATTGTGAGAGAGAGAGAGAGAGAAAGAGAGAGAGAGAGGGAATGCTAGTGGGGGAGGGGCAGAGACAGAGGGAGAGAGAGTCCCAAGCAGGCTCTGTGCAGTCAGCTGGGAGCCTGAAGCGGGGCTCAATCCTATGCCGAAATCAAGAGTCGGACGCTTGACTGACTGAGCCACCCAGGCACCCCAACCCTTTTTGTTTTACCATGTGGTCTTTATATACATTGTCATATTTATTCTTTACAACGTCTCCAGGAAGTTATGCGCCATCAGCAAGCTCATTTTATACACGAGGAGGTAAAGAGAGAGAGAGAAAGAAATTAGGGGATTTCCCCAACATCACAGCAAGTGAATTAGGGACCGAAACTAAAATTCAAAACTTATTTCAGACCCCAGGTTCTTAAAACCTACCACATTTACTTGGTTAGATGCCCACTGAGGATTTTCTGGGGGTGGTCGCCTACTACATATCAATTCTGGCACAAGGCCTGAGGTGGGCTCGAGGATTCCGCAGCCTGAGATGGTGTTACTAAAAACGGGAGAGTTATGCTCTCCTTCACCCCTTCCACAGACTCATAAAAGATGTAGAGACACAGAAGCATGCTGTGTTGTCAAGGAAAGACCCTCTATTTATGCACGTGGCGGGAGATTAACTGAACTGAGCCTTGACTGATACCAACACAAAGTTCCAAGAGTCTTCCTGGTTTCCGCAGATTTTTCCCATTTGATAGTTGGGACCAGCGGAGATCTGGGGTGGGAGCAGTCTGAAGCCAGAACCCCCAGACACTCACACTTCCCTATTTTCTCCATAGACTTTTGGGACCGGGGTGGGCTCAGAATCCTGCCTCGGCTGGGGAGAGGCCACCTGTCTGAGCCCTGCTGTAGCCCTTCCCATACCTGTCTAGCAACCATTCATGGATACAATTCTCTCCCCAGACCGAATCTTTGTACCCTTCATCTCCAACTGGATGACCCAGCACAGTCTAGATAATCGATATCTGAGACAGAAAGCACAGTGTGTCTATTTACCATGCTTACAGAAATAATATGTTACATAATATCTTGATGAAATGTCGTAATACAAATCTGTGGTGACAGGATTTGTCTTGCACTTTAGATATTCTCTGGGGTCCCGGGAAGGAGGATTGTGACACAGGGGCATGCCACCCAGTGAGTTCTCTGCAATGATGTAAATTATGTTATGCTACAATACAACAGCTAAATTTTTAAGAAGCCTCGTGTTTTTGAAAATCAGGATAGAAAAGCAATTGCTTTCCTAACAGAAAAGGAGAGTCTGGAGAGCTCCGGACTCACTAGGTCATTGTTTTTCTGTTTAAAACATCAACAATAAAGGCATGTGTACAGATAAAAGTGGATTTAATTACTGATGGATGAAGTTGAGGAAGTTGGCTGTTCAGAATGGAATAAAACAAACCCTCCCGTCTTTTTTTGATGACCCTCCCGTCTTTCTGCTTTGGCCTTGTTCTTGTATTCAGCTACGGCCAAGTTCACCTCCGATGACGAGAACCAAAGAATGCCAGGCAGAACCCAAGAATGGGACAGGCAGGCAACACAAAGCTCTAGGCCTCTCTCTGCTGTGTTCTCAGCCACTCATTTCTGAAGAGACCGGGCCCAGCTTCCATTTCATGCCCAGTAGTGGATGATGGAATATGAATCACGTTCCTCAATCGCATTGTGTTCAGTTCCAATTTTGACTTTTTAGTGTAGGAGGAATGCCTACACCTGGGAAAATCATTGAGCCCAGGATGCTACACATACACCTGAAATCCGTATTTCATTTCATGCCATTAATACTCTCCAAAAAGTGTTCTATGCAGAGTTTATATACAATTAAATGCAATCTGGAATGTCTTTGTAGTTGGTAGCACATAAATGAACTCGCAAATCAGAAAAAGCATCCATCATGTCAAGTGTCCCAAGTCCTGGTTTGGCTGGAGGGACAGCTGTGGTGTTGGCCCCATCAAGGCTTGAGCCAACGGGTGACAGCATTTCTGTGAACACAAACAGGACGTGCGGGGCACATCAGCAGCGCGCAGCCCATGCATAGAATGTTATCGTCCAGTTGGTCTCTTTTTTGTGGTCCCAGGGGACTTCCTACATGTCTTTTTTGCGTATTGTGGAGGGTACACAGGACACGTGTAAGAGCACACACACATATGCTCATGTACACCTCAACATCACTCTACTAAAGTCAAATTTCAATGAAGTTGTTTTAATTTTTTTAAGTGTTTTATGTTTTCATTTATTTTGAGAGGGAGAATGAGAGAGAGAGAGAGAGAGAGAGAGAGAGGATATGAGTAGGGGAGGGGCATAGAGAGACAGGGAGAGAGAGAATCCCAGGAAGGTTCTGCCCTGTCAGCATAGAGCCCGATGTGGGACTCAGTCTCACGAACCATGAGATCATGACCTGAGCTGAAATCGAGAGTCAGAAACTTAAGTGATTGAGCCACCACCCGGGTGCCTCTCAGTGCAGTTACTTTTAATATTTATTATTATAGCAATTACTATTATCAAGAGTTTACATTGTTCCTGTCTCTGTGTGGGTGTGTACGTGGGGCCACCTCCACCTACCTATCTACAAACCATAATCCTCACCAAAGCCCTTGACAGGGGACGTGATTGCTTATTGTTCTATAGGTGAGGCAGCCACGGCTCGGAGAGGTGAAGCAGCGTGGTCAAGGTCCCACGGCTGTGGTGAACTGAGGTGGGATTAATGATGAGAGGCACTCCCTTCCAAAGACTTTGTCCTGCCTCCTTCTCATGGACAGGGGCCACGTCTTGATTATGATTGTTTTGGTGCCCAGCATAATGCCTAGAACAGAAGCCAAGCTGATGGTCCGTTGAATGTCGGAGCAAACACAGTAATGAAGGAAGGAAGGAAGTTGAGGAAACACAAACAAGGCACGCTCTTACAACTTATCTGAAGTCCTTCCTTGCAGTTACATGCGGGTGTCTACCATTTTCCACAAGGTCACATGGCCAGGGAAGATGTTCCCATCCAAACTCAGGGACAGGTTCTAACCATCTACCATTCGTGGTCATGGCATTTCCCCTGCTAGTGATGGGTTTAGGGTGGGCATTTCCCTCAGTCTGGCCAATGAGGTGTGAGGGCGCATGTGCTGGGGATGGGGCCATCTGGGAGAGTGTGACCAAGGACACACATAAAGGAAGAGATGGTTTCTTCCTTCACCTGAAGCGGACATGCCTGCCTGTGACATCGTCCAGCTGCCCTGCACCCTGGGAGAGAGTTAGCCTGAGGAACATCCTGCCTGCTGAGAACAGCAAGGCAGAAAGGAGGGAAGAACCACTCTTCGGTGCTGGTGAGGTATTGCATTAACCATCCCAGGAGCTTCACACTCTGTTTCGTGAGATGATACCGTTCCCTCATTGTTTACAACAGGTGGGCTGGGGTTACCTGGTACCTGGCTTCCAACATTCTAATTGTTTCAACAAAGAATGCAGGTCCTCGCTGCCCTTTTGGGGTTCGCCAGCTCTCCCCCCCCCCCCCCCCACAAAATCCCTGATGCCGAGGAGGAAAGCGAGGCTGGAAATCCTGGGATGGAGACAGTTGAGCAGACAAGGTGGCAGAGCGATCACAACTGCTGGCAGCCGTAATCAGAGCAGGGCTAGAGAAGCGAAAACGGCTGGAGGCTCAGCGAGGGACAGAGGTGCCTGTGTGTCACAGAAGATCATGAGGGGACACTGCCCTGGAGACCAGGGTGGCGGGTGAAAAGCAGGCTTCACCGGTAAGCACTTAGAGGGGGCAAAAGAGAGGCTCCCAGGAGAGAGTGGCCTCACTAGCTACTACAAATGAGGTGAAAGCAGCCAGTCTGTGGTGCAAGGACCCTGCACATCCACATGGGAGCTACTGGCTTATTACCTGCTGTATAAGCTCTTTTTGGGGCTTCTCGCCTTGACTTAAGAGGCTTGGTAAAGGGCAGAGTCTGCCTTTCTATTCTTTTAGGTGCTTCCAGGAGTGTTGAGAGGGGAGACCTCTCCCCAGGAGCCAGCTTCTAGAAAGGGACTGCCTGGGGACACAGGGATGAATACACTGACATGACTGTTAAAGACTATGTGCTTGCCATTAATTGATACATTCAATTTTAATAATATCCTATGCTATGGCCAACTCATATCCTGAACATCACGTTTTAAGGGGCTATTTTTCCATATCACACCATCCAGTGAAGGGTGGCTAGGAAGGAGGGAGGACCCTTCCCGTGAAGAATGGGCCAAAGAATCTGTCCTCAAATATCTGGGATCTGTCATGTGGAATGGCTCGTAGATCTCTGTGTTTCTCGAGTAGGAAGAACGAGGAGGGAATGATTATTTTCCAAAAGGCAGATTTGAGCTCAGTGCAATGCTGTTTCTCGATACCCTAATCTCAAAATGAAAGGTTACCGTTACACACTCACTGATCACTGGAAATGCTCCAAATGCTGAAGAAAAAAACTGGACGACCACCTCAAGCAAGAGGATGTTGTGTGCAAAAAGTTGGAATAGTTGACTTTGTTTTTAAATGTTGATTTATTTATTTTGAGAGAGAGAGAGAGAGAGAGAGAGAGCCTGCACATGAGTGGGGGAGGGGCAGAGAGAGAGGGAGAGAGAATCCCAAACAGGCTCCACACTGTCAGCGCAGAGCCTGACGTGAGGGTCGATCCCACACGCTGTGAGATTGTGACCTGAGCCAAAATCCAGAGTCAGGTTTTTTATTTAACCGACTCAGCCACCCAGATACCCCTGGAATATTGATTTCTGTAATTATTTCCTACATGAGACCTTATGGAAAACCTGTATCATTGAATTCATAGAAAGGAATGCTGTGTCTCTTTCAGAGACATGGCTCCTTTTTTCTGGGATAATCATACTCAGCCCGTCTATCTTCTCCCTCCTTAGTTACTTATATGTATTTCTGATACTGTATTCATTTATTAAACAAAATGTGGGGTGCCTGGCTGGCTCAGTTGGTAGAGCGTGTGACTTTCCATCTTTGGGTTGTGAGTTCGAGCCCCATGTTAGATGTAGAGACTACTTAAAAAAATAAAATCTTAAAATTTTTTTAACATGTATTTATTTTTGAGAGAGAGAGAGAGAGAGAGACAGAAAGAGAGAGAGAGAGACAGAATCTGAAGAAGGCTCCAGGCTCCATGCGGACAGCACAGAGCCCGACGGGAGGCTCAAACCCACAAACATTGAGATCGTGACCTGAGCCGAAGTCAGTCGCTCAACTGACTGAGCCACCCAGGCACCCCTTAAAAAAATAAAATGCCATGGCATACCAAACGGTATGCCAAGCTCAACTTTAAAAGAGTGTACCCGTATTTCTTACTAGTCACTTAGTCATTCTTAGGACAAACAACGCGGTATCACTTTAGCTGGTTATTTCAAAATATAATTACACTTAGGCCTAATGAATTTAGACTGTTCATTAGGAAAAGAATCTTCCTCAATTGCGTAGTCCACGCAGGCAACATAAAACACGATGGGAGAAGGCTTTCAAAATAGAAAACACAGATCATCAAAAGCTATCCCAAATATTTTAGAAACATCTGCAAAAGAAAAGCTGTTGATATTTTTTGTTTTGAGTTATTCCAAGTCTGCTTACTCTAGCCCATCTCGTGAATTTTTTAGGAAATCTTTCCACTTGAAAGTTACGGAATTTTTTTTTGTCTTTATTTATACTTTCTTCCTGCCTCAGATTTCTATTTTAATTCGGACAGCTCTTCCCGAGGTAAAGATGGGGCACCGCAGGGAACATTCTCCAGGGGCACCAACAAAGTCCAGGTCTCTTAACGTGCAAAACATGTTCACGTTTCCCAGTGGCTCACGGTAGGATGAGGAAAACTCTAGCTTCTTCACCTGGACCATATGGCATTTGAAAGGAAGCGAAATTTCCTCTTTTCAAACCAAAGGCCTTCACCCAGTCTACTTTTATTGACAAGCGTTTCAGGAGAGAGCGCCAGGGGAAAAGGTTCCTCCAGCTCTCGGAGTCTCCGGCACACCCGGTTATGGCACAGCTGTGCAGACGTCACACTCTCTTGGCTGCAGGTGAATCAGAGAGAGGGTAGGCCTATTACCCACCATGTGGTCCGGGGAAATTACAGTCAGAGGAGGTCACGGGAGGCTTAGCCTCCCACCCAGGTCTCCAGGGGTGCCTACTGTTACCCCGTTATATTCAATTTACATGACTGAATATTAAAACAGAACGAGCCGGTGGTGGTCTTCCACCTGGACGTTTCAGGAAACTCCATGGCTATTAGTCACTTGGTAACTTCTCACGGTGCCAGCGTGACAAAAGCTGTACCGGGTAACTTCAGCCACGGAGCCTCTCCACCTGTTACCGTTAAATTAAAACCTGGTAGGTCGGAATGACTCCAGAATAGAACAGAACAAATCTGATTAGCAAAGGGGGAGCTTGCACATTTGTTATGAGGGTTATAAGATTCCTGTTTGAGCCGTCTCCCCCCTCCTACCTTTTCTCGCCAGGCGCCTGCAAGAGGCTGTTTTTCAAAGGTATGGCAAAGGAGGCAGCAGGTCCTGGAACCGCACGGATCTGGGTCCAAGTTCCGGCTCTGCCATTCGTCAGCGTCCCAACCTTAGGACTGCTACCTAGCTTTCTGCCATGCATAAACGAGCAAACACCATAAACGAGAAAACCACCACCTTCCAGGGGTACTGCAGACTTTCTCGACTTTAGCACTAGTGACGTTTGGGACTGGATAGCCTCTCTGTGTGGGGACTGTCCTCTGCATGGGAGAATGTTGAGCAGGATCTCTGGCCTCTCCCTCCCACATGCCAGCAGCACCCCTAAGCCAGTCGCGACAGCTAAAAATGTGACCAGACGGGGAATCGATCCCCTGGAGGGCACAATCAGCCCCGGTTGAGATCCCCACTGGCTTACTGTGTGGATGAAGGGCACAGATCTGTCATGTCCTTGGCATAGAGCGTAGACTCAGCAGAGTACTTCTTTCCCTCCCAATGCCGTCTAGGTGGTCAACAACCTGGCCTTTCGTCACTGTGCCTGCCCGCCTGGCACACACACTCCCTCAGATGGTGAGTGAATCGTAAATGCCCTATTGTAATGGCCTTGTGGGTCTATCAGTCTTTCGTCCCCAGTGAAGGAGTAAGCCTGTCACAGCAGGATTCTTACACAGAGAGTCCTGACACTGAGGCTTTTCCTTCCAGGAAGCTACTTTATTCGTGCCAGCACGACTCAGTTGGCTTCTTCCACGACTGGAAGAACTAACTGAGCCCCGAACGCCACGTGGCAACATTTTTTATATGTATTTTTACTTCTTTGTCTCACATATATGGTAACACATAAACACGTAGTCTGATTAAGTGGAGTCACGTTACAAGGTTATGAGGGATGTTGTCACATACCTATAACCAGGTTGCCTTGAGGTTGTTTTTTTTTTTTTTCTTTCTTTCCTTAGGGAGGGGACCCTACCACTCTGTCACCCAGTCTTGGCCATTTGGACCCTCTCGCTGGAATCTGAGCGTCCGCTGCAAGGACCCACAGGCCCTTGGTGTTGGTTACTTCCAATGGCCCCACCTGACAAGCAAACACTGGTTCCTGCTCCCACAGCCCAGAGCTCTCCCACTCCACCGCCTAAAGATCCGCTTCATCAGTTTTACTGTCAGTTCTAGGAGCTTCTCGAATACCTTTTTTTAACTTCATCCCAGTGGTTTTAAACAATTTTTGGCAAAGGCAAAAATAAGCAGTCCCTAAAAGTCCATGGCGAGACAAGACGACCTTGACAGAGAAAAGGGATGACAGTGGATGGGTCTGTCAGTGGCTGTTTAGAAACATAAGGCTCCATCTTTCCATCTTCTCTTCCCCTCCCTTTCCGAACTGTGGTCCAGGCCCGGCAGCGAGGAAATTACCTGGAGCTGACAGGCGGCACAGAATCCCAGGGCTACCCAGATAATTCGAATGCCCGTTCATTTGCAAAAACACTGCCTAAGAGGGCTCCCCTTGATGGGATGCTGGGCCATGCACAACCCACCTTGTGGGAGAGGAGGCAGAGAAAGATGAGAAATAGAATGGATATTAATAAAGACTTTAGTTCTTCCCCACACCCCAGACACCTAGCCCTGCTCAGCCCATCCCTCTGTGTAAGCACTTCCATAGAAATATGTTCTTAGCTCACACCTTGGCTCAGTGTTTTTAAAACTGAGTGTCACAATTCATTTTCAGATCATGAAATCAATTTATAGGTCATGGCCATCATTTTCAATAACAAGAAGGAGCAGAACAGAAACTAGAAAGTGAATACCACCTATCATAAAGATAGTATTATTTGTGAAAAGTTGTTTTGTGGTGTGTGTGTGTGTGTGTGTGTGTGTGTGTGTGTGTATGTGTGTGTGGAGGGTGCTGGGTTGTGATGTAAAACCTATTTCTTTACTGTGGGGCTCTATCAGAAAAGGTTGAAGGTCATCATCTTTGACCTTCACCAAGAGCTGTTCCGAGAAAGAACATTAGAGGAATTGTTTTATTTCCTCATCTTTTAATTGTTAAAATTATTCAAGAACTACATTCGCTGAATTCCACGATGACCCATCGCAGATTCTTCTCAGAAATAAGGCCCCAAAGTTTGCCTCTGTCCTTGGCAGACGTGCTCTGGTTCGCGGTTCATGAGGAACAAGAGCTAAGTAAGCGTTTGGGTTTCTTGTCCTCAGCACTGGATGCCTGGGGTTAAGTTTGAAACTCAACCACAGTGAGTCTCCTTAGTCAGGATTCAAGACTGAGACCTTCTGTAATGGACTTTGCTTTGTCTTCTGTCAATGATTTTCAAATGCTTCTCTACCTTGCCTGTGAGTGTAACGATACGTTGCACATCCCATTGCGCAGAGAAGACAAGCTTAGCGAGGCTAAGCGGCACTGCCACCACCTCGATTCAAACCTTGTCCTCTTCACCACTGTCCCATCCACCCCGTCACCCTCACGCCGCCTCCAGCAGGCATCTGCGTCTCTGGATCCGAGCACAGCCACCCTCGGAGGACACACATCCCCCGCCCACCCCCCCTTCCCACCAAGACGCTAAGTACGCGGCTGGCAATCATGGGTGATATCTGTGACATTGCACACGAGCCTCCTTTTATCTTTTCCAGCTCCCTTTGTTTATATATCAAATGGAACAGCACTCACCCTCTTCAAAGGGAGAAGGAGAGGCAGTGATGTGGAATGAATCTCTTAGAAGTAGAGTTTGACGGCGACTGAAAGATTTATCCAAACGAGAGGGTACGAGGACTGGTCACATGCCTGTCATTTATAGCATCGTGATGTGCTCTATGCCATTAACTTTTAATTAACTCAATTAGAACAGAATGTCTGACACCACAATGAGCACATACAAACACCCCGGTTGGTGTCATGTTAAATTAATGTCTCTGAATGGCAGATTCTCTGCTTGCATTAATGGGTTTGCCACCCTGGTTCTGTTAACTGTCCCCAGCTCCGACGTGCTGGTCACATTGGAGACATACCAGTGGTCCCCAGTGCACACACAGCTCCTGAAAGTCCCACCTCAGATGGAACGCTGAGCCCCGAAGCCTTCTCAGATGGCCCTTCTCTCGTCTTGATCAGCAGGAACACTATTTTCACCGCTCAGGCTCCACTGGCATTTTTCTCCCCTCGTGCACCCACTAAAGCTGGCTAGATAAGGTGGAGTCTAATTTTTTTAAGACGTTTCATCTTAATAATCAGGAACCAGGATGGTTAAAGTAGGCTTTTTCAATAGGGGGCTGCAATTTCAAATAAGACACACCTTTTTGTGGCTCTTGAGCTGAAAATATTGGCAGTGAAAATGGTTTCTTTACAGCCAGACTCCAGCTATACTGCTGTAAAGCTATGCTTTTTGGCCAATCAATGCCTTCGCTCATCTTAAGGAGCATTGTTAGTACAATTCACTGTCTAAATAAAAAATAGCCTCAAAACAACCATGGATTTGTACTTGGGTATAAAGGCCTGGTTTAATCTATCACCTCATACATTTAATCAAGAGTAGGCAAGAATTAATCTTTCAAATGGCCATCGTTGCTGGTGTGTGGTCCTACTGGGTTCCTCTTCCTAAAAGATTCACGGAAGCACCTTCCCCTGGTTTCTTTCATAAACTTCTCAGGTCAGGGACCCAACGCAGAGAACAGGGGAGGATTGGGACAAAGAATGGAGACAAAAGCTTAAGGGGCTAGAAAGAGGCTGACATCCCTGAACTTTGGCCTTTGGGATCGTCTTGAACGCTCCTTACATTTCATACTATGTCATTTCACTTTTAGCAAACAAGAAAATACAGACAAATCCTTCCTAAGCAGCAGCCACCTGGGGCTTCCTTGCATGTGTCAAACAAACCACGGCTTTCCCTCTTAACCTTTGCACATTCTGCTCCTTTGTCCACGAAAGGCTACTTTCTCTGTTTGGAGAACTCCTGCTCACCTTCCAGTAGGAAAGGCTGGACACCGCTTCTGCAGGGGAGTTCTCCTCCACCCCCACATTTGCGTTCCTTCGAAAGCAGTCATCACTTTATTACTTGTTCAGTGTTTGTCTTTGTGCTACACAGCAAGCTCCGGGGTCAATCACCTTTGCCTGCGGTCCCCACAACACATAGCAGCCAGCCCCTGAGACAGGCAGGTGGTAAATGCTCACAGGAGACAGGAAAAGTCGTGCAGCATGGCCTACATCGGAACCCATCACAGATTCCAAGGGTGGGGCCAGGCTGCGGGTCTCTGGCGGGCTTAACACGGCTCAGAACTCCCTGATGACTGCGACCATGGCCCCTTCATTGCAGTTGCTATAAAGTTCTTTTTTTTAAGTTTATTTTCTTTTGGAGGGGGGAGGAGCAGAGAGAGAGAGAGAGAGAGAGAGAGAGAGAGAGAGAGAGAGAGAATCCCAAGCAGGCTCCATGCTCAGCACAGAGCTCAACGCGGGGCTTGAACCCACAAACCATGAGACCATGACCTGAGCCGAAATCAAGAGTCGAACTCTTAACCAACTGAGCTACCCAAGTGCCCTGCTATAAATATATATTTTTTACTGTTTTGAAAGATATCCCTAATGTCCTTGTGGCCTTGAAGTTCTCTGAGTAGGCAATACTTAAAATGAGAGCATCCGTGGGCCCTGATAACCTCAAAGAATCAATTCCTCATAAATATGTACTTATGGTCTTCTAAAAAGTCACTTACGCTAAGCTAATTTATATACACCTGTTTAATCTTTAACAGCCATAGGGGGGTGGGTATATATGAAATCCTTCCAGGTTTAACCACAATCGGGCCACCAGTTTCCCATTTCCGGTGTCTGCTGTGTGCCTCGCACATCGTGAGCTCTTTTACTGGCACCGTCTCAGGTGATCTTCAGAACAGCCATACGAATTAGGAGCCAATCCCATTTTACGGACAAGGAGACAGAAAGAGCTATGTGGCTTGCTCAACCAGGCAGAAGCAGAGCTGGCCGCTGAACCCAGTCCAGCTGACACCCTAGTGCCCCTTTATTACAAATACTGAAAATATCACAACCAAAGTTGTCCCGGATTTTCATACTCATCCTGCTGTTGAACCAGGAAAGCAATGAGACTAGACACCAAGAAAGGTGGTTTTCAAGGGTTAAATAAGTCATTGCCATCTGGCCCAGCACAGCCCTGCAGAAGGAGCCAAGCTAAAGCAGGGTGGTAATCAAGTCTGCAGGACATGCGAGCCATTTTTGGCTGAACGTGATGGCAGGGACTTTCTCATGTGGAGGAAATGCCAAACCACTGAATATGCTCGTGAAGACATTTTCCAACATTTAAAAGCCTTAATTGTCTTTATCTGTGGGAAAGCCATTTTCTGTATGCATTCCCAATTTTCTAATGCAAATACAAATACCCACCTTGCAACCAACCCTAGTTTCAAGCTGGGGAAGAGGGTGGAGGCCCGGCCATCTGGGGGAGCTTTCCACTTCTCTTTCTAATGGCCAAGCCCTCCGCCACGGCCTCACAGACCACGTTGAGCAAGTCGCAGTGTGCCCGGACTCGGTACACATTAGTTTCAAGGACTGAATCCTCAATCTTTTCATTAGTCAATTTCATCTACAGTCAGTATTTTTTTTATTAAAAATAATAGCAAGAGATTTTGTGCATTCCTGCTGCTTCATGAGCCATCTGTCACGGACACCTTGGGCAAAGAGGCTATGAAAAGCATGAGAAACATGTCGATCAGCTGGAAAATAAAAAAAAAAAACAAGAAAAACAAGAAAGAGCTGGCCTCTTGCTTTCGGACAGATGAATTCTAGCATCTCACCCAGCATTTTCCCCTAGTAGGGACATTTTTACAAGGAATTTAATTGATCCTATTAGACTTGGTATAGGAATCAGTTATCTTTATAGCTACAGTCAGCCAATAAGAGAAGCTGGGTGAGTCACTTTTATTATTGGTCTCAAATTGGAAGAAACACAAAGAAACCAAGCAAAATCCTGGAGAATTATTGAACAGATTCAAGGTCTGGGTTTTTTAAAAAATGTATTTATACCCTGTATCAATCGTCACTGGATTCAAAGAAGCTTGCGCCACTAAGCACAGTAACGTGGAATTGTAGGTCGCCACGAAGAAGGATCAGAGAAAAGGAGAGAATATTGGCATCGCGTGCCGTCCTCGGATGTTACTCTGCCTGAACCACCACTCTGACCTTGCGTGTCTTGTCAGCCAAAGGAAAAGGGGGAAATGTGGTCAGTAAGTGCTGCCAGTGGCTCGTGGTGGTGATGGTGAGGGAGAGCACAAGGCACGTCATCGAAAGGATTCCTGATCCTTAGATCACGAGTCTTCCAAGAAGACCCCAGCACCATAAGCCCCCCATTCTGTGCCAAGTAGCAAGAGGACTGGGTCCAGGCAGTGAGCTACGTGGTTTCTCACCCATCACGGAGCAGCTCAGCCACCCGGCTGGGGCCCCCATCCACCGGCTGGGGAGGCCAAGGCTCGAAGAAGTAATGTAGCCTGCGCGAGGTGACCGGACTACTAATGGAGCTGCCTCCGTCCAGCCAAGGGAACATGGAGGGACCCCTCCTTGTGCCAGAAACTCCTACCGGTCCCAAGGCCACTCCTTCTGGTGGCCTCACGAGGCTGGCTCCATCCACGGATTGATTCTGAGCGGGTCGTTAATACCAGAAAGGTCTGGGAGCGTTAAATTCTGTTATGTGTGTACCATGCATGCCTGTGTGTGAGCACACAGAGCAGAGTGCACAGTGCCCCTCGTTTTCCAAATATGTGAATCTCTTACATAGACGTACCTGCACACGTGCACGGACAGCTGTGTGCACATAATGGCATGTCTGTGTGGAAATAACAGGAATAGCAACGGCTAGTGCTGAGAGCACCTACTGTGTGCCAGTTCCCGTTCTAGGCATGTCCTGGGATCTTAATTAAGGGTATTTGGAGCACAGCAGCAGCCTCCTCTGTCAGACGATGGCAAGATGGCATCCGAAAACGCAATGTGGCTTGTGAGGCCCCTGAAGGCCTAGGGAGCCCTCAGGTCGACCGCTCCCTGAGGTCATCAAGTCAGCTCTGCTTCTCATTCCCCCACCTGCTTTACGACGAACCAACAAACCGACGCACCGTGCAGGCATTCATGGCGTGCGTGGGTCTCTCGGCATGCCCACACAAGCTGTCTCTTGCTCTGATCACAATTGGTGAGAAGTGCAGGTAGACAAGGGAGCCTTTTAGGGACAGAGTCATGTGACGCTGCGAGCTTTCATTTGCAGAATCCAGAAGAATGCGCTGTCTCAGGTGCAGCTGCTGCTAGATGCCCAGGCAGCGGACAGCAAGTCCCTCCTCCAAACCACAGGCACATGGAAGTCTTTTGAAGGATCACGAGATGTCCGAGAGGTTGCTGCCTGTGTCTCCTCTAGGGTTTTGGGGGTTTCCTGTCTCATAGGCAAGTCTTTCTTCCAGGTGGAATTTGTTCTTGTGTCTGGTGTGACAAAGTGGCCCAGGTTCATTCTTCTGCATGTGGCTGTCCAGTTTTCTCAGCACCATTTGTTGAAGAGATTGTCTTTTTTTTTCTATTGGATGCTCTTTCTTGCTTTGCCAAAGACGAGTTGACCACAGAGTTGTGAGTCCATTTTGGGGGCTTTCTATTCTGTTCCACTGATCTATATGTCTGTTTTTGTGCCAGCACCCTACTGTCACACAGCTTTGTAAGATAGCTCGAAATCCGGAATTGCGATGCCTCCAGGTTAGTTTTTGGTTTTCAGGATTGCTTTGGCTAGTTGGGGTCTTTAGTGGTTCCATACATACTTTAGAATCGTTTCATCTACCTCTGAGAAGAATGCTGATGGTACTTTGACAGGGATTCCATTAAATGTGTAGACTGCTATGCATAGTATAGATATTTTAACAATGTTTATAGCAACAGTATCAATCATAGCCAAACGATGGAGACAGCCCAGATATCCATCAACTGAAGAATGGATAAAGAAGATGTGGTGTGTGTGTGTGTGTGTGTGTGTGTGTGTGTGTGTAATGGAATATTACTCGTCCATCAAAAATAACCCCGGAATCTTGCCATTCGCAACGACGTGGATGAAACTAAAATGTATTATGCTAAGCGAAATTAGTCGATCAGAGAAAGACAACTACCGTATGATTTCACTTGTATGTGGAATTTGAGAAACAAAACAGATGAACATATGGGAAGTGGCGGGGAAGAGAAGAGAGGGAAACAAACCACAAGAGACTCGTAACGATAGAGAACAAAGTATGGATTGATGGAGGGAGGTGGGTGGGGGATGGGCTAGATGGGTGATGGCTACTAAGGAGGGCACTTGCGATGAGCACTGGGTATTGTGTGTAAGTGATGAACCACTGAATTCTACTCCTGAAACCAATACTGTACTGTATGTTAACTAAAATTTAAATTAAAAAAAAAAAAAAATATATATATATATATATATATATATATATATATATATATATATATATATAAAATAAAGAACCATGAGATAGGAAAAGATTCCAGCTTGGAAAATTTTGATTAAAAATAAAAGCAACTTTTAAAACCAGAATTTCACCTTGGTTTTAAACTTTTCCCCCATGATTTTATTTTGAGGAGGAGGATGACAACGGTAATGGTGACAATTACCGTTTTCACTTCTTTCCCGAGCACCTCCTCTGGGCCGGAAGCTGTGCTGAGGATCCCAGCTCCCTGTGAGCAAGCTCTGAGGACCAGACCCACGTTGAAAATCAGGACTCAGAAGTTCAAACACTTGAGGCCACCTGTCCAAAGTCAGACATGATTGGAAGACAATGCCATATGCCTCTTGAGCCCATTGTCTTAACTCAAAACTTGTTACACCTGGTGCTACAGACTTTAGAGACTAGGTAATTCTTTCCCGGGGCACGGGAGGGGGGCGGTGCTGTCCTGTGCATCCTGAGATGCTGAGCAGAGTCCATATACATTAGAAGCTACTGGCAGTCCCCTTGTCATTCATGACAATCAATAATGTCTCCAGAGGCTGCCAAATGTCCCCTGGGGGGTAATCACCCCCATCCACCTGCAATCAGGCCGAGCCTCAATGTGCTCACATTCCCCTGTGGCTGGGATGCCAATGCATACCATTCAGTTACATCACACAATGGCTTGTGATACCTGATTTGGCTCAGCCTAAGTCTCCAACAGTCGTTAGCACAAGAAAGGATGCTGAGATTTGCTTTAAAAAACAGGTGTGCTTCTAAAATGTTTTCCATAAACACAAGTTTATAATGGTTTTAAGATGATCGTCCTTGCTTAATAAAATCTTATTTCCCCATTTGCATTCATTAGGAAGTTATGGCCATGATTATATTAACCGTAATACGCTAATAAATACTTGCCTAAAGATGTGGCAAACACATCAAGAGAAGTTAAAACTTTCTCTTCAAATTGTAAAAATGCCACTCATATCCTAAAATAAAAATATACTTGGGGAAGGGAGGCTGGTTCATACGCCTGCTTAGCACAGGAGCATAGGATGGAAAGGGGGAAATTGTAAAAACTGGGATATTATCAGAGCTTAACCTCCACCCGCACCTGTGATGGATGTCCATGCAGGGTGCACCTAGCCTCTGAGGGTCTTCCTGGGGATCAGAGAGGGGACACACTCTGGGTCTACACGTTAAATGTTTAAAAAGCTCGGCTGGGTGAGGGAAGGTGCCTTTCTGTGTGTGTACTTTCCCCCAGGTGGCCACAGCTCTGTGTCCCAGCCAGGCAATATTGAGCAGTGCCCTGACCGTACTACAGAGTTCTCCTGCTCCACGGTGGGCAGACAGAGTCTCTGTTCCCCAGCCTGGCCACCTTCATCTCAGAGGCCTGGCCTCTCAGCTTGGACCCCCGAGACGGGTAACTCACCTCCTGATATTTCTTCAGCTTTAGGAAAAAGCCAACTTAGACTGAAAGCATTGTATCTTAAACATAGTGATAGTTCACAATTAGTAACCCTCTAACGGCCCATGGCTACAGTCAATAGGCTACAGGGCTTGCTACTAATGGTCTCAGATAACCGGGGTTATCGGTCCCTCTTGCCTCCTTGTCATGTCCCTATTGCAAAGAAACAACTGCTTGGTTGGTCAATGACAGTGCTGTTTTAGAGGATTGTTAGCCAAGCATTTACAGAAAGAACCTGTAGTTACGATGTTAACAGATGTGGATCTTTTATTGGGAAGTTCTCATCCAAACAGGAGACTGGAATTGTTTTCAGGTCCAATTGTGTGTGTGTGTGTGTGTGTGTGTGTGTGTGTGCGCGTGCGTGTGTGTGTGATCTCTAACACTAATTTTCAAGTTTCCAATTCCACTTGTTCCAAGAAGGCAAAATTTGTCAAGCCCAATTCAACACTGTCTTAGGATACACATCATTTAGGGACAGAAAGAGCCATTCTCGGTCATGCGGTGTTGAGTCTTGGTTTTCCCTTGGGTTTGTTTGATTTACTACTCTGAGTGTCCATTTGCTTCACCTGTAAATTGGCTATATCGATGGCACCTGTCTTAGGAGGTCACGACAAGGATTATAGGAGATAAATCAGTGAAGCTTTAATGGAGTGCCTCCAGCAGAGAAAGTTAGTGTCATTACTAACTGTATAGGACATTCTAAGTTTAGTGGGGGCAGTGCTGTGCTGGTAAATGCTTCCACAACCAGCTCTTTGAACAAGCCTTCCTATTCCTGTGGTGTAAACATTTTTATCATAGCTGACATGGAACTATAAACAGGAAACTTGGAATAGGAGGAGAGCTGGTAGGCTCAGGACACCAACCGCGGGGTTAAGGACACAATATCCTCTCCTTTGTTGTTTGATGATCTCCAAAACAGGCTCTGTGTAACATGTAACTTGCTAAAAGAATCCAGCTCTGGCACTCACTCAAGGAAAGCTAAGCTCAAGGTCTAAGCATCGAACTCTTGGTGTGTTACGAGTAAAGCTTTGGGGGATATCCCGGAGGCACCTGGATGGGAAACTGCATTTGTCCCCCACTCAAAACTATTCTTAAGGGTCATGGAGAGACCACAATTTCCAAGTCTGTCCTTGAGGACAAAGAAACGGGGTGAGGGATTCTGGACTCAGAGGATTAAAGACATTAGCAGATTCGTTGCCAGAAGTAAAGGCAGAAGATACATGTTGAGTTCAGTTCTGGGATACACCAAGGAGAAGGTGCAAAAGTTCATCTGAGGGTAATACACGTGGGCGGTCGATGCACTGGGTTTTAGGAGAGATCCCCCGGGGGGCGGACGTGGTGGGGGAAGCGGGGGGACAAGGGAGCTCTCTGCCTACAGGGCCGGGCGGTGACACTGCGGGTTTGGTTAAGATTGGAAGAGACAGAAATAGAAAAAATAGGAAATGGAAGAAATTTAGGGAAGTCTCCATTTAAGATTAGAGGGATAGAAATTAA
Source organism: Lynx canadensis (assembly GCF_007474595.2). Classification (NCBI taxonomy): domain Eukaryota; kingdom Metazoa; phylum Chordata; class Mammalia; order Carnivora; family Felidae; genus Lynx; species Lynx canadensis. Next base: position 5,351,468 of record NC_044317.1, read on the forward strand.
TGTTTTGGGGGGAAAGTCCCGAGAGGCATAAAGAGAACCTGGAGAGTTGGTATCACAGAGCCTAAGAGAGAGGAGTTTGCTACATTGTATCCATTCTCTTAATCTGCCAACCTGCCGATGAGACTTGAGTCTACTTTCATTTGAGGTTAACTTTGGGAAGTAATTTTTGGTGTGCCACAGTGACACCTGCATGTCCCAGTGCATTCTGTTGGGGGTTTGGTGTCAGGGATGGAGGGGAAGTCTCCCATCACGTCCCAGGAGCACAGGCAGGAGAACATGGCAGCACAGCAGAAAGTCAACCTGAAGAATACGGCTCCGGAGCTTGGTATCTGGATTTCTCCCCTGTTCTTTCTCCTCCTCACCCACGGGCAAACACACGCACACTGTTCTGTCCTCTCCCCATCTCCTCTTTCTGTCCCATCCTTGCAGCTCCCCTTGCCCTAGTCCCTGCTGACGGGAGCCATGGAGCCGTGAGCAGGACACTGCCAGTGGGTTCTCACAGCACCCCTCTGACGGGGGGGGGGTCCCCCCAGAAATCATCAGCCCTCCCTTCCGGATTCATCTTGCCTCCCCACCCTGTCCAGCAGCCCAGTGTCCCCTGGACTCCTGAAATGGAGCCGTGGAAACGGCAGAACAAAGGATCCTAATGCACAGGTGACATTTAAAGAGCAGCTCTGCTCTCTTCAAGACTCATCTGTCCTTTAGAAGCATGTTTTTATTTGCCGTGACTCACGAGCCAATAGTCAGGGGGCACATTTAGGCTCTCGATTTCTGGATTCGATATGAACACTTTGTTTGGTGTGCCTACTGAAAGGGTTTAGAATTACGGATGGGGTGGACACCATGAAGGGGGAGAGCCAATTCCTGTATCAAAGATGAAATTCAGAATAAACCAAATAGTTAAAAATGACACAGACGATAACTTCTCATTTTTTTTCCCCCAGGCTTTGTGACTTTTTTTTTTCCCGGGCTTCATGGAAAATCCAAAAGTAACCCCAGAGGAAAATAAACAATAAGCCAAATATTTAAAGGTGATTTAATACAAGGTGGCGGTGGAGAGACGTCCAAATATGAATAATGTATGGGTTTAATGGATGTTTTATAGGCAATATGCCAAACACTGTGTCCATTTTTTTTTCTTTTTAATAAAAATGATGACAGCATGGGCTTCATCCTCAAGATGTCCCGATTGTAACAGAAGTAACAGAACGGAGAGTGACTGAAACACAACACCAGAGTGGGGTATGTGCATATCAAAACACACACAAAGTCAGGCCCTCACCGCCGAATCTGCTATTTACCATTTCTGGCTCTCCACAACTCAGCCGTAGATTCCCATCTGGAAGCTTATTCCCTCCAAGTGTCCGAGTTAATTATATCTGGTCCAGAAGATGTATCCACAGGCCCGACCCACAAGTGGGCTGAAGTGAAACGACCTGCCAGAAACCCAATCTCCCTTCTCTACAGTCAGATCTGTGAACCGGTTCTGCCCTCCTTTCTGGGATGGCATCGATCAAACAACCTCTGATTCTAAAATTCCTAAGATCCCCCTGTCCAGAGTGTAAGACCCGACTCAAACATTGCTACACCCATTTTCACCCCTCCCCTGAATCAAATCAGACAACCCTCCTGGTTCACACCAATGATCACCAGAATGCAGAAGGCATTCCAACAAACCCTTAAAGATGGATGTGCAAAGGCCGTGAGGCAGCATGTGACATCAAAGAAATGGCAAGCAGTTCGTCGTGGCAGGAGCAGGAACAGTATCTGGAAGGACTGGAGGAGAAGGGGAAGGAGAATTGAAGAAGGATGCAGATAGTGGAGAGGCTATGTCCTATCTGGACTTATCCGGAAGTCAACAAAGAAGCACTGATAGCTTAAGCAAGGAAACAATCAGATCCCGTGGTAAGCCTGTGGCGACAACAGTGGAGAAGACTAGAGGCAGTTGTCTCAAAACCAGAAGGATCTCAAGGAAGGCAGAAGTTGGCAAAGCAGAAAATCAAAGTGAGGCCACTGACGACGGTAAGATTAGGAATGTGGTTACAAATGCAGACGGAAGAAGTCAAGGAAGAAAGCAATCATCTACCGCTCGAATGGGGAAAACAGTAATTTACTAACAAAAATACTGTGTCCTTTTCAAGATTTCACATAAAAATTTCCCACAAGTGAATTTTTAAAGCTCCCTCTTGGAAAACGTCAGTGCAAATCAGGTTCCTGTTTTATCAATGATTCCAAAGCTAATGCATCTGGAGAATGAATAAATTCCAGGGCAAATGCTGGACTAAATAAAAACCTATTCTAAAGTCTTGATTGTAACAATAAATAACAGCTGATTCAGACTTAGGCAAAAAAAAAAAAAAAAAAAAAAAAAAAAAAAACAACTTCCTGGTGATACAAGAAACACGAATTTGATTAGGCTTTTTAATATGCTGAAAATACATTTAAATTATATTTCAAACCTCGAGATCTCACCCTGGGTAACGTCCCCTGCATGGAGAAACTATTTGAATTTACATTTCAAGTGACAAGGCTGATTATTTAGTTAACAGAGGGCTCCTTGATGATAGGTTTGTAAAGACCACAAGTAACTACTCTAAGTCTGGATGGGTTTCTCAGGTTTTATATTCCAAGGAGGCCAGACCAGCTTTAGCACTTTTCTCTTAGTACCTCTGAGCCATGTCTGAGACGTTACTTACGTTGACAATTATCTGTCGGTGCCACGGTGTAAAGTAAAAGATAAATCATAAATTTTAAAATGGTCTTCTCCTGCAATGGATTTTCTCCACTGTTTGACTTTAAGTTTAATGAAACTGATAGCATCTTCCCACCAAAACTTCTGGGGTCATTTCCTACAAAGCAAACGTCTTCTGTGATGCTCTGCCGGGGGACGGCGGGGGCTGCCCCTGGTCAGGTAAGGCTGTGCTATTAGAATCCACAGGAAAAGAAGCCAGCTTCATTGACAGTGGGCAGAAAAGAGCTAACACAGTGGGTCTGACTCAGCTGTCCCTCCAAAGGTCTGCTTCCAAGGCTGGCCCTTGCCTGGCATCTGGAACTTGGATTTGGGAAGGGTTCTCACCACTCCCTAGCTGATACGAATGGCTCACTGGGCCTAACCTGTTTGCGCAAAACTATACAATTTATGCTGAATACGTGCTTTCCTTCTGGAAGTCTGCAATCTTGCCACATGCCATGCCTATGTGACCTGTCCTCGATAAAAAACCTGGGCGCTTAGTCTCCAGTGCGCTTTCCCAGGCTGGCACAACTCGGTGTTGGGGGAATTAGCACATCCTGGGTGACTCCTTCAGGAAATATAAAGGCGCCTCTGGGCACCTGCAGCTCACAACTGGTTTCCTCTGAATGCCGCCCCAGGCACCTTTTTCTGATGCTGATTTTGCTTGAGAGTAACCACAGGCTGAGTCCTTAAGTTCTTTTAGAGAACTACCAAAACCTGGGGTGGTCTTGCGGACCCTTGACATACAGCATCCATCGACACTTTTCCACAAAGAGTGTTCTGAGGAACGCGCTTTGGGAGACACTGCTCAGTAGCCCAGAGTAATCAAGACAATGCGTGTCAAACACAGAGTACAGCTCCTGGCAGATAAGGCAGGATAGGGCTCTATAAAACTGGTCCCCCAACACTGTTATTACTAATAATGTGATTCTGGGGAAACAGGAATCCCTGATGCCACACCTTTGAGTATCAGCCATGCGCCCTGCACTCTGCTTCACGCGCAGTAACCGCTCACTAGCTGCTTGTTGAATGAATTATTGGGTCTTTATTTACAACGTGCTGTGCCAACACAGAGGAGTCCGTCTAAAGCGTGCTGCCTCAGCCCCTCTCACAGCTCACAAATCTAAAACAAACACTATCAGTAAAGACAGAGCTGTAGACGAAAATACAGACAGAAAAGTCGGCAATAAAACATAAATGAATGCAGAAAGAAAGAATGGTCAATACACCTTCGCCAAGCAGAAAGCTTGGCACTTATGTATAGTTCTAATTTATTTCTAAGCCTGTCCACACGGCAGACGTGTGGACGGGCTTCAGAATTCTGCATTTCTATGGGTGTGAATTGGGTGGGTCCCCGAAAGCCTTTTCCACGAAGCTGGCAAAGCCGTACGTGCAAAGGCTTCATAGTTGATGAGGAAGATACACTGAAAATGGTGATGCTGTATTTCCAAAAAAAAAAAAAAAAAAAAAAAATCTAAATCTAAGGCAGTAGGGATAAAGCGTTTGTTCGATAGATTTATTAGTGCAATAAAGCTTCACTTTCGCTGAGGCTGAGCTCTCAAACACGGACTTCACGTAAGTATGATGACCTGATATCCAGCTTGCCAGGACAGGATTCCACCGATTACTAGATTACTAACCATGTCTTGCATAAGCCACGTAATCTCTCTGTGCCTCAGTTTCCTCAGTTTTGCACCGCGGCTCACACAGAGAGAAGAGACCGTGTAAGGTCTCAGCGAGAAGACAACCGTCTCCAAGGCAAGAGAGAGGCCTGGGGAGACACCAGCCCACCCAACACCCCGATTCTGGCCTCCAGAAAGGTGAGAATGAATTCCCGTGGTTTAAGTGCCAGTCTGTGGCGTTTTGTTATGGTGGCCCAAGCTGACAAATAGGTCCTCCAAGAAGACAGTCCCCTGACACACCTTCCCCTCCCAGGTATCTTACTGTGCCTGGGACTGAGATGCCTAATGCCCTAAGCCATGACGGATCCTGTGGCCGCCATGGGTGGGCTCGCCCTGCGGGGGCCTGTACATCCTTCCAGAAGCCCAGCCCATCCTGAAGGGCCATTCAGCTCCTCCAAATGCGCCGGATTTAGAAAACCTTGGTTTGAGTTTACTTGGCTGCGACTCAGAAAGTTTTAGTCCCAGAGGGTGACCGTCCCGTGTATCTAACGGCATCTCCATATGGCACGGGCTTCCTCTGGGTGTGTGTTCCTCTCCGTCACCCCACCTCAGTAAACGGCAGTCTGTCCCTCCTTGTGACCCCTGGTCCCTCTCCAGGCCTCTTTTTCTCACATCCTGCATTTAATCCAGCAGCAAATGCTCCTGTCTCTTTCTACTAGACACATCTCATGTCCCACCCCCTCTTATCACCAACCTCCACCCTCTCTCACCTGCCTGCCACCAGAGCCTGCAGCCTGCTGCCTGGTTTTCTGCGTTCACTGCGGGCCCCCTTCAGCCTACCTGCCACACCCCTGCCAGAATCCCTGGTGACAGACGTGGCACATTGCATCCTGCCCCTGCTCAAAACCTTCAACGTCTCCCATTTCACTCAGAAGCCAAAGCCCACACGAAGGACTGCAAGGCCTTGCAGGACCCCCTTCCTCCTCCTCCTATCTTCTTTAGACATACTGAGCTCACTTCTGCCCCCAGGGCCTTTGCACTTGCTCTCAGGGCTGTTGAAATGGCTCCAGCCCTGGGGAAAGAATCCAGGTCACCTCAGCAAAGGCTAAAAATCTTTCCCTAGGAGTTTCCCTGAGCTCCTTCCCAGGCTGCAGGACCCTGGCTTTTGTAGCACTCTCAGTCCTCAGTCTGGCTGGCTCTCACCCGTGTGTCTCTCTTTCCGGGCAGATTTCTGCATGGCTCACATCCTTCTTTTTCATCAGGCCTCTCCTTAACGGTCTCCTCTTCACAGAGGCCAGCCTGGACGATCCCATATAAAACAGAATATTGCTTACTCCCCACTTTTATCATCCTCCTCGCCCTCTTTAATTTTACTCAGGGGCACTTAGCAGCACCTGCCTGCTCTCTTGCTATAAGTTCCCCAAAAGCAGGAACTCTGGGTCATCGCTTAGTGCCCCGAACAGTATCGGACAGGTGGTTGGAGCCGAACAGCCATCTGCTGAATTGAGTGTGTGAATGAGTGAGTGAGTGGGGCAGGAGGGAAAGAGAAGGGACACTTCAGAATAAGCAAATACAGTCATGGGGAATAGACTGGTTATAATGTCGCCATACCTTTCTGTCTTCTTGACATGCTGGGGCCCCTAGGACCTTTGGGAAAGGCTGACAGTTACAGGCAGCTACAGAGCTAGCCAGTGTGATGCCCCCAGCTCAATGGGTAACAAAAGAGGACCATCCTGGGGCCACGGTGTTGGAGGGAGGCACGTGAATCTTACCAGGGCAGATGGATCTTTTTCAGATTAAAAGGTATTAATTGCCTTTGGTAGCCACTCTGTGTTTTGAAAGGGCTTTCCCGTCTTCCCTCGCGCTCTGGTGGCAAAGCACCCAGGCGGGAAGGCACTAACTTCACTGCCTCTTCCCATTTGTCTTTTTTATTTCCAACTTGAGGACCTAACCCTGCTGCTCTGCATCTACAGCGATAACTTATAACCGAGCTACCGCTGATCTCTCCCATTAATGAAACCTCACTCTGTTTCTCTTAAGAATGACATGGTCAGGGCGGTTAAAGAGCCAGTGTGACAAGACAGGCACTGTATTTAGGGTGGGCAGTGAAGCATTAGCCCCCAGACCAGCTTTTCTTGAGAGTATAATCCAGATGCTTTCAACGGCACACACAGAGTGTTTTGCAGGGGCTGATTCACCTCTCAGATCTCAGTAAGAGATTCATTCCAGGCCCCAACTCTTAGCCCGGAGGTGAGGACAGCAGCATGTATGTGTTCCTCGCAACATGGCTAGAACAAAAGAGGTCTGTCTTGCCTGTATCTATGTCAGACCTAGTCCTCTAGGATTTGGAGACAGCTTTGTACAGAATGAAGAAGAAAGTATTCAAAAGGGGATGTTCGATGTCTCAAAACACAAGCCAAGATTGGTTGAATGAGCAGTTTATCTGAAGGATTTGACTCAGAACTTTCAGGTGGTTGACATGGCAGAGACCGGGGTCTTGGCTGCCAGTCCGGCCCAGAACCTACCTGGAACCAACCTATGCAAGAAACAAAGACCACTGTGGAGACAGAAGCCTACTCACCACTCACGAGTTTTCCCTAGGATTTCAACGGCTCCTAGACATCTTTTCTAACAAAGAATAGAGCAGCTCATACTGAACGGACCAGCTTATGGAGAAAAACAAGAGCTGTTCCTCAATCCCCGTCTTATTCCCTTGGTAGAAACGAACTTGGCAACCAAGGAGTCCAAGGAGGAAGAAACACAGTGTGACAGCAAACCAATGGACCTTGACTTTGGAACACATGGGACTAGATTCCCACTTTCCTGTCTTCTGGTTGGTTATATGACCCTGAGCATAGTTACATCATCTCTGATACGTCATTTCTTCAAAGCACTCCAGTGTAAAGCCTGGATGAAGCCAACATCAGAAGGCACAAACGATGTTCAGCAAAGCACTCACTAGACGCTCAGTTCTGTGCACTCAACATACAATATCTCATTTCATGTTGACAAAAGCTCTAGGAAGTAGGTCCTATCATCGCTTCCTTTTCACAGGGCAGGAAACTAAGGCCCACAGATTAAGCAACCTGCCTTCAAGGACACAGCTAGCAAGAGGTAACACTAATATGAACGTAGACTTGTATGATGCTAAAGGTAGCTTTTCACCCAAGATTTCCTGGATCTGCTGTTGCCTGCATAGTAGCTACCAGCCACGTGCCTATTTAAATTAAAATGAACTAAAACTAAATAAAGTGAAGAGTTCAATTTCATTAGTACACTAGCCGTAGTTCCGGTGCTCAGTGGCCACCATACTGGCCTGCGCCATATTGGATTGTGCAGAAGCAGGCACTTCCATCACTGCACAAAGCTCCATTGGACCACATTTGTCTAGTCCTTCCGTGATATGCAAGCACCTGGCTTTTAGCAGGCACTAATGAGTGTGAAGTTTGACAATGTCAGAAGAGACACAGGCTCTACCAGGCTAGCTCACAGGGGTTGATCCAAGTTGTGGGGAAACTGAAGGTTATGCAATTTGAGCAGAACACGAAGTCACAACACAACACGGGGAACAGGGCTTCAGAAGGGCCCAACCAAGAAAGGGCCCTGAAAGTTCAGCTTTGTTAGTGTCATGGCCACCCACCCCCCTCTCCAGAGCAAAGACATAAGTGTGGGCCACCAAGCTACGGTCATTAACACGTTGCCCTGCTGTGTGTTCTCAGTCAAGGGAACCACCTTCTCTCCCACCTTCTCTCAACGGCCAGTCTTGTGTTCTGAGCCTCTCTTTAGGCTCTATTTTCCTCAAGTTGTCCAGTGTGGATCAGTTGTCCATGCTGCCCCGCAGACCACGCTGGGACAGCCCCCTGATCTTCTCTGTCCCCTCTGCCTCGCCCACCTCTCCCTCTTCTCTCTCCTCCCCCTCCTGCACTCCCTCTTTACTCCTGGTTTTCCTGCCCTGTCATTCCCTCCTCCCTCACCATTTTCTATTCCCCATGATTTAAAGAAGATGGAGGTGAATTCACAAAATACAAAATTAATCCTTTTAAAGAGCACAAGTGAATGACATTTAGAGGAGTCACAATGTTGCAGGACCGTTACCACTATCTAGTTTCACCAACCCCAAAGGAAACCCCATACCCATTATTCCCCTGTTCATCAGCTTTCTGTTTCTATGGATCTCCCTGTCGGAGTCACTTCGTACTGGTGGAATCACACAACATGCGACCTTCTGTGTCTGGCTTTCACGCGGCATCATGTTTTCGAGAATTCTCCACGTGTATCAGTACGTCGTCCCGATGTAATGGCTGAATAATATCCCGTTGTGTGCATAGACCGCATTTGTTTATCAGGTCATGGACAAACTGAAACAACAGGAAGTGATGGGAACCAGTTTCCACTACATTCATGGAGAAAGAATGTCAAAATGTCTCCAGGATCGTTTTTCCAGAATGGCTGACGGTGCAGTATCCCAGGAAAGCGGGTGGGCATCCATCGGGCCTCTCCATGCCGACTGCTCCTTTCTGATCTCATTAATTAAATATTTTCCCCCCCAACATTATCCAAAGTGTGATTTTTTTTTTTTTTTTATAATGGTTAATAGTTCCTCTAGGAGAATGCTGTTGAATGCTTGGGTTTTTAAATATGTGGAATTTGCTGGCTTAAACAGGTTTCTCAACTGCAGGTCTTTAAAATGTCTTTACTGTGTTAAATGTGCACTGTGAGCTTTCAGGAAGCAATTACAATTTTCAGTGTTTCCCAAACTTTTGGTGTTTCCCAGATGTTCCCAAGGGAGCGTGCGTGCGTGTGCCCCTGTGCTCTGATGGGCAACTCTTTCTCAGTTCTCACAGTTCCCAGAAACGCTTTGAAAAAGCTATGCTATATATTAATATCTGAACCCTTTTTGGGTCCACCTAACTGAGGGAGGGTGGTCCACACACTTTAGAGACTGTAGTGCCTCCGCCAGGCTTAAAATAGGTACCTTTGGAATCACAAGTAAAAGATCTTAAATGCATTTAAATGCAAATCATTTCTGAATTAATCATATAAGCGATATAAAGTGTCATGAGTTTGAATTGCAGTCAAATGGTAACAACCCATAACTTATAACATAATATCCATTTGGAAAATATTTTAATCCTTCAGCACTTCATGGCACACAAGTTTGAGGATCTCAAAGGCAGAGAGTCATAAAAAAAGAAAAAAAAATGTCTCTGAGAAATGCACATTCGAGCATATATCCTCACTCTATGTATTAACACTTAAAATATAATCTGCTTAAGTGTTCCGTATAGTTGGAAAGTGTGTTTCTGAATAATATCTACATAATTTTCAATAAAAATAAACTTGCAGTAAATTATCGAGATCTTAAGGTACCAAAGACAAATGGCCTTTGCCGGAATTAGTTTTCCCTGAGGAGTAAGGAAATGGGATTTGTCTTCTGCAATGAGAAAAAAAAAAAAAATTAAAAACACCATGAAGAATAAAGAGCGAACGCTGGTGAGCTCTACTAGAACATTACTGGGCGTGTCTCAGAATCAGGGGTGGAGACGCTGGGGCCAGGTCTCCAGCTACCCTGGAGTTGGGTTGGTGAAAACTCGCGTTGGTTAGATGCCAGGCTCACCCTCCGAGCACACACGTGATCCCATGCAGAGCTCACAGCAACCCTACGGGGTGGGTTTAAAAAAATGTTTTTAAGGTTTATTTATTTTTGAGGGAGAGGGGGTGGGCAGGGGCACAGAGAGAGGGAGACACAGAATCCGAAGCAGGCCCCAGGCTCAGAGCTGTCCACACAGAGCCCAACGCGGGGCTCGAACTCACAGACCGCGAGATCGTGACCTGAGCAGAGGTCTGATGCTTAACCGACTGAGCCACCCAGGCGCCACCCCGCCACCAGGGGTAGGTTTGATCGTTCTCATTTTATACCAGAGTTTCTCAGCGGTGGCACAGTTGGTCTATGGGGCTGGATCATTCTTTGGGTGGGCACTGTCCTGGGAATGTAGGAGGTTTGGTGGCATTCCTGGTATCTACCCACCGCCTGTCCGTAGCACCCCTCTCCCCGAGGTGACAAGAGAAATGCCTCCCAACACGGCCCCTGATCCTGCGGGCCAGCACCACTCTTAGGTGAGAACCCTGGCTTAAGTGAGCGAGCCAAGCACTCAGCACTTCCATCAAGTGTGATGGAGTCAATGCGTGCAGCCTGGGCTCTGGAGACAGAGGAAGCAGGTTTGTCATTTGGCCCTTTCACCTATAGCTATGTGACCTGTGTCCTGACGTTGCCTAAGCCCCAGTTTCTCCAAATAAAAAAAGGAAAAAAAAAAAAAAAAGAGTGTCTACCTTCAAGGTTCTTAGGAGTATTAAAGCTCCTGCTCTATTCATTCTCAAATCCCTTGTGCCTGAAGCAGTGTCCCTGGCATGGCAGGGGGCCCTTGGAAGAGATTGCTCAGGAAATGCGACAGAGTCAGTGTGGAGCCAAGCCCGGCTGCCGCCATTTTGTGTAAGTTGCACTGGGGCAGGACTCTGCAGCTGCCTGGGTCCAAGGCCTACGTGCTTTCACTTTAGAGGAAAGCACCCGGGGGGTTCAGTCAGTTGAGAGTCCAGCTCTTGATTTCAACTCAGGTAGTGATCTCATGGTCCGTGAGATTGAGCCCCGTGAGGTCGGGTTCCGTGCTGGCAGCGCTGAGCCTGCTTGGGATTCTCTCTCCCTCTCTGTCTGCCCCTCTCCTGCTTGTTCTCTCTCTGTCTCAAAATAAATAAATAAACATTAAAAAAAATAAAAATAAATAAAGTGAAGACTAGCGTAGGGTCAGGATCAGGTGTGCTGGTACCTGCCTAATGACGCTGAATAATTGATACTCCATCCCGTGGGTAAGAGGGCGTGATAGCAGGTCACTCTTTGGGGCCTCCCCTTGGGCTAAGTAATGGATCCAAAGCAGCTATGAAATGACATGAAAATCCAGCGTCCAACCGTTCCCTGATTCTCACTTGCCCTGAAGAAGACAATCCTCGTAAAACACAACGAAACTCTAAACACTTCAACGTAAGCAACGTCTTCTCTTCAAGAAGAGAAATGAGGACGGTGTGAAAGAGGCCTGGACACTGGTGCTCTGGTGGGAAAACCCATCAGCGAGTTGCCTCCAACCATGAAGAGAGAGAATCACGGGACTACCACAGAGGGCCGGCCGAGAGTCTCCCCTTTCTAGTTCTCTCTGTTGGCAGTCACACTGGCGGCTGTGCCCTCTGTCCCCAGGTTCAGCAGGTGGCTGCGGGTGGGGTGGGGCCGAGCTGAAGACCATCCATCACTTACCAGCATGGGTGACCGTGTACAAATTCCTAGCCTGCTCAGTGCCTCTACTGTTTCATCTGTAGAAGGGGGGTATGGTAATAGGCAGAATGGTGGCCCCCAGAGGTGTCCACATCCTGGTCCTTAGAAACTGTGACTATGTTAGGTTCCGGACAAAGGGGAGCTAGGGTTGCAAATGGAATTAATGTGCTGGCCCGCCGATTTATTTATTTATTTATTTATTTATTTATTTATTTATTTATTTACTATTTATTTATTTTTAATGTTTATTTATTAAAAAAATTTTTTTTAACGTTTTATTTATTTTTGAGAGCATGAACAGGGGAGGGTCAGAGAGAGGGAGACACAGAATCTGAAACAGGCTCCAGGCTCCGAGCCGTCAGCACAGAGCCCGACACAGGGCTTGAACTCACGCACCGCGAGATCATGACCCGAGCCGAAGTCGGACGCTTAACCGACTGAGCCACCCAGGTGCCCTGATGTTTATTTATTTTTGAAGAGAGAGAGACAGAGCGTGAGCAGAGGAGGGGCAGAGACAGAGAAGGAGACACAGAAGCCAAAGCAGGCTCCAGGCTCTGAGCTGTCATCACAGAGCCCAACGGGGGGCTCGAACTTACAAACTACGAGATCATGACCTGAGCCGAAGTTGGAGGCTTAACCGACTGAGCCACCCAGGCGCCCCTATTTATTTATTTTTCAAAGATTTGTGTTTTTAAATGTTTATTAATTTATTTTTAAGTGAAAGAGGGAGAGAGGTAGAGAGAGAGGGGGAGACAGAGATTCCCAAGCAGGCCGCGTGCCGTCAAGGTACAGACTAATGCGGGGCTCAAACTCACAAAAGGGAAGATCATGACCCGAGTCAAAATTAAGAGTTGGACACTTAACCAACTGAGCCACCCAGGCACCCCCAGCTGCACTTAAAATAAGGAGATTATTCAGGATTAGCCAAGTGGAGCCCATGTGACTGCAGAGTCCTTAAACATGAGACAGAGAATGAGTAGAGAACCAGAAAGATGTCATTGTGAGCAAGAATCAACCCTCTGTTGTTGGCTCTGAAGACGGAGGAAGAGGCCACAAGCCAAGGCAAGTCGGGGGCAGGGGGCGTGCTCTAGAAGCTGGAGGAAGCAAGGAAATGGATTCTCCTGAAGCCTCCAGAAGGAACCAGCCCTACCTGCGGAAACCTTGACGTTAGCCCAGGGATACCATATTTGACTTCTGGCCTCCAGAACTGTAAGGTCACAGAGGGTTTTGGTTTGAAGCTACCAGGTTGTGACAGATTGTTTACCGCAGAAACGAGAATTGATACAGGTTCCTAACTCACTGAGTCAGTGTGAGGATTAGAGAAATAGTGACCACAAAGGCTAAGTAAGCCTACACGGGGTCACTGCATCATGGGTGCTGCTGCGTACTGACAGCAAGAGCCAGCTTCAGAAGAGACCCCGGGCAGGACAGCCCCCGGCAGGTAGCTCAGCCCTGCACTCAGCTCCCTGCACAGTGCTCCGGAGAAGCAGAGTACTGGGAGAGAGAAGCAACCAGAAGCTTTGTCTTGTTGCTACAGCCACAGGCTTCTCAGGCCCTGTTTTGCTGTTGTGGTGTGTAAAGTTCATTTGGCTCTGCACTGAAACTTGAACTGAAAATGCATTTACGTGGGGCACCTGGGTGGCCCGATCATTCAAGTGTCCGACTCTTGGCTTCAACTCACGTCATGATCTCAAGGTTCATAGGTTCGAACCCTGTGTTGGGCTCTGTGCTGACAGTGTGGAGCCTGCTTGGGATTCTCTCTTTCCCTCTCTTTCTGCCCCTCCCGCTTGCTCTTTCTCTCTCTCTCTCTCTCTCTCTCAAAATAAATAAACTCTAACAAAAAAAAAGGAAAGAAAGAAAATGCATTTACAATTAATTGTGTAATGCCAGTCACCCACTTTTCTGAGCCTTTATGACTAGCTGGCCAAGACCACTTGTGCTATGCCCCAGGTGTTAGCCATCAAAGGAACGTGCACCCCAAAGCCACGTGGGTGTGAAAAGCACACAACTTGGAAAAGCACAGGGCTCTCCTCCTGACTTTTTTCTTGTCAAACATCGTCAATCCGGTCTCGGATCCCACTAATGTTGTTTGACACGCTAAGCCGACACACAGCGAGGATGCATTTTCTCAGGCTTCTTTCATTTTACTCCACCTCTGGAGTGCCTGGTCTGGCACACGGAGGTAGGCTCAGTGTGGGCCCAGCGGCAGGCAGGGAACGGGCATCCCTGAGTGACAGAGGGCAAGCAAATCCTTTTCAGTGAGCAGTCACCCTTCCAACATGGTACCAGAAAACATGGATTCTGCTTAGGGGGCCCGCTATGCAAACTCGTGCACCTTTAGAAGAAAGAAAAATAATACGGGAACGATCTTTTTTGCACTGAATGCCTTGCTGCTAGGACAAGATAAGCCGTCTTCATAATAAAGATCTTAAAACACATGCCAATCAAAGGAATCAATAGCTAACAGGTCCAGCCAACTGTGTTTAATAAATGATTTTGAGATAGCACACCGATAAACCCCCACAGAAAGCAGAACTGAAAGCCTGGAATTTTAACAAAGAATGTTCACTTGGCCTGGAGGCTGAAGCAAACGAAACGGAAAGGACCGGCCAACGTATGGAGCTCCCCAACTCCTCCACATGTGGATTCAGAATAAAGAAAATTGCTCTAGTTTACTCTTGTCTACAAGGGAACGTTAATGCCAAGCTTGGGGAAGTCAGGGCTTTATCTTTTATCTGTTTTCCCGAGTGCCTGGTAGGTACCGGCTTCTCAACAAATGAATGAGTCTTTGGATTAATTTCCATTTCACCGCAATTTGTGTGTCATTGTCGACTTGCTGAAATAAATCTCCCTGAAATGCAAGTTGGAGGTCACTCGCTTACTGAAAACCCTCTTAGGTATCCTTAGAATAAAATCCAAGCTCCTTACCAGCCCTACAAGGCCTGGCTCCTGGATTCCTGCTACCCTTAATCTCAAAGGGCAGTGAATGTCCCCACTATGAGTCTGGGTGCATCTCCCAGGTCTTCCTGGGTGAGAAAGCTGTTTATCTGACATCCGACATGTGCCACTCTGGCTGCAAAGAGCTGGGGACACGACCACAAAACCCAAACCGGATAGTGTCATTCTGCAGCCTAAAATCCTCTAACATCAGCCTGTCACCGTCACCATGGGGTATTATTTCTAAGCTCATCCTCTAGCACACGGGGCCTGGGAGTTCTCTGCCAGTCCTGTCCATTCTGTGTCTCTCACAGAGGCCCTGCTCTCCAGATCCCTCGGAGGTGCCTTAAGCCCTTTCTTCTATCCCTCCACCCTGGAACACCCTTCCTGACCTGTCCCCCCTCCCTGTCACCTGGTTGACTCCTCATTCTCAAGCACTTGTTTTTACATCACGTCCTCTGGAACTGTTCCTGACCCCTGTGGTGATGTCCCCAGCTAGACCGTGAGCTTTCCAAGGACGGGGGCAGTATCCCTGGCTCTGGTGCCCCAGAAGCAAACACAGACCTCTCATCTATTCAAGCTTGATGAATATCTGAGTGAACAAACTATGGGATATTTTCAGACCCTCTAAGAGGCCAGCCCTGGGCTGGGGCCTGTAGATCACAGCATGCAGGGTCTGCCCTGTGCACTCTAAGATACTGAGCAACATCTCTGACCTTGACCCACTAGATTACTTGACCCACTACCTCCCCCACTGTGACACCCAAAAATGTCTCCAGACATTGCCAGATGTCCCTGGGAGGTGGGGGGGTGGGCGCACAAACATCTGCTGACTGTGGGTGACAATGTGGTCGAGAACCTCTGCTATCAAGGATACTTCTGCCCCCAGACTTTCCACCAGGCCTGCCCCCAAATGTCATCTCCCGCCATGGCCTGCCAGGACCACACAGCACGTCGTATCCCTCTCTGCATGTTCAATCTGCTCCATTTTTATTCCCAGTCCTTATACCCACCTGACATGTCACATACTTGCTAACTGCTGTTTATTGATGGAGTTCTGTAAAGCAGGAACTTGGTGGTTTGTTTGCAGCTCTGTCTCCAGCACTTTGAAACAGCAGCTCACATGAATCAGGCATCTTGTCAACATCAGCTCAATCAGTCCTGTGGTTGATCTGAATCCTACCTGATGCGGCTGCCGGGCGTATGCCGGCCCTGATATGGATGCATCCTCCTGGGGTCCCAAGTTGCCTTTTTGTAAGCGCTGCCCCATTTCCCTCCACTTCTCTTGGCTGGAAGATAAACTCCACCAGCAAAAGCTTGTACCCCTCCATGCTCTCCTTCTACCCTGGGATTTTAACCACAGGTTCTCTCCATTTCAAATCTGCCCCAATTAAACATTCAGCAGTGGGCCAGCCAGAATTGAGGTGGGTAACCTGGGGGTTGGTGGCTCCCCAGCACTGGATGAGACATGACTCCCATCTGTATCAATCTCCCATCATGAGAACTTCCGGCTTCCAACATGCTCAAGGGGAACTCAGTCGCCATTATGCTATTACTCCCCCAAGTGTCTCTTGGGGTGCCCAAAGCTGGTTTCACAAAGGCTCCGGATCAATGTCATCTTCTTCTTCCCCTTCATCCTTCCCCTAGAGTGGCCCATTTCACCATGGTCATCCACTCCTTAATTACTAACCTTCCCATGACAAAGTGCTGCCTGAGTTCCTGGGGGGTTAGGGGTGGGAGGGGTAGCTCTCTTCTGAATTACATCATCCTTTGTCACTTCGCTTCACAGCCATAGTGGTTGAACCTAGAATTGCACCCTGTCTTTTGTAATTGGGTTAATTAGCTTCTGTTCCTCACATCCAATTTTGCACAGCATCTCATAAAAAAAGACTAATTCCCATCATTTTCTGCCCTCTAACCCAAGAGAGTCAAGCTTACTTTAAGGAGCAGAGCACGACCTGTTCCAATCTTCATGCCTCTTTCATCCTAGTCCACGCCCCTGCTCGTTTTCACCAAATGAAAAAAAAAAAAAAAAGAATCTTCATGCCTAGTGATGAATGCAGAGAGCTGGAGAGTCAGCGGTGGGAGGCAGAAAGTTTCATCTGCGTTTGCAGGATCTGGTCCCAGAGTGGTCAGCCTCAATGCCTGCTTTCGCAGGATAACCAAACATCGGCAACAGATTTTGAGTACTGGGAGTCAGAGCTGTTGGCCAGTTATTGAACTGGCTCTTATTTGTAAACTTAGCAGCTCAGATTAAACGGATCTCAAGGCGCTTGCTGTTGTGATGTATTGTGATGATTCTCTGGCACCTGGAAAGACGAACACCACCAAGTCTGGTGGAAAGGGTCCACGAGGAACGGATTTGGCTGTAGTCAGACACTGGGCGAGCAAAGAGGAGCTGCTGTCACATGTTTATCGGTCCCTGAGCCTGTGTGGGGGCCACCTGCGGGCCCGGCGAGGGGAGGAGAAGGCTGAGGGGTGTGAGGTCTGCCCACCTGCTAAGATTCAAGCCGCAGCTTTTCTGAGGAGTTTGTGCTGATGGAGTTTAGAAAACCACGCTCCCACAGCCCCGACTGAGGAAGCATCTTTGCTGAGTGGACCAAATAATCAGTCAGAAGCACCTTGGCGGTCTCATCCAGGCAATGCCATTTACCTTCCTCTGGCCTCCGCTTCACGAGCTGTGCCTGGCAGATAAGGCCAGGTTGCAAAATCAAGTGCTTGGAATCGTGAAGACGACCAGGAAGGAGCCAGAGGGAGATGCTTGAGGGGCACTGGGGTGGCGAGAAACCAAAACCAAACCCTGAATCCTTTTTTCTTTTCCCCCTCCTTCCTTTCACTTCCTTTCCTTTCAAGTTTATTTACTTATTTTGAGGAGAGAGCATGAGAGCAGGGGAGAGGAAGAGAGAGAGAGAGAGAGAGAGAGAGAGAGAGAGAGAGAATCCCAAGCAGGCTGTGCACTGTCAGCATGGAGCCCAACGCAGGGCTCGATCTCACGAAGTGTGAGATCCTGCCCTGAGCCGAAACCAAGAGTCGGACACTTAACTGACTGAGCTGCTCAGCTGCCCCTGAATTATTTTTTTTTCTAAATGTAGTTACAAGACAACCTGTTTATTTCTTTATCCAATTCTGTTTTCCTGCATTTCAGTTTTTTAAGTGCCTGTGTCGAAAGAGATGCTGGAAAGTCGTGTGCTTCAGATGTTTGCTCAGAGTCAGGCAGTTGACTGAGAGAGAAGTAAGATCTTTGATTTCTTACAATATGTGTTAGAAACTTGAGATTCGCAACAAACCGACCAGGTAGGGGTCATCATCCCCATTGGAATAAACCAGGGTAGAGATGGGTTATATTAATCCAGTGGTTCTCAAATCTGGCTTCACGGTGGAAACACCTGGAGTTTTATGAACGTACTTGGTCCCACTCCAGGACACCCTGATTTAATCGGTTTGGAGTGCAGCTTGGGCATCAGGGGTTTTAAAATCTCCCCAGATGAGGCTCAATCAGTTAAGTGTCTGACTCTTGGTTTCGGCTCAGGTCATGATCTCAGGGTTCGTGAGTTTGAGCCCTGCATCAGGCTCCGTGATGACAGTGTGGAGCCTGCTTGGGATTCTCTCTCTCCCTCTCTCCTTCCTCTCTCTCACTCTCTCTCTCTCTCTCTCTCTCAAAAATAAATAAAAATAAACGTTAAAAAATTATAAAAAAAATAAATAAAATCTCTCCAGATGGCTTTAATGCACAACAAAGTTTGAGAACCACAGATGACTCACTCATGGTTACAGATCTAATAAGACAGAAAAGCCGGTTCTGCTGACCCTGGGGCCAGCTTCCTCCTAGCAGGAATTTTCTCCTGTACCAGCTCAAATATTCTGAAGACACTTTTATCTCTGGCCTAAAAGGTTGGTTTCTGAGATATAAGAAAACACTCAGTAACATGATCTTTAACAGTTATCCAAGGTCTAGACAGGACGGAGCAAAGAAACCCCGGGACAAATCTGCCTGGCTCCCAGCAGCTGTTACCAAAACAAAAACAAAGGCAGTTTTGAGGACCACAAACTGGATTTAGAGGGCTTTCACACGGCGTACCAGAGCATCTAGAAAAATAAACATCTTTAAGGTGCAAACGGGTTACCCCAGCACAACTGTAATGGAATGGGGTCCGAGGCCACCTTCATTGATGCAAATGAATGCATCAAGCCAGTTGTGGCCATGCAAACATTCAGAAGCACTCTCAGAGTAGAGTGAGGGGGTCTCAGACAACAGTGAGCGCCAGAACCCCCTGAAGGGCTTGTGAACACCCAGACTGCAGCTGGGTGGGACTGGGAATGATCATTTTTAACAAGTTCCCAGATAAAAGATGCTGGTCTGGGGACCACACCTTAAGAACTGCCCATCTAAACATGTCCCTTCTAAGAAGTCTCACACGATGTTACCGCACCCAATTTTGTGATCTGGGCGCCTGGCAACCACTTACAGCTCTATTTCACCTGCAAGGAGCTTTACCTCCAAGACTGGTCTGCGAGGTGATCGCTCTTAATTCGGGAACACTTAGTGGCTGCCCTGAGCAACTCTCCTGTACACCCCGCTCAGCAACTGCAACACAGCCAGGGTGTGACGCTGAGGAGGGAGTCAAAGGCAAGCAGAGGGCAAAGTACAAGCTGACACCCCACTGCCCCCACTTCCAAGGCAGGACCTGTGTGACAGTCCTCAGTGTGCTGCCCAACAAAGGAAAGGGCAAAAACAATGGTTACCCGATAGAGATCACAGTCATGTAGGAGTCTCCATCAGTTTGTCTTAGTAAATTACAAGAAAAAGGCAATCTTAGCAATAGCCTAACCTCCAGAAAACCATAGACTCAGTTTCCTGGGAGCCCTAACGTCAACCTCCCCTCCACAGTGATGTGGAAAACAAAGGCAAGAAGGAAATGGCTGGCAAAATTAAATTTCCTTATGACCTGTGGCCCACTGACAAATACTTGAGGCAGGCAGAGGGGAACATTTCTCTAGGAACCGACTACTGTCTTAATGCTAATGCCTCACTAGAGGGAAAAACCACCTTAGCTTGACAATACTTAGCCTTTTGGTATCTTTATGATCCTTTTTAGCATACGAAAGTCCTTCTGGAAGCCTCCCTTTGGCCTCCCCCAGCCTCGCAGGATAAACCCAGTCACTCCTTACAACCCTAGGGCAGCCCTTTCTGCCAAGAAGTCCAGTTCCGTGCTTTAATAAAATCACCGTTTTACACCAAAGATGTCTCAAGGATTATTTCCTGGCTGCTGGCTCTGGACACCCCCCCCCCCCCCCCCCCCCCGCCACTCCAAAGCCACATCAATGCTGCCATCTTAGTGTCAACGTAAAGACGAGAAAATGAGAAACAATAAAGAACTTGCCAAAAGGCGACACTGTGAAATGGCTGATAGTCACCTGTTTTTTTCACCTGTAAAAATGGCAACCTCCTAGAGTTCCTACGGCAGCAGAATCAAACCTTAGTAGGTCTGATTCCAAAGGCTGAGCTTTTAACCCAAGTTTTCTGTCTCCTCCCCATCAAGGCTCATTCCAAGGCCACGTGCGTTATTGATAGCTAGGCTTATAATAGTGAGAGCAGCTCAGAGGTGTGAGGCCACACGCTCTCCTGTGCATGGGCTGGTGACCTGCCTTTGGACCGCCATGCCTCCCGCTGACTGCCTCTTGCCTGGGATAAAGTGGTACCGATGATGTGGCTGATGCTATAGATGTCAACACCACTCAGAGCCCCTTGCTAGCTCAGCGACAGTCCTTCATATGACCCAGGTTCTTCCCTGTGGACATCCCAGCATTAGACTTGGCAACAGAAGTAGGACTTAAGGAAGCAGCTCTGCTTTGCAGATCTAAGTTCCGGAAAGCATGCTGTCAGGATCACTCCACATGTCTGGGCAGCCAAGGCAGAGATGCTCCCCACCGCCCACCCTCCCCCAGTTCTGAGCATCACGGGAGCAGAGGGGTAGGGAGAGGTGGCAGCAGAGACGACTCCTCTAGAAAAGTGGTTCTCAGCCAGAGGGCAGTTTTGCCCCCATGGGACAATGAATGATAATATCTGGAGACACCTTTGACCAGCAAGACTGGGATGGGGGTTGCTGTCAGGATCCAGTAGTTAGAGACCAGCTGTGTTTCTAAACACCCTGCACTGCACGGGCCAGCCCCCAAAGCAGAGGGTTATCCAGCCCCAAACGTCAATAGTGCCAAGGTGAAGAACCCTGGCTCTAAAACAGTACCATCGATGGCTGGGCATTTCCTGTAGCACAACTGTGGGGCGGGTCCCCTGTGAGCCAGGTGGTTGGATTCTCTGGCAACTACATAAGCTCCCTGTATCCTTTAATAAATCCCTTTCTTTATACATTAGTTGGAGGGGAGGTTGTTGACTACCACGAAGAATCCTGCCTAAGAAAGATGGCCATGGGGGAGACCAGACTAGTGGGTGAAGAAGGGTGTAGCTGGTCCCTCTACCTGAGGGCAGGGGGAGCATTCCGAGTACAAATATTATCAAGGGCAGTGCAAGCCTATCAAGTAACGTGTGCCTCATCACATGGACAACAGTCCACATGGACATTATTTATACACAGGTTAATCACCTAAATAATTCTCCAATCTGGAGAAACCTACACATCTCAGTTCTCTAGGATCACTAGTGGTATGATACGTGTATTTCCACTCGACAGTATCATTTTTCACTTTAATGCATTTTTTGCCAGATTGTCCTGGAGCTACTTATGGGTGAGAAATGGGGCAGAGCCACATGAATGAAGGGGAACACAGGAGCAAGGACATCTTCTTTCTGCCGGGTGGATTCCCATTTTAGGGCAACAATCTTAGCTACAAAGTCAAGACATGTCCAAGAAATTGGCTTGATGGAGAGCAAATTATACCCCAGAAAGTGTGAACAAATATTCAGAAGGAGACCATGAAATCCTGCTTATGTGCTGAGGCCACGCACACAGGTGGTTCCAATTACTAGTTCTGTAATCGGGCATGATAACATTAATAAGTTCATCTTTGTGAAGATTGAATGAGATCATCATTTAGGTATTTAGCACAGAGCCTTGGCACACTGTAAATGTTCAATAAACATTAACACCAACATTAATAACGATCATTTATCTAGGGAACCACTTTGGCCCTCAGCTAGCTAGATGAGTAAAGGCAAGATAATAAACCAGTTTCACAGGTTTGTGTATCTAGTATTCTAGAGAGCTCCTGGGCACCTAATGGATGCTGAGTAAATACTAGTTCTCTCTCTCTCCTTCCAAGTGCCTTTCTTTTCTCCTGTCCAGCTCTGACATCCCCAGTCCTCAGTATGTCTCCCAACCATGGACAACAGATCAGGGTGAATATGTCCTGCTCATGACATCAGCACACTACCACAGCCTTTCTTCCTGTTTTGCCTCCTATCCGCTGTCGAACCCAGCCCAGACTGTCTATTGGCACCCCAACCTGCCTGACAGACTCTGTCCCCCACTCCACTCCTGTCCTGCCATATTGACAAATTCGCAGCCAGCAGATTATATTCACAGTGTGAGGGAATCATTACCACCTGCTAATATTTTTATAGAATTTCATAAACTTGGTCATTCATGAATCATTTACAGTACTTTATTCCAATGAAGAGTTCACAAATCACTCAAATGCTGGCAAAATGCATAATAATGAGTAATATTTCAGGAGGCTTTGCATTAACATGTCAGTTTCCAATACTGCGAGAGCTAAATTATTCTACCAGGTGCCACTTTGGGTCAGAGGCTTGGGAAGCCCTTTGGGGGCCGCGGTGGGGGGTGGGCAGGTGGAAGTAGGTCATGGAGAAAGATGGGATTTGGGAAGACATCCATCATCTAGTCACACCTCCGCCCTGGCCCCAGTAAGTGGAGTCCCTGGGAGAGAAGGCTGGAAACTTGCAGATTAGATATGAGACTCTAACTGGGGTAACACAGGAAGAGGCATTTCTTAGTAGTTAGAAGTGCAGGGCTTTGGACGTGGAGAGAAGCAGATCCGGACCCCAGATTCCACACACATCAGCTCCGAGACCTTGAACAAGTTACTTCACAGTTCTTTGCTTATCTGCAAAATGGTGTTAATGTCTACTTCTGTAGTCTCCTGGGCGAAATGAGTTAAATAAGAGAGCATGTATGAAGCGTTTCCTGCAGGATTAGCCATGTATTGTTCTATAAACAGTAGCTTTAATGATGGCACACATTTGGGGGCCCAAGGACCAATTTGTCCCCGGTTATTTCTTATTGTGCAAATCCCCAAGGCTTAGTTCAGAACGCTTTCCTGTGGGGTGTGGGAAGCAGCAAGTAGCCCTGACTTGCAAGTGAGGAGATTTTAACTAGAGGCTAAACAACGACACCAACAATGGAGCGATTATAATGGAAATTCATTCACCCTCAGGCTCCCTGCTTTTCAAACTTGCCAGAGGGGAAAGGAAAACCTGGAAAGTGGAGCAGAGGATCCAGCTCTTTGAAGAGGTGTGTTTGCTACCAACCACGATGACCCTGGTAAACACGGATGGATCTGATTGCGCTGTTAAGATAGTAAATTATTTCTGAATAGGTGCTTTAAATGGACAGGGATTGCAACATTCCTGTGCCCAAAGTATATTAACGAAAGTAAACCAGTCAATCCAGATATGGGAGAACCTAACACAGGGTGATAGGAAGGAAACAGGACAAAGACCTATCTAAGAGCCTGAGGTGTGGGGGGGGGATGGCATTGGTGTGGGGGGTTGGAGAGTGGCTCAGGCCAGCGGAAGCTGGGCTGCTGTAGCCGGTACTTTCCTAAGACCCCGCATTCCCACCAGGCATCAGCATCTCTCCACTGGGCACGCACAGCCCTGTGCCAGGGGTAAACCAAGTCAGACAACGAACGAGACACAGCATCCTGGCAGGGACACCTGTCCAATGGTGAGGAGTTTAAAGCAGTTCATTGAAACAGAGCCTTGGCGGTAAAATGAAAGCTACATGTGAGGGCAGGGAATCTGGCGTCTCTGGTTTCCCCCCACATCCCCCCGACACTGTGGAGGAAGCCCCGTACTCTGTAGGTTCTCGAACGTGTGTAGAAAAAAATGAACTGAACAATTAATCACTATGCTATGAAGTACATTATGAAACTATTAACACAAACTCAAGATCACCCATGGAAAATCGATGCTTGATGTGGGTGGGCGGGGCGACAACACAAAGTCCTTGGAGTTCTCCTTTACCTTCCTCAACATCATTAATCTCTGGCTCATGCGCTGAGATCACACGGTGCTTACTGTGATTCCGGCATTATTCTAAATGCTTGACGCGTATTAACTCATTTCATCCATTAAAATCCTGCAAGATCAGTATTGTTATCATTCCCATTTTACAGATGAGAACATTGAGGCAGACACCATGCCCAGGTTCCCACAGCTAGTCCGTGACGTGATCGGACCGTGGCAAACGTGGTTGTGTGCAAAATTATATGTTTTTAATTGCTATGCAACTATACAGCTTCACTTTTACGAAACATATGAGAAGCTCCAAGCTACTGACCAGGCTCTATTTTACTCACTGATTAGCAATTGCTAGTTAGTCACAGCTAGTAATTTTATTTTGTACAATCCTTAGAGGTGCCAGTAACTAGTCTTCTTTCACGGATGAGAATTATAAGATCAGAGAGGGTAAGTGGGTCGTCCAAGATCACATAGCTCAGTAAGTGGCAATGCTGAGACTCGAAAGAATTTGCTACTTCCAAGCTCTTAACTGTTATCACTGTGCTACGAAATTATAAAATGTACTGTCTCCTTAGTTTCTTGGGTCAGAAAATTAACGGATATTCCCACGATAGGCATGGGAAGAGCAGAGGACGTGCACTGGTGCTGGTTTACGGTCTGTGCCGGTTTTCCTTTCAGGAGCTGCCGCGTCACCCCCGGTTACTGCTGAGGCCAGTCGGACCTGGGACTTTGTGAGGGTGCCCGTATTCAGTTTCTACAGCAACCAGGTCCCCACGAGGTACCCTAAGACACTCTGCTCACCCCTTGGTGGTCTCTGATAGATGGTACCCCTGCAGAGGCTCGCAGCACATACCCTTTGGCAAAAGCTTCTGAGAAGGGGGTCTGGGAGGCACCTACATCCTCCCCGGATCCCGGGCCCTCGGGCAGACGGGGTTCTACCACCTTCCATTGTACCACTCTATTCGTCCAGTACTTAGCTTCCTCCAACACCCTCAGACTGTCTCCTCCTCCCCGAACACCCACAGCAATCCAGTAGGGAGGTGAGTGTTACTCGCATCTTACGGATGGGATCCTGAGGACCAGAGCTTTCCTGGTCTTCCCAAGGTCAACAGTTCGTGGTGACAGGGCAGGCCAGACCCAGGGGACCTGTTTCCCACCCAGAGCCCGTACTTCTCAATGCAGTGTCCCTCCTCCCTCCCAAAAAACGCAGTGTTTTGACCAAGAAAACCAGAGATGCCAAATCCTGTCCTAGAAATCGATCACCACCTTCTGACCCCGAGCCAGGGAAATGCACAGGCTGGGGCAACGATGATGGAAGGCAAACATTGTTGGCTGAACCCTGTTCCCATGGTGCCTGCTCACAGCCCGGTGCGCTGCAACCCAAGGAGGGTTTTCCCAGAAAATGTCTGAGAATTCCAACACGTTCTCAAAGACTGAGCTTACCACCTTCAGAGGCTTGGGTCTATAACACAGGCTGTGAAAATGGAATTTATGGACAGTGTTGTAGAGAAGGTATAGGACTGACCTCAAGCCCATATGAGATTCAGGGCTCACCCCAATATCTGTTTGCAACCGCTTTGGTCTGTGGGTCCCGAATGGGTATCCACTAAAGGATAAAACTATCCTTTTACAAAGGGCCTGCTCTTTCTCCATAAAAAAGCAACTTAATTATTTTTAGAAAAATCAGAAAACACAAAGAAAAAGTCAACAACACACAAACACAACGATTAACATTTTGGTTTTTCCTCTATCACGTTTCTTCACAAATGTATGCCCGTTGTGATGTGTGAATACTCAATCTGCAGCGCAGATTCCATATGTATTTGTGTGTCTGTTTCCATTAAATATCTTGAATTTCTCCCAAATAACTAGAACTTCTTCAAAATATTTAAAATGGCTGTACAAAGCTTCCTTGCAAAGTTGTGCCATAATTTAACCACTACCCCATTGCTGAATATTTAGCAAAATTGTTTCCATTCTAAGCATGATGTCTTGCTCTAACATTATTGCACAAAAATCTAACTAAATGCCTTCCTATTTCCTAAGGATAGATTTCTAAAAGTACAATGATCACATCCAAAGGTTTACACCTTTTATAGCTATTCATTACCAAGCTGGTTTTTGGAAAGCCCAAGTTGCCCTAAAGGTTCTGACCTCTTCTGAGATCCCCCAAGAGCCCTCCTCCTTGGCCTCCAGTACCCAAAGTCTCACACAGGCCTGAGGACTCTGTTGATGAGATAGGGCCCCCACTGTTACCCTGTTGGGGTTCAATGCCACTCGGCTCCCACAGAGACACACTTAAAGCCGCACAGCCCGAGGTCTCATGAAACACACAGAAATAACGAGCTCAGTGGGAAGAAAACAGCCTCGAAAAGCCACATGTCGGCATGCAGGGTGGGCACTTGAGGGGCACTCACTTGATAAGTAGCGATCGTTTCTCTGTCCAAGGTCCTTGTCACAGAGACACTGCCCGTGTTCTCATTGATTCGGAAAATTCCTTTAGGCTCTTGATCCACTCCCTTTCCAGTGAGCCGGAACTTAGACCCTTCCGGTCTGTCACTATCGACTACCTGGGCAGAGACACAGAACGACATTTAAGACTCTGGCTGAAAAACACAGAGAAAGCACGTTTTAAACATACCTCGGTGACCAAGGCACTAATCACAGGTGCCAACACAGAGCAGTCAGATAAAGTTGACTAAAGCAGCATCACCAAAAATAGCATCATCGCTTAACACCTTTCATCCTGAAATGCAAATCTTTGCAGCTTACACCCAGGGAAGCTTACCAGCATAGGGGTGACATACATCTCGGGATAGATCTAGGAAGGAAATAACTCCAGGAGGTATGAGGTCAGACATTTTTTATTATTTGTAACTCTCAAAAAAGAGATTGTTTTTTTTTTTTTTTTATTGTAAGCAAGACCGAATGGACAATGGGGAAAAAATGAGTGGGCAGTCTTTTAATGGGCAGGCATTGGTCAAGGTTCCAACTCTTTATAGAACTCTGTCATCAACAGCGCCACTCACCCCATTGCTTATAAGGAAGTAGGCACAGTGTTGTAAGCATTTTATGTGCATTTACAAGTTAAAAAAAAAAAAAACTCACAACAATGCTGATGGGAGGGGACATTATCATTCATACTTAAGGGACGAAACCCCTGAGACACAGGGAGATGTAACTATGGTCACAGCTATGAAAGAGATGAAGAGAGGATTCAAAACCCATCTTCCATTTCTTTAGGGATATTGCTCTGCAACAATGCCAGTTCTGAATCTAAGAGAACCCCCTACAGGTTGTCAGCCTTGATTTGACATTTGAAGATAATTCAGATGATAGAGATTGATGGAGTAAGATAGTTCTAGACAGAGGGAACCGCACAGACACAGGCAGCAGGCAGACGAGAGGGAGCCTACAAAATTCCAGAAACTGGGAGTTATTCGTGGGGTTTGAGTGAGGTTCAGGGGTAATTAGGAGCCAAATTTAATTCGTTTGTTTTTTTTTTAATAGCGGTTGAAGATACTCACAGATTTTAATTTTAATAGCGTTTGAAGATACCCAACTAAAGAGAGAATTATTATTTGCATGAATTGGTTCTAGAGTCTGCCCAATTATTCATCTGTATTTAATGTCACTTTATCATCTATATCTGTGAACAAGAATTTGATGGTAACCATGTTTTTCGGTCTGACAATTTAAAGGTCAGAAACAAACATGCAGAACAGTTAAATGAAAGCTATACTGATCCAGCTGTAACCAATTTACAAGTGAACAGGCACCTGGGGAACACTGTTGGAACACTGTCACCTGTACCTGGAGGGTTTCGGGGGCTAGAACAGGAAAGGCGCCTTCTGGTGGAGTCAGTCTCCCTCAGAGGCTGCTCATGGCTGGGGCCACCTAGCCTGCAATTCCGGCGGCTGCCACCAGGTGGCAGTGGTGCCTAAGGCAGCGTGACCCTTCTACCCAGGTTCCTCTGCCGTGCCCAGTTGAGTCAGAGACCGACAGTTCCACAGAGCAAGTTTTTTCTTTTTTTCTGATTGAAAATTTTACTTAAATACATTGAGAGTTTTGATTAAACACCAATTATCTCTGTTTGCTTTTTTAAGATTAACATAAAATGTCATCTAAAGCAAGATTTAAACTAAGGCATGTGATATCTTCTGAGGAAACGGATTTTTAATCGCTGCTTGACTTGATTTAATCCAACTGATGTTCTCCCCCCTGACCCCCTCCCCACTGCTTGGGAGCTCATGAGGTCAGCAGCCTCCGCATATTGGGCTCACCCCTGGATCCCAGTGCCCAGCACAGTGCCTGGCATATGACAGGAAACAGTGCCAGTATCTGCTTAATAAAAAAACACCACCATTCAGACAAACCCATGTCCCAGTCCTAGCTTGGTCAAAGGCCAGCTCTGTGACCTTGAACATGGCCTTCTTGGCTCTTGATTTCCTTATCTGTAAAATGAAGAGAACGCCCCTTATTTCTCAGGGCTGTGAGGGTTTAATGAGATATTGTGTGCAAAGTGTACTTCCTGGTGAACAGAAGGGGCTCAATGAATTGTAGCTAATGATACCTGTGCTCAGAGTAATAATCGTAACAAAATCGCGCCATCGTTGTTATTGGATAAGACTGAGACTTTCAGGCATAAAAAAACATCTTAGCCATAACACACACACACACACAAAATCCCTAAAAGGGGCTTGTGGGTGGCTCAGCTGGCTAGGTGTCTGACTTCAGCTCAGGTCATGATCTCACAGTTTGTAGGTTTGAGACCCGTGTTGGGCTCTGTGCTGACAGCTCGGAGCCTGAAGCCTGCTTCGGATTCTGTGTCTCCCCCTCTCTCTGCCCCTCTCCCACTTGTACTCTTTCTCCGTCTCTCAAAAATGAATGAATGTTAAAAAAAATTTTTTTTAAATCCCTAAGAGAACACATTTCCTTGATTTTTATTTATTTTTAAAATGTGTATTTGTTTTTATTTTGAGAGAGAGAGAGAGAGAGAGAGAGAGAGAGAGAGAGAACCAGTGGGGGAGGGGCAGAGTGAGAGGAGAGAATCCCAAGCAGGCTCCACACCATCAGCACAGAAACTGATGTGGGGCTCGGTCCCATGAACAGTGAGATTATGATCTGAGCTGAAACCAAGAGTCAGACGCTTAAACAATTGAGCGTTGAGGCACCCAGGTGCCTCACAAACATCTGTGGTTTGGGAAGAGAAGTGCTCTGGAGACAATCTCACTGTGGGAAGGGGCAGCCACACAAAATCTGTTCTGTGTTGTCACCTCCCTCCCTCTGTCCCCCTTTAACCACTTTGGCCAACTGTGAATTAAAGCCTCTTCCTCTCACTCCCCTGAGCACACCCAAGGCATGCAGGTCCCCTCCAAGGCCATGCTGAGCAGAGACATAATGTGACAGGAGCCCTACACGAGCTGTTGTGCTGTCCTGCTCCCAGGAGTGGACAGGAGTGGACTTCTGACCGCGTCTGGGCCCCAGACAAGGCCTGCTGGGGAAGTTTTCCATGCTCTGACCTCCTTTCCAGACACTTCCCCAGTCAGAGAGCTCTGGGAGCACAGTGATCCAGACCTTCTGGAAGGTCCTGGAGGCTCTCTTGGGTCAACTATGGCCACTCCCCCTCCCTTTTCTCCATTTCTCCACCTGCTGCTCAACACTGAATTCTGGACTCAGAGTTCAGAATTCTGGACTCCCCACAGGGCCACCTTTTTTCTGCTGAGGTTGGGTCTGGTTAAGTTCCTTGCTCTTGGGGAGCTTGAGTCACTTGACCTCACAGAAGCAGCATCTTGGCTGCTGGATTTAAATGACTTCTTCCCCCAGAAGGAGGAAGTCCCGTTGTGAACACCTCTGCTTTGTGCTGCCAATTCTCTCTATTTGTATCTTGAAAGGCCTAGATTTTAAAAAACAATTTTTTTTAATGTTTATTCATTTTTGAGAGAGGGGGGGAGAGACAGAGAGAGAGAGAGAGATGGCATGAGCAGGGTAGGTGCAGAGAGAGAGGGAGGCACAGAATCCGAAGCAGGCTCCGGGCTCTGAGCTGCCAGCACAGAGCCCGACGCGGGGCTCGAACTCGCGAACTGTGAGATCACGACCTGAGCGGATGTCGGACGCTTAACCGGCCGAGCCACCCAGGAGACCCTAAAGGCCGAGCTTTTAACATATATATTGAATCTGCGTGCTGGTCCTCAGAGCCGTGTCCACTTTGAAGGAGCGCCCACAGCCACACCAAGTATGGTGCCCCCAGACTAATGAGCATTATGGGGCCACCAGCCCAGGGACATGAAGGGCATCATGTTCCATAGGACCATGGTCTCCAGATACGGTTCCCTGGACCAGCAGGGGCATGGGCTCCTTCGAAATTCGACTCCTCAGGCCCCACCCAGAGGATCAGGAAGCCTCGGGGTGGGGTCCGGCGTCGTGGGCTTTGTCGAGCGCCTGCCAATTCCCGTGAGCATCCCCCCGTTTGACAAGCCCCATCTATACTCATTAGAACTGGTTTCCCCTGCTACCGTTCAGAGGCCGAAAGAAGGCTGGGTCGTCTTGCTACTCCCCTCTAGACCGATTTTAAACCTACAGCACTGTTGGGAACTATTTTTTTTTAAAAACCTCTTCTCTAGGATGTCGTGGAACAGAATTGCTCGTTCCCGAGACTGACATCTCTACCTGCATCGGAACACCCCAGGGCCGGGGGAGACCTTGGAGAGGAAGGCGTGGGGTGGAGCTCGGGTCCCACGGAGAAGCCACGAGTCTGGGTCCTCAGGTGGGACTTCAGAGGGACCCCAGCCCACTCCAGCCTCACTGATCTGGGGAGATAGAGGCGTGCAGTGGCCACAAACCCACGGAGGCCCCCCACCCCGCCATACCTCGAAGCTGGTTCATGCTAGTCCAATGGGTTTCCAGATGAGCTTTATTACACTATGTAAAGTCCTGAAAACTGCCCAGGGCCATCCTGGCTGCCGGGGGGGGGGGGGGGGGGGGGGCCCTGGGCGGTGGTCCTTCTGTTTTTGTTGTTTAATGTGATGGGATATAAGAAATCCAGGGCACTCCTCCTGTTCAGAACAAATCCTGCCCTGAGTCTCTGCTCAGCAGGAGTTGTTAGCACCCATTATACCACATAGCAAGGCTTCACAATTAGCTGGTCTTTCCTATTACTCTTTACAATTCAACACTTCTTTTCACAGTGGGATTTCTCTCTCTCTCTTTCTCTCTCTCTCTCTCTGCCTTACTTACCCTCAGAGTTTGAATGGGAAAAAACAATAGCTAATGATGAGACCGAACTTGGGCTCCGGGTGCTGACACCCGGGAAGGGCATGTGAATAGCATTTGGGCATCTTGCAGTATACCTGGGGAAAGTGACTTCCCAGGGAGCCATGGGGTGGCCAGCACGCAGGCCTTATCGGTGGCAGAGCACAGCGGGGACCAGAGTCCTCTGCACCAGAGAGGGACAAGAAATACGGAGGCCTGGAGCACGCAGTGATAGGTGGATCTGAATTGCAAAAGGACGTTCGTGCTGCATACTTCTTAGGGCTGTGGCCCCGCGATGGACAGAGCAAGGCCCTCTGTTGAATCCCCCAAGTCCTGTTCTAACCTCTGTCCTCTGCTTTCAGCATCAGGTTGAGTGCGGTTTTAAGGTCTTCTTCTATGAATTTATACACATATATGCATTCATAGAATATACAGCAGTTTCAAAATTTTTTACCGAAGTTAGATCATTCTGTATAAATTATTCCACATTCTCCCCCCTATTCAGTGTGGCTGAGATGCATTAGAAAAGTTCATATATAAACTGTTTTGGGGGGATGATTTTACATTTACAGAAACGTTTCAAAGATGGTATGGACTTCCCATATACCTTTCACCTAGTTTCCCCAAATGTTAACATCTTATGTAACCATGGTCACAACTGAGAAGTTAACAGTGACACATGGCTCTTAGTTAACTAAGCTCCAGATTCTGTGTATTCAGATTTCACTAGTTTTTCTGCTTCTAGCCTTTTTCTGATCCAAAATCCAATCCAGAGCCCCACAGAGCCTTCTGTCCATGTGGTTTTTAGCCGTCCATCCTGGTGCATCTGTGTGGGTTCGGACTTTTCCTTAATTGTACTGACATCAGTGTTTTTCCCCTTTGGAAAATGTATTCAATATAGAAACAGGACAGTCACCAGGCTTTGTACACCCTGTTTGCTGTAAGAGCTTCTGGCCCCGAAATCGGGTGTCTGTACTCCAACTCAGACCTCCACTAGAGACTTTTGGTTGTTTTGTCCTCAGGGCCTAGAATGGTGCATAGGACAATAAACATTTGCGTGCCGAGTAAGTAAGTAAGTAAATAAATAAATGTGATAGTCTCCTCACTGGCTTCCATGTTTCTGATTTCTCTTTTCTCATCTATTCTTTTTAAAAATTTTTAATGTTTGTTTTTGAGAGAGAGAGAGAGAGAGAGAGCAAGTGGGAGAGGAGCAGAGAGAGGGAGACAGAATCTGAAGCAGGCTCCAGGTTCTAAGCTGTCAGCACAGAGCCTGACACAGGGCTTGAACCCACAAACCTTGAGATCATGACCTAAGCTGAAGTTGGATGCCACCCTGGTGCCTCTCTCACTTCCTGTTCTAACTGCAACCAGAATGGTCATTCTATAATGTATACATACCTACCCACCATGAGATTCCCAGGCTAGAAATTGTCATGGCTCCCTATTGCCCCCAGGGTCTACTCCCAGGGGCCTTCCTGATGGGTTTCTACCTGCTTCTACAATTCTAACTTCGGCCACAACCAACCACAGGCATTCTGAACTTAGCTCACATTCTCTGGACCTAGGTCAGCTAGACGCCCGTCCCCAAGCCTGTCTGCTGGAGACCCCTCCTCGTCTTCCTGGACTCAGCACCAGGGCCTGCCCACTTACTGACGTTTCTCTTCCCCCTCTCTGCCCTGTTCCGTGAGGAATGAACCTCGTCCTCTGAGCGTAGCCCTGCTCCCTGGCGAGATCTATTCCAGCACAGAGAGCAGATGGCCTCTTTGTTGTTGTTGGTGACTGTCCTTGGGCTATTTATTTCTTATTCTCTTTAAGATTTCTTGGGCCAGGAACAGAGAAGATACTTGATGAAAGCTTTGAGTGAAGAAGTGAAACTTGTTTTGCATGTTTTTATGTGATCACAAAATGCTCATAAACCCCAACCCACGTATTGAAAATAAAAATAAGGTCTGTTGTACCAACCTTGTAAAAAAAATGTGGGGGCACCTGGGTGTCTCAGTTAAGCATCTGACTTTGGCTCAGAGCATGATCTCATGGGTCATGGGTTCGAGCCCCACATCGGGCTCTGTGCTGGCAGCTCGGAGCCTGGAGCCTGCTTCGGATTCTGTGTCTCCCTCTCTCTGCCCCTCCCTCACTTGCACTCTGTCTGTGTCTCTCTCTCTCAAAAATAAACATTAAAATAATTTTTTAAAAATGTGGTCACTTTACCTGTGGGGCATCAATGCCTTTTCATTTTTCTTTTTACAAATTCCCAAAGTTACTTCCCAGGCAGTAGTAATGCCCAGGAGCTGGGAAGGGACTTCCAACCCTCCCCATCCCAATAATCTGCTGAGGTCCACTTGTGGGGGACTCTCTGTCTGAGTAGACATTGTGGCTGTCGACAAAGCAGTGTCAAGATGAATACTTTGGCACTTCTTCCCTGTCACATCCAACAAAATCGATGCCTCGGATCCTCTGCTATTTAGAAAATCTGGAGATGTTTCTTTTCAAAGGAGAGAAGACTACGCCCACACACACACACACACACACACACACACACACTATGATCAAAAGGCTGAAAACCCAGAAAATAATTAACCCACTCCCCCGCCAGAATCACCAAAGAGGATAAATCACATGTCAACAGTATAGGTCTTTGGAAGATGGAGACAGAGGTGTACTTTTTTCCTTCACTCTTAGAATATTTTTGGTTTCAGGCAATGAGGCTATATTACTTATACAGTCAAAATATCATTTTTTTAAACATGTAAGAGGAATTATTGGAGCTTGGCATACATGTGAATTTTGAAGATGTCTATTCCATGTTAAATAGTCGGAAAAAAACCCATTTACTGCCTTCTATAGTTATTAGAAGGTATTTGTTTTATCATTAGATCCATTCCCTAAGGTGATCTGTAAGCACTAATTAATTCCCAGCTGTGGTTTAGTCCTTGACATGCCTTTGAACTCGGCTGTTTGGCTGTGTGGGCAGCTGTTGGATCCATGCCCTTGCCCCACCCTCGTGTTGCTCAGCTACTTGCGTACAGTAGGTCATAAATTAGTGAGAACTGGGAAAAACCCAGGGCCAGGAGCCCCAATCCCGTGGTGCAGAAACACCGAGCCAGCGCCCTGACAATCCACGGAAGGATGACGAGAGCCAGAGACCCACCGTCTAATCCTGTGGTTCTCATCCTACCTGGGGCTGGCTCTGTTCAGCACCAAGTTCCAAGGGTTCCCATGGTGCCTTGGAGGTCATTGAGGTTGAGGGCAGGCTGGTGCCGTTGGAAAGAAGCACAGATGACAGGACGTCTCAATTCACCATGATGCCGCTTCTAGTAACACCATCATCACACTACTTTGGTTTCTCTTCTTTTATAACAAAGACATTTATGCCTGACTACAGCTTATGCTGAGTTCTGTAGCATTCAATGTTAATTTGTGAGTGGTTTTTTTTTACCTTATTTTCTGATAGTTTACACTTTTTTTGGGGGGGGAGAGAGAGAGAGAGAGAGAGAGAGAGAGAGAGAGAGGCAGAGAGAGGGAGACACAGAATCTGAAGCAGGCTCCAGGCTCTGAGTTATCAGCACAGAGCTCAACGTGGGGCTCGAACTTATGGACTGCAAGATCATGACCTGAGCTGAAGTCAGATGTTTGACTGAGCCACCCAGGCGCCCCGATGCTTTTTTGCTTATATTCTCTAGGCTGTAGAATTTTTTTATGAGAGTATTTCTTAATTTGTGAGTATTTACACTATTTTAATCATTTATTTCCAACTTACATAATAATGTGGCTTAGGAAATTTCAATTTTTGAGGTTTTAAAAAAATTTTAATCTTTTAAAAAAATTTTTTTAATGTTCATTTTAGAGACAGAGAGAATGCATACAAGTGGGGGGAGGGGCAGAGAGAGAGGGAGACACAGGATCTGAAGGAGGCTCCAGGCTCTGAGCTGTCAGCACAGAGCCCAGTGAGGGGCTCGAACCCACAAACTGTGAGATCATGACCTGAGCTGAAGTCTAACACTTAACCAACTGAGCCACCCAGGTGCCCCTTAAAAAAATGTTGTTAGTGGCTGAGTGCGATATCATCTTTACTAAATGATCCATTGACACACAGAAGGCATAAGTATTCTACAGCATTATTCATAATAGCAAGATATGGAAACAACACAAGTGTCCAACAATGGATGAATGGATAAAACGTGCTGTATCCATGAAATGGAATATTACTCAGCCTTGAAAAGGAAGGGAATTCTGACATATGCTGTGATATGGATGAAACTCGAGGACATGCTAAGTGAAATAAGCCAGTCACAAAAGGACAGATGTAGGATTCCACGTATCTAAATTTCTAAGTGGCACAATGCTGTTCTCACTGCAGGAGCTCAGTTTCTGTTTGTTAAAAATATACACCAAACTCTTACCACCTCTCACTCAGCCTCATGGTCAGTTTCTCTTCCATGACTTTTTGTTTTCTTAATTTTTAATGTTTATTTATTTTTGAGAGAAAGAGAGACAGAGTGTTCGTGGGGGAGGGGCAGAGAGAGAGGGAGACACAGAATCCAAAGCAGGCTCCAGGCCCTGAGCTGTCAGCACAGAGCCCGACACAAGGCTCGACATCATGAACGCTGAGATCTTGACCTCAAAGTCCTACACTTAATCAACTGAGCCACCCAGGCGCCCCACTTCCATGACTTTTCCTTCCTCTAATACACTGTCTCTCTCCACCTCCTTTTTTCCCATTCAAAGCGTTTATTGACCATTTATGAGTCCCAGAGTGTTTGTAGACCTCCACGGGCTCTCAGTTCTATGCATTCTTTGAAGTCTAGATCATGCAAGAGCACAGATGTGCTGAAAGATGCCACAGAAGATCAGAGAAAGAGAGTCATTTTGGACCCTTCAGGCATTGTACCTTGCTTGTTCATTCATTGCCCATTAGTATCACACTTTTGGACCCCTTTGTGTCCAAGAGAATAACTGGGATCCTTAGATATCACTTCTTGAATTTCTGGTTTCTTAATGCAGGCTGTGAGTTATACTCCCTTTCTCATTGGGTCCCTTCAAAATGTCTTCCTTGACCTTGACTCTTCTTGTTCTACAATCAAGATGGTCCCTGAAATTTCTGCTACAAACTCCACATCTTCTATACTTGCTGTCTAATCTATTTATGACTCAGATATATGATAGTAGGAAGTGGTCACTGAAGCTGTGTCTAAATACTCTGTCTCCTCTCCTTCTTGGCACATAGTAGGACTCTATTTCCCCGATACATGACATTGCTTTTGGCGATGTGACTTGCTTTGGCTAATGAAGTGTGACTGAAAGTGCTATGTGTCACTTCAGCTAATTCTAGGCAAAAGCTTTAAGAGTTATGATATGCTTATCCATGTTGATTTTGCCTTCTCCATGTGACCAGCAATTTCCAGATAATAGTGACTTCATCAACCTAGATCTTAGGGAAAGAATGATAACGAGGAGGAGCAGAGCCCACACCTAACTCTCAGTGGACATGGAGGTTAGTTAAGCCTCTGTTACTTTGATCAACTGAAATTAGGATTTGCTTATCACCGCAGCAGAGCCTGCCTATCCTGACTAATGCACAGAGGGTTTAAAAGAACAGGGTGGAAAGATAGGTAAAAATATGTCTGCATCCCAGCTCAGGGCTCACAAGCAACATGAACTTTTGTAAGCAGTGTGGCCTCTCTGAGCCTCATTCCCATTCTCTGCAAAATGGGGGAAATAATGTCTCTCCCAAAAGGATTATGGCAAGTAAATGATCCAAGAGATATGCAATGCATAAATACATAAAATATTCAATAATTTAAGGTAGTTGTTCTTTTTATAACTATTAAATGGTGATGATGATGGTGATGATGAAGAAGAAGGGGAGGAGAATGACAGATGCTACCTTTCATCGAACACAAACTCTTTGCCACATTTTATTCTAAACATTTTACATACAGTAGTTTATTTAATCCTTACAACAACTCAGTGGAATAGGTATTTATACTAATCTTCACTTTATGGAGGAAGAAACTGAGTCCCACAAACCTTGGCAAAGTTAGCTAGGGAATAACTTCGGATTTGAATCCAAGTATCCAGAACCCATGGTTTTAGGCCCAACTCCATATGGCCAACTAATGGATGTGTGCTGGCTTGTGTGGGAGCAGCCCAGAAATAGAATCAACAAAGATTCAGAGCCTGGCGCTGTTGACAGTGTTCAGGTCTGGCCTCCTCGTGACATGCCCCCCCCCCCCCTTAAGGCTGAGAGCAGAGATGTTCATCTCAGGCCTTATGCCAGTGACAGAGCCAACATTAGGGACTTTCAAGTCTCTATTCCCAGATTTATATGTATCCAATGGGTCACCCATTCTCTCCATACATCAAATTCTTGGCAGGAATATCTTTACCTGCTCACACCCTCTTAGCTTTGTCATAGTCATGGCATAATGTGGAGGTTTCTGCATGCATTCTGCCATCTAAAAGGATAATAAATTAATCATGCCCCTTGGGCACTGTTGAAATATACACACTTAATCTCTTACCAACTTTCCCTCGCCATTGCTCTGCTCCTCTCCTTTCCATCAGTTCAGATTTTTACAGTTCCCAAAGAAATATTAAACCAAATATTTATGCACTCATCTGAACCACAGTTCAGAGAAAGCAATGTAACAAAATCAGCATTATGAACGTGGAGCGATTCCCGTTTGGAAGTAATAAACACGAACAATTGAACAATTTCTCCCTGGAAATGCATGTTGGCTGCCCTTTTGCCAAGAGTTTCAATACTTATTCTTATTATTCTTATAATTCAGGACAAATTTTAATGTTAAGTCTGATGCTTGGAAACACAAGCAGTGTCAAATATAAATAAAATTTCAATCATTTTCAATTGAAAGCCTGGCATTCTATTCTGCCTCACATGCACCTTGGTTACAAGGACCTGTGCATGCCTTCAAAGTTCCTCATTCCCTGAAGCAGTAACTGTCTCTCACAATTGGGTCACATATGATTGAAATCTTTCTGGGAAAGATTTCACTTTCAGAGAAAATTCAGACTCCTTCAGTCGTTCATTTTACAACCCATCCCTATCTTCAGCCTCAACTGTTGCTTTGTCCACACATATCCTCCTATCCTGTTTTTCTGCCATTTCCCCCAAAATGCCTTTCTTGGGCCTACCCCTGTTTCAGCCCTGGGGTTACTCTCCGATGAACCAAAAGGTTCCTATCCAAAAGCTGAGCCTGGCCAATCAGATAATCTCCTTAGGAAGCCTGGTGTTGGGACAGGAAGAGACTGAGTCGGTTAGCTAAGCAAGGGTTGTGGAGCCTGAAAGTCTTATCAGGATAAAAGCCAAGTGTACCATTTTGGGGAGACCCTTTCAGACCCTAAGTATAGACCTTGACAAAGCACATGGTCTACTTGGAAAACAGAAAGGGAAGACAGTGGATATCTGTGTGTATATGAAGCCAGTTTGGGCTCAAGCCCTGTAGATGGTGAATTATCCTCTTCGGCATTACTTAATTTTATGCCTCAGGCTTCGTCTTTAAATTATATTTTTCTACCAAAATATCACAGTCCTCTTTCCCACTGGTGTCTGGCAAATGGCTTTAATTCACCAGGCTATTACCAAGTGTATATCTGTATAACTCATTCCTTCACTGTCCCTGACTTCTCTAATTATATTCATTTATTTAGTCAGGACTTCCATGACCACCTTATTAAAAAAAAAGTGGCTTCCCTTCCAACATTATCCTCTATGTCAATGACCCTGCTTTGTTTTCCTTCACAGAACTAACCCATCATCACCTGACATAGTTATCTGTTTGCTATCTCTATTTACCATTAAAATAAATGTTCCATGTTATTAGGGACTTTGGTCTTTGTTCATGGCTATGAACAGAGCATGATGTATAGTAGACACTTAAATATTTTGTAATAAAGAAGCTACGTAAAGAGAAAAAGTGAAATGAGCGACCATATGGTAAAAAAGGAAAGGAAAGAAGTACACAAATTAATAAACTTGCATAGCTTTAATTTGATTTCATGATTTCAAAATGGCTTATCAATTTCTGGTAAAGACCAGCTTTGCTTCTTGGGCTTGAGGTATGAGAGATACTCTGGTATCTTCCTACGAGAGTCATTTAGGGTGGCTTGCCTAATTAAATGATCTCAATGAAACGCACGCATTTTAAAGAGTAGAGCGGTGTGCTCCCTGAAAATTAACAGGCTCATGGATGAAATGAGATCAACTTGGGTGCACATCTTTATAAAATACGGTTTTTCCAAGGGAAGTCCAACAAGAAAGGATCATACAAACTACAAGTCAATAAAGACTTTGGCAAAGGGTTTCATAAGTTGCACAATAAATGGAAGGCTCTTGGTGGGGGTTGTGTATGGATTGTGGGTTCCTCTCAGGTTATGGTAACTAATCCTTTAAAACAGTCATGGGTAAATAACTGTCCAATAACTGCCTTGTGGGTGATTACTCCATAACAGATCATGTTGCATGGTGTGTTCTCTCCAAGGGATATGGGGACGGGTAGAGGTTACGTGATGTAGGGACCCTAAAGGAAGCATGTATTTGAGGGAGAACCAAGGTGGTCTGTTCTATATAGGATTAACACAGTGAAGCCCCTTAAGTGATTGGAGACATAGAGAGATGAGGGGGCGGGGCATAGTTTTGGGCATCACCTAAAGACCTGCAAAAGAGGAGATTGGCTTAGTTTTGTTGTTTCAGGAAAGTCAATCAATACAAGTTACTGAACAGATAGATTTCAGCTTAAATGGAGGGAAACATTGTGAGGTTGGAGAGCATTAGCTGATGGCATGAGCTGTCTGGTGATGGAGAAGCCTGCCACTGGACACTGTGGTGTCCAGGCCCACACCACCTGCTGGTAAAGGTGCTGTAGAGGTGACCCATGCCAGATAGACTCTGAGGCTGTTTCTCATTCTCAGTTGCTATGGACCCTTGAGGCTGAAGCTCGGAGCAGTCCTCAATGGGTGTGGATCAGTGCTGCATGGTAAGGAATGAGATACCATCCATGGATGTCTGTTTAAACCTAACTCAGCCACTCTCCACCTGTTGCTGGGCAAGGATTCTCTCCCATTCCCTGTAACTCCATTTCTCTGTGTATCAAGCAATAGCCACCCCTCCTGCCTCCAATGTGCAGTGGTTTAGATAATGGTTTGGTGTCAGCTTATGCTCGGGCTCTAGTATGTCCTTGGTTTTGAACTTGATTGACCCTCTCACCCATCTGAATGTCAGTTCTTCAGTTCAATGAGGGTAAGAGATCTGAGCTCCCAAGGTCATGGTGAGCACAGGGTACTATGGCTGGCAAACAGTAGGCACTCAGCAAATACTAACAATTACCATCTGAGTATATCTAAACATGGCAGCATGTCAATATCACGAAGAGTAACTTTATAATTAAGAGGATTTTTAAAAACCTTCAAGTTGCATCTTAGGTAATAACTGCTTTCACTGAGGTCTCATAAATGTCAGGCACCCTTGCTAAAGTTCTGGTAGTTTTTTTGTTTGCTTGTTTGTTTTTGCCAGGTAGTTACTATTATTTCTATTTCAAGGGTGGGGAAAGGGAGATTCAGTAGGCGAAGTCATTGGTCCAACTGGGTTAAGCAGCTAGTTCTGGGGCGGAGCCAGACATGGAAACCTCTGAGACCAGCTGAGCCAATCCAGAAACACGGAGGCTGGTGTGAAGCCAACCCCTGGCTGCGCGATTCCTCACAGCTAGACCAGATGCCTCCTCGAGGAGCAGGGCTGGTGCTTCAAGGCTTTCACCGGATTAGGAAGGGGAGAGCTGGCTTTTCTTCGCAGGGATCCTGTTGAGCAGACGAGCATGCTCAGACCCCAAGCCTGCACACCACAGTGGGCGCTCACTATTACAGGGCCCAGGGCCCCAGCCCATATGTGCTCGCATACACGCTATGCAGTGGTAAATGAATGCATGCGCAGTCCTGGCGCTTCCTGACTCGAAGCCAAACAAATTTACACAGGCTCATTTGTCAGCTGCCTAAACCGCCTCCCTCCCAGCCTAGCTCAACCCGCCTCCCAAGTTCCTTAGTTGTTATAAGCTTATCACAGAAGTAAATCAAAATGTTCTCAAGAGGAGAAGAAAAGATAAAAGCAAAAAATGCAACATCCCCAAGAGAGGAATATTTTTTATAGTTCCACAACTCTAGCAATTCTGTCTTAAAAAAAAAATCCATTATTTAATTTTAGTACCACGGAGGTGCTAGTGATGAATAATGGCTCCTCTTCTACCTTCTAGTATTTCTAAAATATTAATACTGGTTGGATACCTCTCTCCTAAGGGGAAGTAGGACTTGAATCTTTTATAGGCTCCTGAGCCTTGCTCCCATCCTATGAATTTATTCAATTACTTACTACCAATCATATGCTCTGGGTTCTTCAAATTATGTCTGCACCAAAGGATGGGGGCCACCCAGTGAGGTGGAGAGGGTAAAACAGGTTTCTAAATAATCCCTTTCTCATTATTTTCTTTGTCTAAACCTCTATTCTTTTATTATCCATCAAGACGCACCTCCTATCTCTACACTAGACTTGGGCTGTGAATCACAAATGAAATCACAATGAGACATCCAGCTCCTCAGCCTCTGGGTCAAATGTCCATCAAGGCTAACAGCGGTTCGTACATCATTAGCTGCAAACTATTGATGTTAAGTTTCGAGCGCTGAGTCCCAACTGATTAATTCTTGAACAGGTCATAATGTTGGGTGTGTCTGTGCGTGTGTGTGTGTGTGTGTGTGTGTGTGTGTGTGTCTGCGTATAGTGTGTGTACATGTGTTCACTCTCCCTTTACACTTGGGGTGTAAGAGAAGAAGGAATGGGGAGATGGTTTCAGAACAAACATGTCATAGTTGGCAATAAAGTTTTTAAAGTAAAAAACCAGGAATACTTTCTTCGCCTTTACAAAACTAACATAGGTACACTAAGTAAAATCTGGAAAACAAACCAAAGTAAAGGGTAGAAAAACAAGATGCTGTATGCCCCAGCATGGACGCTGAATGCTACAACTATTTTAAAAATGTTGATGCCTCCCTTCCAGTCTTTTAAATGCATAAACACATTTTTAATTCATTTTTTCTTATTTTGAGATAATGCAGTTGCAAGAGATCTTTTACCCAGTTTCTCCCGATGCTACCATTTTGCAAACCTATAGAAACAATATTACAGCTGGGATATTGACATTGATGTAATCCATGGATTCTATCCAGATTTCCCCAGTTTCATTTGTACTCATTTGTGTGTGTGTGTGTGTGTGTGTGTGTGTGTACGTGTGCGTGCACATCTAGTTCTACTTAATTTTGTTCCATGTGTAGGTTTAATCTACACATGTTCCATCAGCACAAAGACCCCCTGTGGCCATTTATAACCACACTCTCCTCTCTCCCAAATACCACCTACCTCTACGTCCCTAGATCCTGGCAATCACTAATCTGTTCTCCTTTCCCATAATTTTGTCATTTGGGAAATGCCACATAAATGAAATAATACAGTATGGAACCTTTGGGATTGGCTTTTTTTTTCTTTTCCCCACTCAGCATAATTCCCTGGAGATTCTTCCAAGTTGTTGTGTGTCAAGAATTTCATTCATTTTATAGCTGAGTGGTATTCCACTGTATGAGTGTTCCGGCTTGCTTAACCATTCACCTGCTGAAGGACATCCGGGCTGATTTTAGTTTCTGGCAATTATGAAGAAAGCTGCTATGAACATGCGTGTACAGGTTTTTGTGTGAACACAGTTTTCACTCCTCTGGGAGAGATGTCCAGGAGTGCAATTGCTGTCTCCTGTGGCAATTGTGTGTTTGTTTAGTTTTACAAGAAACTGCCAAACTGGTTTCCAGAGTCACTGTCCCTTTTACATTCCCATCCTCAGCATCTGAACTATTCAGTTTCCTGCATCCTCACTGTCATTGACTGTACCCACTATCCTTTTTTTTAACCATCCCAATAGGTGGGTACTGATAGATCTTTGTGGTTTTATTTTGAGCTGTGTATGGTTTTGTGTCTCCCTCATGGGTAAAGAGGTTAGACATCTTTTTGTGTGCTTACTTGCCATCTGTAGATCCTTTTTGGTGAAATGTCTGTTCATGTCTTTTGCCCATTTTCTTTTTTTTTTTTTTTAATTTTTTTTTTTCAACGTTTATTTATTTTTGGGACAGAGAGAGACAGAGCATGAACGGGGGAGGGGCAGAGAGAGAGGGAGACACAGAATCGGAAACAGGCTCCAGGCTCTGAGCCATCAGCACAGAGCCCGACGCGGGGCTCGAACTCACGGACCGCGAGATCGTGACCTGGCTGAAGTCAGACGCTTAACCGACTGCGCCACCCAGGCGCCCCTCTTTTGCCCATTTTCTAATTAGGTTGACTGGGGATTTTTGCTGTTGAATTTTGGGAGTTTGTCATGTATTATACATACGAATCCTTTGTCACATATGTGGTTTGTCAGTGCCTCTCCCCAG
Organism: Lynx canadensis; assembly: GCF_007474595.2. NCBI lineage: Eukaryota > Metazoa > Chordata > Mammalia > Carnivora > Felidae > Lynx > Lynx canadensis. Next base: position 5,395,021 of record NC_044317.1, read on the forward strand.
TTGGTAGCTTGTCTTTTCATCCTTTTAACAAGATTTTTCCTAGACCAAAAGTGTAAAGTTTTAATAAGGCTCGACCTTTCAAATTCTCCTTTTAGGAACCTCACGTTCTACGTCAAGTCTAAGAACTCTTTGCCTGGCCCTGAATCCTTCAGATTTTCTCCCATTTGTTCCTAAAGTCTTCACGGTTCTACATTTTACATTTCCATCCATGATCCATTTTGAGTTAGCTTTTATATAAGGTGTGGGGTTTAAGATCAAGTTCACTTTTGCCTATGGACATCCAAGTGCTTCTGTGCTCTGTGCAGAAGGACCACACCCTTCTCATTGAATTGCTTTTGCACGTCTATTAAGAATCAGTTGGACGTATTTATGTGGATCTCTTTCTGGGTTCTTCATACTCTTCCACTGATCTTCGTGTCTTCCTCTACTGCACTGCATCATCTCAACTACTGTAGCAGCTACGTAGTGCAAACATCAGGCAGTGTGATTCCTCCAGCTAAATCCTTCTTCAAGATTGTGAAGCTAACCTGGGGCCTGTGTCTTTCCACATCAGTTTTAGAATAAGCCCGTCTCTGCCTATAGAAAACCTTTCTGGGATTTTGATAAGGATCCCCTTAAAGCATAAATATCTCTTCTTTCCCTCTCTCTCTCGATATATATATATATACACACACACATACATATATATACATATACATACATACATTTATTTATATATATATACATATATATACATATATACACATTTATATACATATACATATATACACATATATATACATATATACATACATACATTTATTTATATATATACATATATACATATATTATATATATACATATATACACATATATATACATATATACACATATATACACATATACACATTATATATATACATATATACACATATATATACATATATATATATAAAACTAACATTTTCCTTATTAGTACTAGCTTCTTTTTAATGGCCACCCAACATTTTATTTTATTTATTTATTTTATTTTAGCCACCCAATATTTTAAAATAGATATTCCATTATTTAGCAACCACTTCAATAATAATGGATGTTTGACTCTTTTCAATAAGGAATAATGTGAAAAAGCTATCAACTACATCTTCCTGTGAGAAAAGAAAATCTTCTGCTTTTTGGATTATTTCCTTAGGATAGATTCCCAAAAGTAGGGATTCCTCAAAGAGGAAGAACATTCTTACAGTTATTTCTATTTGGATATTCTTGCACACATTTTACCTATACAGGCAAAGTAATATAATTCACTTTTTTTTTTAATTTCAAAAACTATTTTCAATGTTTATTTATTTTGAGGGGGTGGGGAGAGAGAGACAGAGACACAGAATCTGAAACAGGCTCCAGGCTCTGAGCTGTCAGCACAGAGCACGACGCGGGGCTCGAACTCACGGACCGCGAGATCATGACCGGAGCTCAAGTCAGGCGCTTAACTGATGAGCCACCCAGGTGCCCATTATTACCATTAGCTTTAAAATTTCACTTTGTTATGGGTTTGAACATCACAGTGGGACACATGCTTATCAACGAAGAGAAAGCCGATTGTCAAACGGTGAATAACGAGCGACCACATCTCCTGAAATGCTGCTGACTCCATACCCGCCTGGCCGCCTCTGGCCCACCTCCTCACAAAGTGCAGCCTCACACCTGCTCTTGGGGATCCCTCCCAAGTACCCAGTGATGGCAGGTAAGTAAAATCAATTCCTATTTCATCTACTTTAGGACAGCCATTTGCCACTAAACCTTTTTTTTTTTTAATCTCTTTTCATCCTAAAGAAGAAAAGATTTAGTTAAATCATTTTCTTTTTACCCAAGCAAGGGAGAGGGCAAACTGGCCAGTTCATCTGTCTCTTTATTGTGTGTCTGTGAAAATGGCTGTTTAGAGATGGTCCTGAATGGAACGCGAGGAATATGCACCTGGTGAGGTGATCAATGACAGTTTGGGAGGGCTGACATGGCTCCATTTGTTTCCATCCTTCCTAACCGGGGTTTCTCTTTGTTCTTTAATGGAGGTAAGGGATCCATGGAGAGACAGGAAAATAATGTGGTTTTACTTTCTACACAGTCATTTTTCTCTTAAAACTTATCCTGGATCTTCCTCGCTAACAGAAAGCGTGGTTACCCTTGAATTGCAAGTCTTAAAAGCCAAGGTTCTCCTTCTGAGGACTCAGGACAGAGGTGACCTCTGTGGCCATGTCAGGGTGCACTTGAATCCTTCAGGGTATCCAGCATGGCTGCACCCAGAAGGAAGGAAAGCCCAAGGTCACCTGGGCCATGCCAACATCATGTTATTTAGAAAAAGTTGGTCTTCACATTCTCAGATGTTGGGATCAGGTATCCTTGAGGATTGTAAGGTAGAGAATCACTCCAGCTATGAATACGGGAAGCAGAAAAAAAATCCCTTGTGTGAACGGCAGTCTTTCTTCCTTTCTTTCTTTTCTTTCTTTCTTTCTTTCTTTTTCTTTCTTTCTTTCTTTCTTTCTTTCTTTCTTTCTTTCTTTCTTTCTTTCTTTCTTTCTTTCTTTCTTTCTTTCTTTCTCTTTCCATTGTAGAGTAGAAAGAGAGAGAGAGAGTGAGCAGGGGAGAAGGAGAGAGGGAGAGAATCTTAAGCAGACTTCATGCTCAATGTGGAGCCCGACATGAGGCTTGATCCCACGACTCTGGGATCATGGCCTGAGTTGAACTCAAGAGTGGGACACTCAACGGATTGAGCTACCCAGGCATTCCAACAGCAGCATTTCTAACGGCAGTATTTGATTCTTTTTGATGTCTCTCCCCATCTTGTGGGGGCAAGGGACAAAGAGGAGAGAGGTTGATATTAGTTAAGTGTCTGCTTTGGGACAGACAACTTGCTAGGGGCTTCTCTTGTACTTTTACATTAATTTTCATAATCTAAAGAGGCACTGTTGGCCCCATTTCACAGAGGAGGAAAAAGAGCACTAAATAGCTGGAGGGAATTTTCCAAGAAGAGCTGTCAATTAAAGCTAGGTTTGTCTGATGCCAGGTCAAGTTCTATTTCCACCACCCCTGAGTGAAGATGCAGAGGAAGACAGAAAAGGAGCCAGTGATTTAAGTCAGAGGCAGATACAGCAATGAGCCCATGAGACGACAAAGATAGGAAGCCTCAAGCTCTCTGACTCTGAAAGTCGCTTTTGCACAAGTGAATGGAATTTGGAGATTGGGGAAAAGGTCTCTGGGAGACCCTGTCTGCTTCCACTGGGAATGGAGTCTCATCCCCCTCCAGCCTTCAGAGGACCTGGGGTCTCCTCCAGAAGAGTCGAAATTTCCCACCCCCAATGGAGAGGAAAGAAATACAAACAATCCTTGTCCTGTGCCCAGGTGCAGGGTTCAGAAAACACCACCGGCAGGCTCAGCCATGTCATAAATCATTAATTATCTGTGTGTCAGAGAGCACGCGCTATGGATCTCTCTATCCCCAGCTTCTTCCCCTTCTGCCTTCAAATTGGGATAATACCCATTTGGAGGGTTGCTCCAAAGATTAAAATAGAGATAATTTAGGTAAAGAGCCAGCATCTGGGATGGCTAAACCTCTGTTAGCAAGGTAGCTATTATCAAGAACACCCTGCCACCTTTTCAAGCAAGGCTTCAACATTTCCCTGGATTCTTTTTTGTTTGTTTGTTTTTTAATGTTTATTTATTTTTGAGAGAGAGAGAGAGCAGGGGAGGAGCAGAGAAAGAGGGAGACACAGAATCCGAAGCAGGCTCCAGGCTCTGAGCCATCAGCACAGAGCCCGATGCGGGCTTGGGGCTCAAACTCACGAGCTGCGAGATCATGACCCGAGCCGAAGTCAGCCGCTTGACTGAGCCACCCAGGCGCCCCAACATTTCCCTGGATTCTAACTACCCTTCAATTCACAGTGGCTCATGTCCAGGCAGACTCACTTGACTCACCAGACAAGCCAGGCAGTTAGGTAAGTGTCCTGGCCCTGTGACACCCACATTCCACTTAGAACTCTCCCCGGAAGCCTCCATCTTGGCCAAATATCGCACTAAACAAATATATAGTTTTGATGTTTTTTAAGAGATAGTTTCTGTGGTTTTTGGGGTAAAGGCACATGCACCATTTAAACTCTGCAGAGAAAATCCGACCTTGTCTTGTAAGTATGGTTTCCTCTGTGTCTAATACAGTTCTCAGCCCATCCACACTTATTGGGCTCTTGTCGGGGAAACGGTGCACTGGCGTGCACATTTTGGGCCACCTGGAGAACGAAGTCCTCTCAGCCTTCCAGAGCGCACAGCCATGGGGGTGGCAGAGATGACACATGACACAAATTCCCCCTCAGTCCCACATTTCGAGCTCCCCACTGAATTCGGCAACACAGAACAGCCAAAGCTAAGTCCATGCAATTAACCATGGAAACTTGGCTCCTGCTGGTACCCTCATTCACTTTTCTTTTTTGGATATGGCTCTGGGGAAATTACTTCTCTCGGAGCGCGATGTGCTTTTTATGGGGGGAGAGAGTTAGAATCACACAAAGCACCACAAGCAAGATCTCATCTTGTGACAATAGCCAAAAAAAAAAAAAAATAGTCAAAAAAAAAAAACAAAAAAAAAGGACCAGGGTCCTATTGAACAGTTCTTCCAAAGGCCACAACTCCCAACAGCTCAAGGCAGCAGACCCCGAATTCTGTTTCTTCCCCATATTCTCCACAGAGATGAGCCCACAGCGCCATCCCCACATGTAACCCACACTCAGCAGTTACCTGTTGAATACTGTGAGGGAGGAATGCTGTGGATACGGAAGAAGCCACGCTCGTATCTACAAAGTCTCCTTTCCAAGGCTTTAGGGGCGAGAGGAAGGGTTCTCACCTGAGTGGGAACTAGGTTCTCTGCCAGGTGCTGTCAGTAACGTAAGAGCAACTAAGAGGTCAGTGCTGACTGGTGTCTTTAGATCCATTTTGACCTTCACATTAATCCCATATGTTTTCCTGTCTCTTTTTGTTATTAGATGCCCTCCAGGAGACAGGTGGCTTTATCATCCCCATTTTACAAAATGGGCACCTGAGTCACAGACCGGTTAAGAATTTAGGCCAAGTCTCCATAGGTCTGCATCAGCAACAGCCTAGATGAGCTATGAACACCTATGATTTATTATGAGCTTATGTCCCAGTGGTGCTAAACACTTAACATGTTTTATCTCATATGACCATCTCCAAACTTGGCAAGGTAGACTCTTACTATCTCCGTATTATTGGCAAAAAACCCCTCAGGCTTGGGCAGGTTAGGAAACCTTCCCTGAGGATTACATAAGCTTTTCTTCCCCTTGAACCTTTGCTCTGAATCACTACATTAAGCAACTAGATCGATGATTTACAAAGAGATTAACCCAATAAGAACATTCCTACTCCAAACGTGCCCTGTAGGTGACCAAAAAGAGTAGATGGAGAAATGGCCACGGCCATTGTTTGGGCCAACTTAGTAATTATGTAGTAACAAAAGGGGATTCAATCAATTGCTTAGCAATTAGCCATTATGAGAAGATGAGGGGAAAGAAATCCAATTGACTGTTTGGTAGAGCAGGAAGCATTTTAAATGTCACCACAGTGAGAGAAATATTTGCAGATTTGTCTTCATAATGGTTAACTAATTGCAATCTTCAAATTTTATTGCCTTGGAAAAATAATTCATGAGTCGGAGTGGTAACACTTGGGGCTATTTCTCCTTTTAGCATCAAAGGGAGGCATGCGCATTGATCAATCCCTATCATCTAAGACCCTCCCCCCTAAGGAAGAGCCTCCCTGGGGTAGAGTCAATGTGCCATTCAACATTTTATCATCTATATGTGCCTGGTACAATGTGGGGGCATATATATGATAGGTGCTCAAGACATGCTGGCACCTATTGATTAAATTTGAACAGAAATGCTGGGATCTGTCCCCCAACACCGAGCTCCCCACTCTACTGAAATTCTAGAGCTGAAATGCAGCTACAACTGCAGGGAAAGTTGGTGGCTATGGATTACCTACCTGGCAGGCTACCCAGCCCCTTGTGGCAGCAGCCCTCCCACATGCCCCATGACAGTCATCTAGTGCCACCATCATTGTGTCATGATGTCCTCCACTCCTACCCACAAAGGTATGTGGTTCTGGCCAAACTGAACCTATTTCTCTGGCCTTAGATGGCTTCATTAAAGGGTATTTGCCCAATGTTGGATCAAACATTATTCTCCCCAGGCTTTTCTTCGAGAGCTGTGAGGGGGGCGGGGTGGAGGGATGCCTTTGGTGATGATGCTAGGAGGCTGTTTGTGCTGTTGGGAGAGAGTCCCCATGCAGAAGAAGAGAATGAGGACAGCATACAAAGGGGGAGCGGCACAGCAAGTGTTATTATTCAAATCTGGGACCCAGTTGGTCTAAAGCCAGATGCATCACTGGATTTCCTGGTTTGGGGGTCAACAAACACCGTTTTGCCACAGCTATTTGAATATGTTTCAGTTACACACAACCTCCTAGTTCTGATGAATACAATCCCTTTCCTGCTACTGCAGTTAGTTTTGCTTTGGTTTGTTAGTTTGGGAGCAACCAAAAAAAGAAAGAACCAAAGTGTGAGAATAGAATTTGGAAGTAGGCTCCAGAGGAGGGTTAAAACTTTGAGCTAAGGCTTTGGGAACTCCCAGGGAAGCTGGGTGCAAAGCAATCCTGTTCCAAGGAGACATCCTGCATGAGGGGCTGGACGGAGGGGCTTGCAGCTGAGTGGGATGCTGGAAGGACACATGAGGCAGAAAACCACAGAGTCCCAAAGTCAGAAAGGGCCCCCAAATTATGATGGGACACACACACACACACACACACACACACACACACACACACCCATAACGCAAGTTTTCATGTTATCTGCCACAAAACAAACAAAAAAAGAGAATTTTGTTGAAACAGAGAATTGAGTTCCTTTCTAAAGATTCTGTCAAACATAGCTAATGAAAATGGAAAATGCACCATGCTGTATTACTAATGCGAGACGGGTAAATGTCAGTGAACTTGTATGACAAGATTCCATCCTTAGACTGGAAGTTAGCTTCACCAATGGCCTTGCTCCAAACTTCCCAGGCACTCAAGGTCTTGGTCAGTGATGTGCAAACCTGACTCCGACAAACAAGGGAAACAAAAGATAGTAGCGTGTCAAGCAGCTGAAGAAGGCACAGTAAACCATAATAATTGCTTGTAAAATTTTATGGTTGGTCATTAATCTTAACCACCTCGATTTCTAAAAAGAAAGATTCATACTCTTTTTAAGTAGAGAAAATTTGAGTTTATGGGAAATTTAATAATATTCGTGCTGATGCAATAAGAAATCCCAAAAGTCTTAAATTGTTTTGTGGACTTTGGAGTGGAGGCAGCCTGTTGTAGTAGAAAGAAGACAGGACTGAGAGACCCGTGGCCAGAGCCTGACGTGAGGCTGCGAGCCAGTCCCAAATCTCTCTGAGCCTCAGTTTCCTCATCCAGCAGATGGGGGTGGTGCCAGCTTCTTTGCAAAAACCACAGGGATAGAAAAGAATGCAGCCAAGTTCACAGAGGCACATGGCCTGGCATGGAGGAACGACACTGGATAGAAGAGCTGTCAGTCATCACTCCGAACATTTTCCACACATCAGGAATCTGATCGTGATCACCCCTCTCCCTTCCACCATTGAGCCCCCACCATTTGTAGAAGCTGAGTGATTGCAGCTGCCCCCTTGCTCACCTGCTCCTTTCTCCATCCATCAGCCAGAGAGATTCTGTAAACGACACTGGATCTGAAAACCCTCCTGTGGTGTGGTTTAAAATCCTCCTGTGGTGTGGCTTTCTCTCTCAGAATAAAAGCCAGAGGCGTTCTGGTGGCCCACAAAGCCTCACCTCTTCTCCTGTCCCCTTGTTCCTTCTGTTCCTGTCCCCATCTCAGCTTCCCTGCTGTTTCCAGAACATTCCACACTCCCACCTCAGGCTTTTGCTTCCTTCTTTCCCTCCATCTAGGCTTCTTGAGCCTGAGGTAATGCCTGCATTTCACCCATCATCCCCAAAAAGGCTTTAAAATTGCAACCTGCCCCCAATCTCTAGCCTTTGCTTCCCTATATCCCCTGTCACGACATTTCTTCCCAACTGGCCCACCATGTATTTCGTTAACTTTTATTCGCTGGCGTCCCTTTGTAGAAGGTGGACCCTAAGAGGGCAGGATTGGTCTGCTCTGTTGTATCCACACAACCTACAGCAACATTCATCACACAGCCAGCGCTCAATGCCTTTTTGCTAATTGGGGACGTATGTCACTGAACTCCTCCCAGTCACTGTTCCTGCTCACGAACCACCTCTCCTGGGCTGCAGCAACCTGCCCACTCACCCAGTTGGAATTTCCCCTGCCAGCACATCCTATAGGCCCTGAGGCTTCAGGACGAGCTGTCTCCCATCCAGATAGAAGAGGCTTCAATCAGAGCATCTGGGTTTGAAAGGCCAGCTTTGCCCCGAGCCACAGCCTGCTCTCCGAGAGAGGGGCAGTGGGACCTACCAAAGCTGGCATTTGAAAAAATTCAGTAAGAAACCTAGAAATGATAGGTTCATGAAGGTGCTCCAATAATGTGAATGTCCTTCTTTCTTCAAGTGGCTGTTGTAAGTATTAAATAAATACATGCTTATGAAACTATGGGTTACAACTTTTGTTTAAAATCTCCCTCTCTCCTTTTGTCCTTCTTGTCCTTCCCTGAGGCTGGCATCCTTTGACCTCTGGCCCGCTCTCCCCACCAAAACTCATCCTCCTGGGGTCCCATCCTTTCGCGTCAAGCTTTTGGTTTTCCTGAGTTACAATGAGCTCATCTGATACAAGGTTAGCCCTGAGAAATTTAATTTCTTGTAACCCATAATTCAGTAGCTCTCAACTCTGACTGTAAACTGTGGTCTTCTGCAGGGGTGGGGTAGATTAAAAAATATGAATGTACAAGATACAACTCAGAGAATCTAGTTCGAGGGGGGCTTGGGTGCCAGGATTTTTCTAGAATCTGAGTGATCCTAAGGCACTGTCAGATTCAGAACCACTGTTGTTAACCCTTCCAGGAAAGGCTAATTAGATATCTATGGGGCTTCTTGGAGACAAGGCACCTTAACACAGAGCTTTTTCCAAAGGTGAAAAATTGAAGGCATTATGGGGACAGCTTATTAGCCTCTCTGCTTCATTCAAAACATCCCTAAAATGTGCTTATCTAGCTACCAATATGCAGTGGCAGCTGTGAAGGCAAATGTTCAGTCAACAACAGACACACTGGTGTTGGTGGAGTCCACATCAATGCCCACAGATCCACATGAGCCTCTGAAGAGTCTGAGTCCACAATGATCACCCAGAAGACTGGTGAGCAAGGAGCCAGGCTCTTAATGGTGCTCACATAAAAACCTGGAGGCATATTTCATCCATCTGCCCCATGAAAATACTTGGGAAATACATAGATATGCATGAGGTCATAAGAAACAGGACTCATGCATACTTTTCCCAAGTATGTGATTGATACTTTCCCAAGTTGGGATTTATCTTCTCGATGTACTCTGGATCTTTTTTGTTTGTTTGTTTGTTGGTTGGTTGGTTTGTTTGAATAAACTATGACCTGAACCAAGAAAATACATTCCGAAATGCTATTCACCAAAAACAGAAACGAAGCAATGATGACCACAAGAAAACACAGAACAGGAGAAACTGAAACTCCAGAGGCAGATGATAAAGCTGTCTTGAGAAGTCCAGCTACTCAGAGGCCTTTCAAACTAAGACAACACAAGCTTCGACACACTCATTTCATGACTAAATGCTATTTTATAAAAAAAAAAAAAAAAAAAAAATCAGCTCTAAGGTATAATTTCCTTTCTTCCACAAGACAGTGCAGGAACAAAAGGGAGATAACTGGTTTCCAGACATCTCCATCGATCAGACGTGGAGACTCTCAGGGTGCACGCAAGGAAGATGGCAGGGACTCAGGGGCGGAGTGTCAGATGCACGACTCAGGCCATGAGCAATGGGGAGAAAGGAGGGACTGGCTGTTCTGAGTTCTTGTCATTTACGATGCTGTTCCTGGTGATTAACCCAAACAACTGTGCCTGCTTATTTTATTGGTTATTCTTGTTCTTGTTATGATAACCCGCAAAGCATTTCCAGAAATAGGCTGGGTCAACATGTAAGCGGTGGACATCGGGTTAACTGAATAGTGATAGGAGTGGGAGTATATTGTATTTAGGACTATTCCTTAGCTGAAGTGACATTGTTCAAACACGAGAAGTCATAATTTACCATGTGAAATAAAACCACCTGTCGAATTTAAAATTCTCGAGAAAATACAGTGTTGAGCATCAGATGTGCCAAGCCAATCCTGAAGTCTCTTGCCTTTATGTACTTTTGAATCTTAAAAAAAAAAATGTTTTAAAGTTTATTTATTTTGAGAGAGAAAGAGAGAGAGAGAGCGCACGCACAAGTGGGGGAGGGGCAGAGAGGGAGAGAGAAAATCTCAAGCAGTGTCCACAATGTCAGTGCAGAGCCTGATGCAGGGCTCGAACTCACCAACCATGAGATCATAACCTGAGCTGAAGTCAGACTCTTAACCGACTGAGCCACCCAGGTGCCCCTACTTTTGAATCTTTAAAAATACAGGGCGCCTGGGTGGCGCAGTCGGTTAAGCGTCCGCCTTCAGCCAGGTCACGATCTCGCGGTCCGTGAGTTCGAGCCCTGCGGCAGGCTCTGGGCTGATGGCTCGGAGCCTGGAGCCTGTTTCCGATTCTGTGTCTCCCTCTCTCTCTGCCCCTCCCCCGTTCATGCTCTGTCTCTCTCTGTCCCAAAAATAAATAAAAACGTTGAAAGAAAAAAAAAATTAAAAAAAATATATGTTTGGGGGCATCTGGGGGCTCAGTCGGTTAAGTGTATGATTTCGGCTCAGGTCATGATCTCACAGTTGGTGAGTTCAGACCCTGCGTTGGGCTCTATGCTGACAGCTCAGAGCCTGGAGCCTGCTTGGGATTCTGTGTCTCCCTCTCTGTCTGTTTCTGCCTTGCTCGTGCTCTCTCCCTCTGTCTCTCAAAAAATATATATAAAGGTTAAAATAAAAAGTTTTAAAAAATAAAAATACATATTTGGGCACATGGGTGATGATTTCTACAGCAACACAGCAACTTATTGAGATATTACTATGTACCAGGCGATGGATTAGATGTTTCACATTTGTTCCTTTTATTCTCAGACCAAGCTTTTGAGTTACTATTATTTTTATTTTATTGTCCCATTCAGAATTTGATAGAGGCTTGAGTGATTCACCCAAAGTCACACAGCTTGTACTCCAAGAACAAAGAGTCAAGGTAGCGTAATAAAGAGTACAAACCCAGAAGCCAGGCTGCTGAAATACAGATCTCAGCCCTACTATGGTCAGCTGCAGGACCTTTAGGATTCTGTATCCCAGTATCCTTATCTGTAAAATGGGGGAAATAATAACCCCATAAGGTTACTGGAAGGAGACAGGCTGATACACACATATATGTGCATATATATGATACACATCTAGAGTGCTTAGATATCACAGACACTAAATGAGCTAATATCTGTATAGTACGGGGCAAATTTACAAGTGTCAAGTACCATTCCTATGATCATCAACATCCACTCTGTTCTTCCATTTACACGCCAGCCTTGATGTCTATGAATCTCTCTCCTCTCACTGCCCTGCCTTTGCTTTTACAGGGTGCTTCTTTTGATACACGGAGAACAGTCCTACTGAAAGAAAAGGAGTCAATGGTTTCATTGTTTTAAGAGTTAAGGTAAAGGCCTATTACTGAATTCAGCAGATGAGAATTAAAAGCACTGTTGTGAAAGCTTGGCTCTCATACGCCCCTCAGACAGTGAAATTTAACATGAAAGGATCTGACCTTTCAAAATTTTCCCAATGTGCTTAACTACAGAGGCTATGGGATACTGACCAATACGATGGCAAATACGTTCCCTCTTGGACGTCCATTCCATTCTCTCCAGTCTGTGACTTGGCGTGGGTGCTGATGTTCAAACTAAGAAATGGTGATGCCTTAAGGATGTCTTACCCCTGACTTTATGGGTTGGGGAGGTGGCTGAGCAGGTCCAACAAGATGGGGCTCTGCCTCCAACCTTCTTCCCTTCTCACTTCCAGCCAAAGCCAATTCACCTGTATCTGCTTTACCTATAGGATCTTTGGGCAGGATTTTATTCAAAGAGCACATGTTGACTCTCAGAAAACTTGTGACAGCTACTGGTTTAGATCCCTTCCAGTTCTGACACTGTGATGTTCTAAGATCAGACAGCTGGCTTCTGACATGGAGCCTTGTACAGACAAGTGCCCCCTTGGACAGCAGCAGTGACAGGTGCTGTCCTTTGGGGGGAGGGACACTGAAGCCAGAATGAAATGGAAGCTGGCCTGAACACACATTGGCTTTTTAAAGAAACAGAGATTGCTAATATTCATATTCTAAATGATGCTGCTAAAAACATCCCAAGAAAAGTTGAGTTTAATTCCACCAGTTGAAGCTATAGTAATATTACCGGATTTTTCTAAAGGACTTGGTGTGTGCCCAATTCCCATGTGTAGCATATAACTCACAGATTTAATTATAGATCTTCCTCAGTCACTAGTTCCCTAGGAAATAAATCCATGGCTCATGTCTTGTGCATGGAAGGTCATAGCAAGAAGATAAATATTTTCTGCATTTTGAAACTTTATCTAGAGGTCACAGGTCTGCAACTCAGCAGATGAGAGCTCTTCAGACAATAGCCAAAAGCTCCTATGTTTGACTAATATCAACGATACTTAAAACCTTTTGTGTTTATCTCAAATAAGGCACTTCCCACTTAAACGATTGGAAATTTTCACTATATCTCTTTTCCTTTTTTGAGGCTGAACTACAAATAAGATGAGAAGTTTCTTTAAATGTTTCTTCCTGTTCAGTTAAGATAAAAGCAATGTTTATAATAAAGAAAAGGAACATTATCTGAAAAATCCAAGCTAATTTTAATCGCGTGACCTTTGCGGGTCAAAGATCTTTCTTCATCTGGAATCATGCGGGAAACTGCCACAGCTGGCCAGTTATGCTGAAAAACTAAAACAGGAGTCCAAGCGAAAAGCAGAAGATTCCAAAAAGCAGAAGTACAAATGCCTTCAAATATATGAAAAAAACATCGGAAAGGAGAGACAGATTTTTCCTTATGACTCAGGGAAGTCAGGCTCATTGTACTTTATAATTTTGTGTATTTAACCTTCTCTGAAATTGGTTTCTGCTTGTCCCCATTAGTGGCACTAATGTTTTCAGTCCTGTGTGAGGATGAAATGGGAAAACCTAAGGAAAGTACTTTGGAAACCCCAAAGAGCTACATAAATGGTGGCTATCTCAATTAGGGTCTGTACCATAAATTCTTAAATGCGATCTTTTTGATCACAGCATGGCAGGACTCACAGAGGGTTTCGAGTGTCTGCGTACTTTAAATGACAGAGCACAGAGATTAGGAGCAATCAAAGTCTCCTTCACCTTTTATGAGGAGACCATGGAGACGACCATGGAGACCGTGAACAACAGTCCCATTCCATGAAACTCACTGAAACATCCCAGAGGGATTTTCCCAGTAGAGCACAGCAAAGCCATGGCAGAGAGAAGACCGAGGGTCCAAACCTGGCATTGTAACAGTTTTAGCTTCTCAGTGCAGTTTATGGCTTTGGTGGGAGACCAGACGCGTCGGGACAAAGCAAGCTTTATTTGTCATTGTTTAGCGAAAGACCCAAGTGAGGAGGAGGAGACTATAAGGGACCTAAGGCATGAATAGAAGGGAGGCTGTCATTTCCTTTCTCAATGCATGATGTATACGTTGTTATTTCTCAGTTTAAGGGTCTCTATCAATGTTAATTAGGATATAGCTAATAGGTCTTGAGGAGTAACTAAGTACCAGGACACATATATTCCTCGTATGTTCTCATGCAGTGCCACAAACAGCCTGTGACACTGGTAAAGCACACTTGGAGGGTAACTCAGCTCAGGGTTCCAGCAAAAGCATACAACAGATGGGCCCTATGTCAGGTCTCGGTGCCCAAGGTCTGCTAGTCACCATGCGGTGAGAAGGCCATTTCCAATGGTTCTGCAGGCAGCCTCTCTGTGGGCCATCTACGCGAATCGTGATCCTTCTCTCTCCAGACACACACACACATGCACATGCACGCACACACACACTACCTAACATTTCAGATATTTAGAGGCTCCTTTAGCCCTCCCGTGGGCAAAGCTCAAACACACCAGGTTAAGAATGTCTGTTCCACAAACCTTACTGGCTCCTGGTTGCCCTTCTGTCTTCCTCCCTTCATTTCAACAAGTAGCTCAACTCAACCTTCCTTAATTTCTCTTATTTTGGGCTACAAGACCAGCCAGACATAAGATTCTGGCTTAAGCTCATTTCAATGGTAACATAATGGAGGGGTGTTTTTGCTTTACTGAAGCAAAGCAACTGTGAAGTCCTACAGCCCAAAATGTGCTCAGAGAAGTTTTAAACCTAATGGGACGTCTGGCACTTTCCACGGCCGTGTGTTCCCTCCATGGTGTCCTTGGGTACTTGAGCCAGAACCGCCTAGAGCTGGCTGTCAAGAAAGAGCTCTTTGGGGCACCTGGGTGGCTCAGTCGGTTAAGCATCCAACTCTTGACTTTGGCTTAGGTTGTGGTCTCATGATCTGTGAGTTGGAGCCCCATGTTGGGCTGTGTGCTGACAGCATGGAGCCTGCTTGGGATTCTCTCTCCCTCTCTCTCTTCCCCTCCCCCCACTCTCATGTTCTCTGTCTCTCAAAATAAATAAATAAATAAATAAATAAATAAATAAATAAATAAATAAATAAAAGCTCTGGTCCCCACTAAGGAACTACTGAATCCAGACAGGGGGTGGGGTGGGGCCTCATTCAATGCTGTGGAAAAATACCTTGTCAGTTTGGGGGATACTGCCCTCAAACACCCCCTTTGACTGAGAAGAAACTAAGTACCCAGATACTAAATGACTTGCCTGACGTCTCATTTCCCGTTGGCAGCAGACCCAGGCCTGGGCGGGATGATTCCTGACACCCGTCCACACATTCCTATCTCAAATACCCAGCCGTGTGATCAAAATTCAGTCAATGGAACGATTCATTTAAACACATCGTTGTGTTGAGAAAATGAATTTGAAATGCTGGATGCTAGTGCGAAATGAAATATCTGTGATTTATTTCTGTAAACCAATAATGTCCCCAAATAGGATGCTCATTAAATCACTAAAATCATGATGCACGAATGTAAATCTGCTATAATGGCTTCATTTTAGAGAAGTCCACTTTTCACAGGATTGTGCTTTCTCTAATGAGGAAAAAAAAAAAGAATCACATTTTGTTGCAAATTGTGGATTAAAATAAATAAATCAACAAATGACTACAGCAGCGTGGATTAAGCGGCCTTTGTGTGTTTGGAAAAACCATTATCTAGGATGGCCATTTTGGGGGGATTAAAGTTGGCATGCACGGTCTTAACAATTATGTATAGGAAACCGGGGCACGGTTTTGGGGATCCGGACAGCTCCAGGATAATCTGGGATGCAAGTGCCCTGCATGCTTGATGTACGATGTGCAGGGACACACAATTTGAATGTGTGATTCATTTTAGACGGTAGCTTACAGGATGGGGCACCTCTTTACAGACCTAATGATGTCCTGGCCGTGGCTGCTATTGTGTTATGTGTCCTGGAAGAAGGGTCTGAAGTTCCAGGCCATTTATTTGGTGCCATTCCTTGACATCCTTTTCTTCTTTCTTTTCTTTTGTTTTCTTTTCTTTCATTTTTTAATCTTTATTTATTTTTGAGAGAGAGAGAAACAGAGTACAAGTGGGGGAGGAACAGAGACAGAGGGACATACAGACTCTGAAGCGGGTTCCAGGCTCTGCACCGTCAGCACAGAGCCTGATGCGGGGCTCGAACTCATGAACTGCAAGATCATGACCTGTGCCGAAGTTGGACGCGTAACCGACTGAGCCACCCATGTGCCCCTTTCTTTCTTTCTTTTTTTTTTTTTTTAATTTATTTTTGGGACAGAGAGAGACAGAGCATGAACGGGGGAGGGGCAGAGAGAGAGGGAGACGCAGAATCGGAAACAGGCTCCAGGCTCCGAGCCATCAGCCCAGAGCCTGACGCGGGGCTCGAACTCACGGACCGTTAGATCGTGACCTGGCTGAAGTCGGACGCTTAACCAACTGCGCCACCCAGGCGCCCCCTTTTTTTTTTTTTTTTTAACAGACCATGATATTCTTTACTAAGATAGTTTCTAGTTAGTGGCTGTTGTTGTTGCTGTTTTTCTAATCTCATCTTCATGAGGGGAAAGACGTGGGAAGAAATATATCAATGATCCGATTTTAACTGATTTTTCCACTTGCATTTACTTCTTCCAAAGACTACAACAGCAGAAATAAACGCATCTCAAAACCATTCCAATTCTCTTAAAAAATGTTGATAGATTTAATGCTGTGTGATGAAGAGAATGATTTCATATATAAAAACCTTATTCTGAGCTGCCATGAACCTGAGAAAATTTAAAAATTCATAATCACCATGCTCTGAAGTCACTGTGTTTTGGCAAATTCATGTGTTCTCACTAACGAAAATAAAGCTTACTTTGTTAGGGAGGGAAATCACACTCTGGAAGCTACAAACAGTGAACTGCAATAAGTCTACGCATTACCATCCTGTGCCCACACACACTTCATTGACAGGAAGCTAGTTTCCATTCATTTCCGCCTTATCAGCACTTTCAAACTTAATAAAGTAACCTGCTTTGATATGAATATGTATTGAACGAGCCTTTAGTTTTGATGCTAAGGACTGCTCCTTTGAAGTGAAAAAAGTAAATGATTTCTATTTTATCCTACATCTAGGAGAAATACAGGTAATGGAGAATTCCAGATTCCGGAAATGTAGAGAGCTGAATTTCCACCCTGGCTCAGTGACATACCAGCTCCGTGACTTCAGGCAAGTTGTTTAACACCCCTGTCAGTAAAACCGTGGTGATGACTGTACTTATCGGAGAGGTTTGGAAGAAATAATGAGGCAATAGCAGGTGATGCTTTGGACACTGCCTAGAACATAATAAGGACTCCAGTCTAATGGGGATATGGATTTCACATCAACTGGGACCTAGAAATCCTGAAGGCTGCCCTGCCCCCCTTCCTGACTTTTCCAATGAAGAGCCTAGCTCCACACTAGGCCAGGCCATCGCCACACTAGCTCTGATGAGAGATTCCAATTCCAGAATGACTAAAACATGGCCCCATTCATGAAGTCATCATGCAAACAGGTTCTATGCAACAAATATTTCTGCAAAAATATACCCCCATATTTGGCCAAGGTATATTCTTCTGTACAGTGAAATGCATGGGTCCAATGCTGTACAAGATAAATACATGTTTTTTCTATGAGGCTTCCAGAAGGAACTTTAACAATTAGAGGGGAGTAAGTAGGGGGTGCCTGGGTGGCTCAGTTAGTTAAGCATCACACTCTTGAT
Source organism: Lynx canadensis (assembly GCF_007474595.2). NCBI lineage: Eukaryota > Metazoa > Chordata > Mammalia > Carnivora > Felidae > Lynx > Lynx canadensis. Next base: position 5,412,576 of record NC_044317.1, read on the forward strand.
TTTGGCTCAGGTCATGATCTCACGGTTTGTGAGCCTGCTTGGAATTCTCTGTCTCCCTCTCTCTCTGCTCTTCTCCAGCTCTCTTTCTCTAAATAAATAAATAAACTTACAAAAAAAGAGGGGCTGGGACACCTGGGTGGCTCAGTCAGTTAAGCATCCAACTTCGGCTTAGGTCATGATCTCATGGTTAGTGAGTTCTAGCCCTGTGTTGGGCTCTATGCTGACAGCTCAGAGCCTGGAGCCTGCTTTGGATTTTGTGTCCCCCCCTCTCTCTGTTACTTCTCTGCTCTCTCTCTCTATCAAAAATAAGCAAAGATTAAAAAAAAAAGAACAGAGCAAAGTAAATGTGCAGGGGGTAGGGGAGGGGCAACCAGGCTTTTTGTGTATGTTAATGAGCACTAATTAAAGGTATTACTTGGGTAAAAACAGTGGAAGATGAAAAAAATAAAGCCAATCTGTCAACAACAGTATGGACGGATTCTATAGACATGAGCTGTGATTGTTAGGGTCGTTAGCAGACATTCTGACATTCAAGTATAAGGCATTATTCATGAACACAGAGTGGGCAAAATTATACAATCCATTTAAATAAAATCAACCATATAACAGTTATAATTCATTCACAAAGTGATCATTTTTAAAAATAGAAAATTGAATTTCAAATCAGCATTTTAATGGCCCAGTGATCCAAATATTAAACTGATAATCAGGTCACAGTGATTTCCATGAGTAGCTGAAAATATTCTTATAATTCTATAATGATCTATGAAATGCCAGAAAAGTCACACATTCAGAAAAATATTGTCTAAAGTAGAATCCTAGACTACCAGTGCTGGAGGGGACCTTGGATATGATTTAAATCAGTGGTTCTCAGCCCCAGGTGATTTTGTCCCCCAGGGGACAACAATGTCTGGAGACAGTTTGGTTGTGGCAGAAGGAGGGAGGGAGCTGCTGGCATAGAGTGGGTGGAGGCCAGGGGTGCTCCTCAGGACAATACACAGGGAAGCTTCCACCACAAGGAACTATCTGACCCCAAATGTCAACATTGACCCCAAATGTCAACATTGCTGAGGTTAGAAAACTCCCTTTTACACCATGCTGAATGGTGAAGCCCCGACCATGGCTTTTCATTGACCAACAGGAAGTTGTTGACTGAATTTCAGGGCTCCTGGCACCACTTCTGTTTCTCTGCTAGGTTTAACATAGCTCTTTCATTCCTGTCCATCTGCCCACTTGTCCTCAAATCTATCACTTAAGATTTATTAAATGCCTATCATGTACTTGGCAATGGGAATATAGAAGTGCAATGAGACAAGCACAGTCTTTCTCGTCTGCATTCATAGTGTGGCGGGAAAGGCAGATGTAAGGCAGATAACAATCAAGCAAAGAATTGTTATTGTGATAAATGCCATATGAGGACACACAACCAGGGGAACCCAATTCGCTTTGACATCTCCTTGTTCCCAAGTCAATTATCCTTATTCTAATACTCTACCATGCATTGAAATACCCCCGAAAGAGATTTTGGGTGCCAGGTATGGGTCCTGGCAAGTAATCCTATAGAATAGAGGGAATCCAGCAACAAGGTTGAGGATATCAGTAATGGTCACCACTCACTGGAAACTTACCATGTACCAGGCAATGTACATTTAATTACATTTAATTCTTTCAACAACACCAAGGGGTAGGTACTATTACCTTACAACCCGCAAGTGATAAACCTCTACATTTTGGGAGCTATTAGCATGGTTTGGGGATATGCTATGGTCTGTCACAGCTGAGTTAAATGTTAAGGAAAGTGACTGAGTTTGGCTGGCTCATTCCGTGAGGGCCTTCATTGTGATGTAGTGGACTTGGAGTCAGTGTTTAACTGGTGATTAGATATTTAGTCTCTGCCCTTGAGGAAATTAACTGGGGGGAAGTAAAGGTAGTTTGAAGCAATAACACGAGCATGACATGGATTTATGGGCAATGTTATCAACTGCCATATTTAAGACAAGACATAGTGCAAAAGTTATAGTATATGTTTGAGGCTTGGAGGTATGTCCTTAGAACTGCTGTCCAAAATGGCAGCCACTAACCACATGTGACGGTTAAAATGAAAAAAGATTAAAAATCCATTTTCTTGGTGTTACACCAGCTCCATTTCAAATGCTGTGCAGCCAGATATGGCTAGTGGTTACTATCCTGGATCCGCAGATATAGAATATTTTCATCAGCACAGGAGATGTTGTTGTACTGCCTTAGAACATGGGGTAGCATCCAAGTGTAAGAAACCTCTTAATAGTTGTAGGATGACAGTTTTCTGCTGATAGTTTGGGACCTAAGACCATCTCTGACTAAGGCTGGTTGGGGAAGAAGAACATTGAGGATTTGCTCAGACCCAGATCCCCCATAGACAATAGATATATATGTCCAGGAATAGGATAACTTCGGAATGAGAAGGATCATAAGAGATTATGGTCAGTGCTTTCATTTCATTAAGAAACTAAAGACCTCTATCCCAAACCAAATATATCCACCTCCAGCCCCTCTTCATGCCAGGAATTCCCCTTCCAGGAATCCATTCCTTGGAAATAATTTGGGATATGCACAGAGTTGAAGCTGTTCAGTGGAACGATATTTACAATTGGAGAAAAACTGGAAACCCACCACATGTCTAACAATAGCTAAAACAGGTATGGGACAAACTAATGCACACCTCCAAGTCCAATGGCATATAAATCATCTTGACTTAGGAAGGTGTTAAAGCATTAATTTGAAAAACAGGTTGCAGGGGCACCTGGGTGGCTCAGTCAGTTGAGCATCTGACTCTTGATTTCGGCACAGGTCATGATCCCAGAGTCATGGGACCAAGCTCCACATTGGGCTCCATGCTGATCTTAAGATTCTCTCTGTCTCCCTCTGCCCAACTACCCCACTCATGCTCTCTCTCTCTCTAAACACAAATACACACACACACACACACACACACCACAAACAGGTTGCAAAAACAGTAGGCATATTATGACCTTACTTTTGTGAACATATTATATACATATGCAAAAAGGTATAGAGATCTAGTAAACATTTGATGTGTTGGTGATGCCTTTGGCCAACAGGGTAAGAATGATTTATTTTTCATTTTCCTTATTTGCATTTTCTTAGGCTTTCTCAGGGAGCAAGTCTACTTGTTCAAGGCTATCCTCAAAACTAAGGACCAAGAAGACAGAGATTTGTTCAGTTACTTAATGGCCACCCAACTCCTAATTTGCCAGGGACTCTAATTTGCCCGATGATGCCCCTGCAACCTATACAGCCTCTCCTGGATCCTCTGATCTGTCAGTCCTTCCCTTGTTCTCATTTTCCACACTGCTTCATTAGAAAAAGAAACAGAGGCACCTGGGTGGCTCAGTTGGTTAAGCATCTGACTCTTGATTTCAGCTCAGGTCACGATCTCATGGTTTGTGAGATTGAGCCCTGTGTCAAGTTCTGCACTTGGGATCCTCTCTCTCTCTCTCAAAATAAGTAAAATAAATTGCATTAAAAAAAATAAGAAGAAATAGAGCCAAATTCGTAGCGACTGTGAGATTGTCTTCACCAGTGGGCTACAGCAGGGGTTGAGAATTTAAGTCAGCATCTATAACCAAATCAGTATATTAAATAAATTTGCTGTGACTAGCTCCATGTAAAATACAAAAGAATCTAAACTTTCTCTCTGTTTCAGAAACATCTATCTTAATTTCTTCTATCTTAAACAATTTAGAACTGATACTCATAACCAAAAATCATATGCATTATTCCTTGGTATGTTTAAGAGTAAGGCGAGACTCAGAAATAGAGATACTTAAGAGAACTTTCTGTGATGATGGAAATATTCTTTATCAGTGCTATCCAATATGGTAGCCAAGAGCTATATGTGGCTTTTGAACACTTGAAATACGGCTGAGTGGGGCTGAGGGACTGAAGTTTAAATTAAAAATTTTTTTTAATGTTTATTTCTGAGACAGAGAGAGACAGAGTATGAGTGGGGGAGGGGCAGAGAGAGAGGGGGACACAGAATCTGAAGCAGGCTCCAGGCTCTGAGCTATCAGCACAGAGCCCGACGCAGGGCTCGAACTCATAGACTGCGAGATCCTGACCTGAGCCGAAGCCAGACGCTCAACCGACTGAGCCACCCAGGCGCCCCTAAATTTTATATAATGTTTTAAAGTTCTTTCTTTTTGAGAGACAGAGACAGACAGACAGACAGAGAGCAGGGGAGGGACACAGAGAGAGGAGAGAGAATCCCAAACAGGCTCTGAGCAGTGCAGTGCCTGGCATGGGACTCAGTCTCATGAATGCTGTGATCATGACCTAAGCCCAAACAAGAGTCAGTTGCTTAACGAACTAAGCCACCCAGGCTCGGCTAAATTTTATACAATTTTAATTAAGTTAAGTGTACATTTAAGTAACAACGTGTGGCTAGTGGCCACCATACTGGACAGTGCAGAGTTGGAATCTAAATTGAGCGCCTGCATAATAGCATGAGGACCCCCTTCGTGGCCAGGAAGGGTAGTTTATTCTAGCTTGGAGAGGTTCTGAACAACATGAAAGGTCATTTGCTTCGACTTTGCTTCAACCCATAAAGCTTTAAGCAATTCTGAAGCACTGGTCAAGATAACTGAAACATATCGGAAAGACAACTGAATTTTTCTTTTTTAAAAAAAATTTTTTTTTTCAACGTTTATTTATTTTTGGGACAGAGAGAGACAGAGCATGAACGGGGGAGGGGCAGAGAGAGAGGGAGACACAGAATCGGAAACAGGCTCCAGGCTCTGAGCCATCAGCCCAGAGCCCGACGCGGGGCTCGAACTCACGGACCGCGAGATCGTGACCTGGCTGAAGTCGGACGCTTAACCGACTGCGCCACCCAGGCGCCCCTACAACTGAATTTTTCTTAAAGAAAAGGTAATGCCAAGTAAAACGATGTGACTTACGAGCATCTCTGAGAGGTATCATTAGATGCAGCATTAATAAAAAGGGATACATTCTGGAGTGCGATGGATGGTAGGATTCAGGATTCAGGACATGCTTTAGTGATTTACAGATACTGAGCTGACCTGATCTTTGTAAGAAACCCATTTCCTCCTGAACTTGATAAGCCTCCGAGTCCCCTGCAATGGAAATGTAGCCGAGAGATACTATAGGAGAGATTTCACACCAGCCAACCAACCTCAAGGTGTTAGATTTGGGGTCTGTGTGCGTCTGTCCCCATAAGTCTCTCTTTTTGGAGTGAAAACTGGAAGACTGTTGAGATTGTCTGGCCATATCTCTACTTGTTGTTGTGATGGTCACTTTGGAATATCCCAGGATGGTCACTTTGGAATATCCTAGGTCACAGCTCTAGGTCATAAAAAACAAGAAGCAGCTTCCAGTAGGAACTCCACTGGTGGAAAGATGTGGGTCAACAACATGGGTGGTGGGAAGGTAATAAGACAGAACCTCAGATTGGGGTTGACCCTCTATGTTTGTTTCCTAAAGACAGATGTCACCGGAAGATAGGGAGAGTCGTGGAGTTGCTCTGTTTCCCTGTGTATGTTTTTCAAAGATTCAATCAGTAAAAAATTGATCAGTAAAAATATAGGATGTGCCAATACAATATCTGGGACATACTTATGCCAAAATATTAGTCATTATTTTTCTGAAATTCTAATTTAACTGGGTCTTATATTTTATCTGGCAACTCTGTCCATGAAACACCAGTCCCAAGAGATCTCCCATGGTGAAAAAGGGCCCTGCAGTTAACTGTGCACTGGAAATGCCGCTTCCTTTGCAACCCTCTAGAAGATTCCTCAAGATCATAGCATACGGAAAGCTCTGAGGAGAGTGCTATTGAAAATACTTCCACTCTCTTTAACACAACTGTCCAAACTTGTGAGAACACAGACCCAGCAGTAAAGGGTCAGACTGCCTGAGTTCAAATACTGGATTCACAACAGAGTGGTGCCTCTATGACCAGGAATAAGCGATAGAGAGAGCCTGAGATGGGCATCCGTAAATGAGGACAGTCACAGCCCCCACCTCACAGGCTCAGAGTGACAGTGACGTGAATCATCATAGAGTGTTCAGCCTGAGTGTGGTAACTGCTCCGTGAACATTGGCTTTAACAGTCACATCAGTGGCAGGAACCTTTCCTGACAGTGGCTAACAACACCCAGGGCAATCAACAGGTGACTCTGGGACATACTGAAGATAGGACAATGTGGGGGAGGGTGGGTGTTAGCTGGGTCCCTCATGGAAAGAATGTCATTCACTGCCAGACCAGCTGGCCTTGACCGCACTCATTGTGGTTGACAAAATGAGGATTTCCGGAGCAGCAGGTGTTTCTAACGAAATGTGCCCTGCCATGGCAGAGCTGCTTAAGCCTTCTCTATTTCTTATTGGCAGCTGTGTTAGTTTCTTAGGGTTGCCGTACCAAAGCGCCACAAGCTAGGTGGCACAAATAACAGAAATTTACTGTCTTGGGGTGCCTGGTGACTCAGTCAGTTAAGCGTCCGACTTCGGCTCAGGTCATGATCTCACAGTTCGTGAGTTTGAGCCCTGCGTCAGGCTCTGTGCTGACAGCTCAGAGCCTGGAGCCTGCTTCGGATTCTGTGTCTCCCTCTCTCTCTGTCTCTGCCCCTCCCTCATTCACATTCTGTTTCTCTCTATCTTTCAAAAATAAATAAATGTTAAAAAAAAAAAAAGAAATTTACTGTCTTACGGTTCTGGGGGCCCAAAAAGTCTCAAATCAAGATGTTGGTAGAATTGGTTCCTTCTGAGGGCTGTGAGGATGACTCTATTCCATCCTCTGCTCTGGCTTCTGGTGGTTTGCTGACAATCTTTGGTATTCCTTGGGGTGTAGACACATCATCCAGATCTCTGCTTTGATGTTCACATGGGATTCTCCTTGTGCATACATCTGTCATTGTGTCCAGGCTTTCCCCCTTTATAAGGACATCCATCAGACTGGATAGGGCCCACACCAACGACCTCATTTTCACCTGATTTCCTCTAGAAAGACCATGTCTCCAAATAAGGTCACATTCCGAGGTACTAGGGGTAAGAACTTCCACATATGAATTTTGGGAGAACACAATTAACCCCATAACAATGACATTCTAAAATGGGTCTAATACTAGCTGCCTTTCTTACTACACAGGACTGGAATGTGGCCTAAATAAGAGAATGGAGAAGAAAAGATGTGGCGAAATTTGCTAGCACTATAACTGCAAAGCAAACATTTAATTTCATGTGTTGATCTGTACTGGAAGTGGTATCCAAACCTTTGCAAGAAAGATGTCAGGAAACTGTTAATCCTCCCACAATACTGCCTGGAAACATATAGCTAGGGACGTCATCTTTCAGAAAGACATACAGATTCTAAAGAGATTGGAGATGCATGCCTGGAAATGAGCATGCTATTAGAGTGTCAGTAAATCCCCGAATGGCACGTAGGAAATTGGAGACAGAAACAAGGAAATGAAGACAGAGAACACAGATATTTCAAACCTTACCATACACTTATCTTGTGTCAACCAAAGTACTGGGAACAGGGCTTGTCAAATCTTAATCCAGGAAACTCAGATTATTTATGAGCAAACTATTTTAATGGAATGGCCAACGTTATTAGAAAACCTTCCCTCACACAAAAGAGAAGGTAATTCTGGAGGGGAGACGTTGCATGGTGGGGAAGAGAAAAGAAATGAGGGAAGAGAGCTAAGGCAAAGGGTTATCAATTTTACAGTGTTAGGTGAGTCTGCCCCTATTCTTTTGTAGTTTTCAAGAAACTAGTATCCACTGATGTTGAAAAATGTAGTCTAATCAGGAAATGTACACATGCCTATAGCTTCTTTACTTTCCACATATATTTGTGCCTGATGATGTTATGAATTCTTGGGCTTTTCATTTTACTACATCATCAATAAGCCTTTAAAATGTAGATACTTTAGGCGTGCCTGGGTGGCTCAGTCAGTTAAATGTCTGACTCTTGATTTTGGCTCAGGCCATGATCTCACAGTTTATGAGATAGAATTCCACACTGGGCTCTGCGCTGACAGCTCAGTGCCTGCTTGGGATTCTCTCTCTCCCTCTCTCTCTCTGCCTGTCTCCTGCTTGTGCTCTCTCCCTCTCTCTCACAATAAATAAATAAACTTAAAAAATAAAATTTAGATAATTTAAAGAGATGGATGCTTAGAAATACATTTTTTTTTTCATTTTAAAGGATCTGGCCAGGATACCCAAAAGCAGAATCACTTGATCCTTACTAAAATATCTTTGAAGAAGCTAGAAAAAGCAATCCTAAGATTTGTATGGAACCACAAAAGACCCTGAATAGCCAAAGTAACACTGAAGAAGACAATCAAAGTGGGAAGCATCACAATCCCAGACTTTAGCCTCAACTACAAAGCTGTAACCATCAAGACAGCATGATATTGGCACAAAAACAGACACGTAGACCAATGGAATAGAATAGAGACCCCAGAATTGGACCCCCAAATGTATGGCCAACTAATCTTTGACAAAGCAGGAAAGAATATCCAATGGAAAAAAGACATTCTCTTTAACAAATCGTGCTGGGAGAACTGGACAGCAACATGCAGAAGAATGAAATTAGACCACTTTCTTACACCATTCACAAAAATAAACTCACAATGGATGAAAGACCTGAATGTGAGACAGGAAACCATCAAAATCCTAGAGGAGAAAGCAGGAAAAAACCTCTCTGACCTCAGCCTCAGCAATTTCTTACTCAACACATCTCCAAAGGCAAAGGAATTAAAAGCAAAAAAGAACTATTGGGACCCCATCAAGATAAAAATCTTCTGCACTGCAAAGGAAACAATTAACAAAACTAAAAGGCAACTGATGGAATGGGAAAAGAAATTTCCAAATGACATATTGGACAAAGGGCTAGTATCCAAAACCTATAAATAACTCACCAAACTCCACACCCGAAAAACAAATAATCCAGTGAAGAAATGGGCAGAAGACATGAATACACACTTTTCTAAAGACGACATCCAGATGGCCAACAGGCACATGAAAAGATGCTCAACGTCAATCCTCATCAGGGAAATACAAATCAAAACCACACTCAGATACCACCTCACGCCAGACAGAGTGGCTAAAACAAACAAATCAGGAAACTACAGATGCTGGAGAGGATGTGGAGAAACGGGAACCCTCTTGCACTGTTGGTGGGAATGCAAACTGGTGCAGCCACTCTGGAAAACAGTGTGGAGGTTCCTCAAAAAATTAAAAATAGATCCACCCTATGACCCAGCAATAGCACTCCTAGGAATTTACCCAAGGGATACAGGAGTGCTGATGCATAGGGGCACTTGGACCCCAATGTTTATAGCAGCACTCTCAACAATAGCCAAATTATGGAAAGAGCCTAAATATCCATCAACTGACGAATGGACAAAGAAGATGTGGTTTATCTATACAATGGAATACTACTTGGCAATGAGAAAGAATGAAATCTGGCCTTTTGTAGCAATTTGGATGGAACTGGAGAATGAAATAACTCAGGCAGAGAAAGACAGATACCATATGTTTTCATTCATATGTGGATCCTGAGAAACTTAACAGAAGACCGGGGTGGGGGGAAGAAAGCGGGGGCGGGGGGAGTTACAGAGAGGGAGGGAGGCAAACCATAAGAGACTCTTAAATACTGAGAACAAACAGGGTAGATGGGGGATGGGGGAGAGGGGAAAGCGGGTGATGGGCATGGAGGAGGGCACCCATTGGGATGAACACTGGGTGTTGTATGGAAACCAATCTGACAATAAATTATATTTAATATAAAAAAATAAAATATCTTTGAAGAAATAAAATATGTCCAAAATTCCAACCATCTTAAGTACAAAGACTGACAGCACAGGAGAATCTCAAAGGCTGCTGGAACGGGATTGGAATAAAATGAATTAGGACTTTTCCATGCTTTGCCTCATGAAACAGAATGGCACCTCCTCCAGGAAGACAGGGAGATACCACCGCCCTTCCCTCTCTGCCATCTGGCAGTTCTGGAGCACTATTTCTCGTGCAGAGTCAAGCAAGCACTTCTGGGCTTTCTGATTTCTTACTATCCTGACCTCCTGATAAGTGCATAGTGAAACACAGTATCAGCTTTGAGAAAGGAAGTAACAGTCACTGAGGGCAGGAAACGGCCAAATAATACAGCTTTTTCTTCTAGAGGAAAAATTAATGCAAAAATAACTAAAGCCATTTTGAAAACAGCACATTTTTCAGAAGATCTTGCCCTACTACATATTAAGACACATTATAGGGCCGCCTGGGTGGCTCAGTCGGTTGGGCATCCGACTTTGGCTCAGGTCATGATCTCACAGTTCGTGGGTTCAAGTCTTGCGTTGGACTCTGTGCTGACAGCTCAGAGCCTCGAGCCCAGATCCTGCTTTGGATTCTGTGTCTCCCTCTGTCTCTGCCTCTCCCCTGCTTCCGTTCTATCTGTCTGTCTGTCTGTCTGTCTGTCTCTCTCAGGGATAAATAAACATTAAAAAAGAAAATAAAGACACATTATAAAGCTACAAGTGTTTGAATAATGTGGCATTATTGCAAAATCTAGTAGACAGGCTAGCCTCAAAGTAAACAAAGTATACTTAAATTTAATCTATACTTCCACAAAAACTATATCACAAAACTGGAAATGGAGTGGTTATTTTAAAAAGCAGTTATAACGAATTTGGAGGGTAAAAACTCAAAAATGGGGTTTTACATTAAACCATGTATCCAAATAAATTCTAGATGGATTAAAGAATCAAATGTGAATGTACAACCATAAAAAATTAGAAAAAAAACACTTGTATTAGCACGACTCTAATCTTGGAATAGGCAACGAGGTTAATTATAAATATGAAAGATGTCATAAGGAAAAATGATACTGTATCTGACTAAAGATTAAAAAAATCAGTATCTGAAAGCATTAACCAAATTAATTCAAATAAGCGGGCAAAAAAAATTTCATAACAAATACAAGAAAGGCAACAGGTTAATATCCACAATGAGTAACAATTCCTCAGAAATCAATGGAGAAACCATTAACACCCAAAAAAGGAAAAGAATAGGACTTAAGAAGCCAGTTACCTCACAAGATGTGGAGAAAGGAAAGAAAAAAGGTCACCAGTTGTTAAATGGCAAAAAAGGGAAACAGTACTTTATCATTTCCACCTATCAGAGTGACAGATTTAAGTGAACCTTAGCACTTAATGCTGACAAGGAAGAGGTAAACAGTGATTGCACATACTTCAGTTGGGAATAAAGTGTGGTGTTTTTCTTCGTAATGCGTTTTGCTACTTATGTACTAATTGTGAAATAAATTTATTTTTTTCCAACATAAACTTCAACATCTAAGGATCAATGCTAACAGGTTAGGTAACCTCAGATGTCTAACACATCGTGTACCTAAATCGTCATCACAGAATTACTTAAAATAATGAATTGTTGGTGGAAAACTAGTTGACCAACAATAAGGGGGAGCTTAAATATATTGATAGCCCATAAAATGTTTTCTAACGTGAACGTTAAGTATCATAGTTTTGACGAATTTAGTGAAAGGAACATTCCCACAAAACAGTGAAATTTTAAATGCAGGTTATAATCTGAGTATATAATTGGATGTGACACACACATATATGTAAATGTATTATGTACACTCACGCATATTTTTAAAAAATTAATTCTACTCCTATGGCCAGAAAAATATAGACACAAAAACATGAAAATGTTATCAGAGGCTGTCTCTTGAGTGGTAAAATTACAAGCTAATTTTACTCTCCTCTTTTGTTTATTCACTCCCCCATTCATTCATTCATTTATTGAACAATAAGTATGGGTTTCTTTTACAATCAGAATAAGTTAATTTTATTTTATTTTATTTTATTTATTTTTTTTTTTTTAAATTTTTTTTTCAACGTTTATTTATTTTTGGGACAGAGAGAGACAGAGCATGAACGGGGGAGGGGCAGAGAGAGAGGGAGACACAGAATCGGAAACAGGCTCCAGGCTCTGAGCCATCAGCCCAGAGCCCGACGCGGGGCTCGAACTCACGGAGCGCGAGATCGTGACCTGGCTGAAGTCGGACGCTTAACCGACTGCGCCACCCAGGCGCCCCAGAATAAGTTAATTTTAAAATAAAATACTGAAGTCAGCATCTATAGTAAGTTAGGTAGAATTTATTCTGTTGTTTTAGAAGTATTTGTGAAATGGCACTATTTTTAAAATGTTTTTATTTATTTTGAGAGAGAGAGAGAGACAGAGTGCAAATGGGGGAGGGGCAGAGAGAGAGGGAGACACAGAATCAGAAGCAGGCTTCAGGCTCCGAGCTGTCAGCACAGAGCCTGGTGTGGGGCTCAACCCACAAGCTGTGAGATCATGACCTGAGCCAAAGTCAGATGCTTAACCGATTGAATCACTAGGTGCCCCTTGCTAGTGTTTTCATAATTTTATTTATTTATTTTGAGAGAGCAAGCATGTGAGTGAATGAGCACGAGTCAGGGAGCAGCAGAGCCTGATGCAGGGGTTTGAACCCACAAAATCTGAGATCATGACCAGAGCCAAAATCAAGAGTTGGATGTTTACCCGACTGAGGCACCCATGTGTGAAATGGCTACTATTATCTTAGCATTGAGCTGAGGGAGGGCAGAGACCTTTGGAGAACTTTCTTCTGCAAAGAATGATTATTCACATTTTTTTTTTTTTTTTTGGATGGTGCCATCCATTAGATGGGGCTTAATGCCCAGCTGAGCTATCTGACAATGGAAACCAGAGGAAGGGAGACAAATCTTGAAAACATTCTGATTAAGTACAAACAATCCAAAATGAAGTTTGACCTGGATGAATGGTAGGAGAGCATTAGGAGAGAAGAGGAAGGTATTGATAAGCAGCACTCAGAAAGACCATGCAAAATATCGGTAAACCACACAGCTCTGGGATGAAACCAAAGGTGGGTCCAGGTTTCTCCAACTCATATCGTGTTTTTGTTTTTGTTTTCTTTTAATGCCACCACACGGTACCTGCTGACAGGAATCGAGTACCCCTTGCAAACCTAGGTATAGAGCAGGAAAGTATCATTGTAAATATGCTTGCCAATAAGCACATTAAAATATTCACAAACCTTAGTGGAATTATGAAAACACTAGGAGAGATCTCCCATGTTTCCATACATAGTGCATTCATTTCCATGTCGATTCCCACTTCTCAAAATAAAAATGCAGCAGAGAAAGGCATTTCCAATTTCCAAATGTAAGAGTCCAATTGCTTCATTCATAAGATTTTAGGGAACTAATTATGGGGTGCAAGAGGCAATTTTTTTTTCAATCAAGAGGATCTCATTTTTTTTATATACATTTGGAAGATGTGCAACCCCGTGAACAGGCTTCTTGAATGGCAGTAGTATGTATTTGGTCTTGCTTCACAGTAAGGGCTAAAAACGTCTCGTTCTGCAAAAGGTACTTAATGCCCAGTGAGCATTTTTTTAAAAATCTAAATCGGAAAGTGGTATTTTATCAATGTGAAGTTAAACGTGCACTTCAAAAGGCACAAAGTTGCATATAAACAGAAGACGCTCTACCGTCACTGTGCCTGAATGTATTAAGTATGGGAATGATGCCGGGTGAGAGCGCAGTCTAGATCTCTCTGAACTGCCTGCCTGACCACATAAATTAATCAAATGGCAGGGCAGCCGAAGCCGGCTTGGAAAGCCTGTGTTCCTCACAGCTTCTTGAAGTTTAAATGTTTCTGAGATAATAAATATCTGACCTTGGAAGGAGGGGAGGGGGGAATCAAGAGGTTAATTATCGGCTGACTTGGCGGTGACTCCGGAGACGTGCTTGCTGTCTCCCTCTCTCACCTTCCTGGCTGCTGACAGGTCCTCAAAACCCACCCCTGCTTAAGACGCTTCTCCCCCTGCTCCTACCTGCTTGCCCTAGCCTCAGCGATTTACATAAAATAGGCAGGTCTGCTGTTTCACTCCTCCTTGTAGCTGGGCAGCGCTTGGTTATTCATTTACAGAGTCAAGAATTCACTCTCTTAACGCCGGGGATCTGCCGCGAACTGGTTTGCCAGACAGCCCTTCTTGCTGCAAATACAGTTGAAGATGGGATCACAACTACCAGCTGTCGGCCTTGCTGCCCACGGCTAGTGGCAAGACGCTTTCTGAGGGAGGAAGCCTCGGTCTTTCCTCAGACCGCACATTCTTCATTTTCCCCACAATTTCCTTCTTTCCACTTAAAAAAAAAAAAAAAGATCCTTGGAGCTAAGCGCTCTCATGCCTTGGATTCGAGGCAGACCTCCCGCCTCTCTGATCACTGCTTTTTCCAGGCTCCCCTCCTGCATCGTGACTCCTGCAGGGAGACCTTGCTGAAGGTTCCTTCCAAAGTCCTCTGAGCCGTTAGCTCTTTCCACGGTCCCTCCGGGAAAGAGGGAGCGGGCAGTGACCTAAAGCCCTCATTTCTACTTCTGACTTCTCTCCTGAACGCTGGGTCTGCAATGTCTATTTTGAGGTCACCCTGGCACCTGATGTCTATTCCTAAGCTGTCCTGCAAACTAGTTCTGCCTCCATCTTTTCTTGTACGTACACCCGTGTCACTGATGCTCACTTCCTTACCCTTCTCTGCTGCAGTCACCGATTCGTGAGCTCACTGCTCCCAACTCGCACCTTCAGTAGCCCCCTGACTGCTCTCTCACCTGTGCTCCCTGCATCCTGCACAGCAAACTCTCTTTCCACAGATCTCGGTTCCCTGTTCCACAGCCTTCAAACGCTCCTCCCTCAAATGCTTTCCCTGACAGCTGTCCAAAGATTCCTCTAGCAGAGGCTGATAGGTTTTGCATAATAAGGGTACTGTGTTAAAAATAAAATTGGAAAACAACAGTTAAGCACACAAACTATCTTCACTACAATGATTCTTGGAATATCCATCATTTACTGTGCATTTTGATCTTTAAAAATGGCGGGGGCTGTTTTCCAACAGAGCGCTCTGTGATGCATGTCTTGGGGGTATCAGTTTTAGGGGGTACACCCTGGATCTCCAGGGTAAACTGCGAAGTCCCCACCTACTGTTTATAGTGAATTAATAGACACGGCCATTTGTCCTCGAGTCTCCAGTCCTTCTTCTCTAGGGGTTCCCAAACTCCTCCAATTTAAGTTCTTAAGGCACTCTTTACCATCTTCTCCAGCTCCCAGGCCACACCCATGGGCACCCTCCACTGGTGATAAGAGCTCAGACTGTGCTGACACCTCAACACCTGGGCTAAAGGGCGTGCTGCTCAAGTGCAAGGTTTTGGAGTCAGACTGCCTGGATGCAATCTCTAGCTCCATCATGTTTTCACCTGGGTAACTTGTGGCAAACAACTTAAATTTTCTGAGCCTTCGTCTTCTCATCCGTAAGATGAAAGAAATAATAATAATACCCACGGCACAAGAAAATTGAATGTAGTCTCTATGTAAGGCCATTTGTGTCATGCTCAGTACATCGAAGGCATTTAACAAGTAGCATTGGCTATTGGAAGTGTCTATTGCTGGTGGCCCCTGTTAACTTCAACCTCCACCAGAAAGCCAGGCTGCTCACTTCAGCTAGCCTGGGAGCCCAGATACTGCTATGCTTACTGAGCCAGGAGAAGAAGGACCGAGTTCATCCTGGGAACTTATAAGGCAAAGGAAAAGGTCTGCTTCCGGAGCTCAGTGTAACTGGAATGACACCTTCCTCTACAGCTCCAGTAGGTTCTCCCACCTGTCCTCAGCCCACACCTTATGACTTCCAGGATTTGTGGGACTAGAGCCCCTGAGGTTCCTACTCTGTTCTCTCACCAGACCCTTGAATCCCACCGGCCAGTTTACCTGGCCATTTGGGATTCACCAGGGACTGGCTCACAGAAGACCCAAAAAAGGGAAGTCATCTCAGTAGCGCTCCAGGGATTGGAAGCTGCAGACCCAGTGATCCCCCTAACCAAAGGGATTTGGAGGAAACCCAAAGCATAGCTGCATTATGGGCTTTAGGCTGCATTATAAAAGCATTTATGGGCTTGCCCAGAAGGGGTCAGGGAGCTAGAGATTGAGCCACTTCCAGAACCCTATCATCCCATCTAGGCAGAGCTGTCTGTGAATCTATTCAACCCAATACTCCTTTGTTTCTAGTTGGTGCTAGGCTTACCCAGAATTACCTCATTCAACCCATTTTGCAGAGAGAGGCTAAGTAACTTACCCAAAGTCACACAACAGTGCATGGTGGAACTGTAGTCTTAACTTGGAAAGTCTGACTCAGAGTCCTAAAATCTTGAACTGTGTTAAATACCCTGGTATATATGGCCTAGGGATCCTAGACGTTTCTGACACAAGGTTAGAGAGATCAAAGTCGCCTGCTTAGACGCCCTGGCTGTGAAGTGATGCTTCATTTAAGACTTAGAAAGGGGTTTGTGACCCAATTCTCACACATGTGTGGCCTTGGGATAGACACTTCATCTCTCCAATCTTCAGTATTTGCACTGGAAAAGTAAGACAATAATGCCCACTTGTAGGGTTGGCAGAGGATTAGATGTGACAAATGTCTAAAGCACCAACACTGACAGGTAAGCACCATACATTACTGTGTTCTGGTTAAGCACATGGGCTCTGGAATCACACTGGGTTTTGATTTCTGTCTCATCAGTTACTGGTTGTGTGACTTTATAAAAAACACTTAACTGTCGTACTTACAGTGCTGGGGTAATTATTAAATTAGATAATGTTTTCCAAGTGTTGGGTGTCGTATTCAGCACATAGGAAGCATTTATTATCATAGGTAATAAATGTGATTGTTGACATGATGATGTTTTTATTGGTTAGGATAGGCTAGGGTTAGCCACAGAAATAAAAAGAGAATGAAATAAAATGAATTCTCAGAGGCTTAACAAAACAAAGGTTGGTTTATCTCCTGCTCATGCTCTGAATTCAGTGTGACTGATGGGGGAGTTTTATGCTATGTAACAGCTCAAGGACCCAGCCTGAAGGAGGCTCCACCATTTGGTAGCTGGCACCATCTAAAACATGTCAATGGTTACCATAGCAGGGGAAGAGAGAGAGTGAAAATAGCATGCTTAGGCCAGAACTTGCCAATTCACTCCATCAGACTACAAAGGGATTGGAAAATAGGGTATTTCTTTGTGTCTGGGAAGAATACAAGGGTTGGATATGGGTGAACATCAGTGCTTCTGCTACAGTGGTGTTGGCAAGGACAACAAAGTGATGAGCTTCTAGCTTGGAGCCTTGCACTCAACAGGTGGTTAATGATTAGCATATTTTGTTATTTTTATTATATGTTAATTGAGGTGCAGGGCTTGATCACATGATGGGTAATAAGACGGGTGCCTCAGAGGGAAGAGCTCTACTCTGTACCAAGTGGAAATCGGATATTAAAGAAAACAGAGGTTTCTCTATACAGGTGAGTGTGCTGAACCCTCAAGTTGTCCCATCTAGCTTCTTAAGTTAGAGATTCAGGTCTCTCAAAGGGCTCCCATTCATCTATCAAATCATTTCTCAAAGCGTGGTCCAAAGGCCACCTTCTTGGGAATCAACTGAGGAATTTATCAAAAATGTAGGTTTCTGGGGTGCCTGGGTGGCTCAGTCAGTTGAGTGACCGACTTCGGCTCAGGTCATGATCTCACAGCTCGTGAGTTCGAGCCCTGCATCCGGCTCTGTGCTGACAGCTCAGAGCCTGGAGCCTGCTTCTGATTCTATGTCTCCCTCGCTCTCTGCCCCTCCCCCACTCACGCTCTGTCTCTGTCTCAGAAATAAATAAACATTTAAAAAATGTAGATTTCTGACTCATCTCAGACCTACTGAATCAGAATCTGTGTGTGTGTGTGTGTGTGTGTGTGTGTGTGTGTGTGTCAGGGTGGGCAGGTGGTAGACTTGCAATATTTATTTTTACAAGCTCACACCTAATGATGCTTAAGGCAACCTGAAGTTTGAGAACCATTATTTCTTACTTCCCCATGGACACCAGCTCTGACTTCATACTCAGGGTGCCCCTTCAATATCATGCCTTGTCCAACCTCTAATGCTGAGGTTTTGCACTAGAAAAAGATTCAATTTCTACCTCTATCATTTACTTGCTATATATTCTTTTTTTTAAATTTTGTTTAACGTTTATTCATTTTTGAGACAGAGACAGAGTATGAACAGGGGAAGGTCAGAGAGAGAGGGAGACACAGAATCTGAAAACAGGCTCCAGGCTCTGAGCTGTCAGCACAGAGCCCAACACGGGGCTCGAACTCACGGACCACGAGATCATGACCTGAGCCGAAGTCAGACGCCCAACTGACTGAGCCACCCAGGCGCCCCTACTTGCTATGTATTCTTGAGCAAACCACTCGGTGGCCCTGAAATTTAGTTTTTTCATCTATAAAATGTATACAATAAAGTGGGCTGGCATTTTGTTGGAAGGATTCATTGAAACCATGTAAAAAAAGCATGATTATGGGGATGAAGCAGGAGATGATGATGATGTTGATGACAACAGTTCCTGGACCTCTTGGACCTCATGTATGGAACACATGGAATGCTGTGTGTGTTATTTATTGTGTGTAACATGGAGATTGGGACTTGAATGTACAATGGGTAAGGAAGTACCAAGATTATATGTAATGTCATATCTGAGATGTAGTTCATATTTAACCAATGTTTGTTCTATTTTCCTTTAATTCCTTATAAAACAGACCCAATCCCTGAGCAAAAAGAAAGCTGTCTGGCTTTACTTACTTTTAAATTAGAGCCAGGAAAGTGGAGAGAGAAATTTGTATTGATAGAAAACAATGTATACAGAAACAATGTTGATGGCAAAACAGGAATTCCTAAATATAGAAGAAAGTCATACTAATAGTGACCACTTTGTTCTCTGGTTCAATTGCTACCTTATTTTGAGTCGCAGTGTCCTCAAACAGCCATGATGAATTATTTGACGTAGTGTCTCAGGCTTATGAAACTCCCATGTTGGTGAATTTTTAGAGTTGCTGTTTGTTGTTGATTAATGTAATTAGTTGGGGAGAGCTATATTCTGAGAGTGACAGAGATGGATGGGTAAGAAATAAAGACTGTGGATAAGAAAGAGAACCATAGTGGGCAACCCTTTTAACTCTATAAATATGCAAACCCATGCAGAGTCAAGGTGGGGAGAAAAAAGTTGGTGGTTTGCCAAGACATGAGGTGTGAATAAGCAGGAGCAAGAATGAAAAGGCCATAATGTCTTTTTAGTATCTGTGTTTGTTTGGACTAAATATGATTCTAGCTCCAAGACTATTCTAGCTCCAAATAAATAGTTAAAAACTATTCTAGCTCCAAATAGTTAATAGGAATCTTTGATTATAATCTGCCTCCTCAAAATGCTCCCATTCTATGCCCTGTTCAAATAGAATCATAATTGTTTAAAAACTGAAATAAAGGGGCACCTGGGTGGCTCAGTGGGTTGAGTGTCCACCTTCAGCTTAGGCCATGATCTCACAGTTTGTGGGTTCGAGCCCCATGTCAGGCTCTGAGCTGTCAGCACAGAGCCTGCTTTGGACACTGTCTCCCTCTCTCTCTGCCCCTCCCCTGCTTGTGCACACGCTCTCTCTCAAAGATAATAAATAAACTTTAAAAAAACTACAATAAAATATGATTAGTAAGAAAGTATTATTATTCATTTGATGATTTATTCAGTATCGAAATTTAATGTTCAAATACTGAACACTGCACAATTGTTCTCTATTGTCTACTCAGATCCAGTACTCTACAGAGCTATTAGCACATTGCTTTGGAAATCTGAGGTCTTTCTTAATTAATTTGTTCTAAAATATATGGTAGTCCGGGGCGCCTGGGTAGCGCAGTCGGTTAAGCGTCCGACTTCAGCCAGGTCACGATCTCGCGGTCCGGGAGTTCGAGCCCCGCGTCGGGCTCTGGGCTGATGGCTCAGAGCCTGGAGCCTGTTTCCGATTCTGTGTCTCCCTCTCTCTCTGCCCCTCCCCCGTTCATGCTCTGTCTCTCTCTGTCCCAAAAATAAATAAAAAACGTTGAAAAAAAAATAAAATATATGGTAGTCCAATTAAACTTTTTAAAAATCACATGGAGCAAATAGCATCAAAAATTAAAAAGCTTTAAGAATGAGTTGCCAATCTACTTCATGCATAATGTATGGGAAGCCTAGGCGTATGCAAACTGAGTCTTGGTACCCAGGCAAATCTCTCTCTTGTAGCAATGCAGTGGTCTCCAGATTTGTGACTGCCCTGGGTGGTCCAGGTTTTCCTCCAACGGGAAATCTTCTAGCATTGCATCAAGTCCCCGTAAAGGAACAGCAAGTGTACTGGTGGAATTAGACATGAAGTCTCAGGCAAACATTTGTGTAAGACTGTTTTTCTCACCTTATGTTTAAAAACATCTTCAACATCCTTTAAAACGCAGGTTGCCATGGTTACAGTTGTTGTGCAGGCAGGGAGGTTTCCAAGCATCTCTGAGCTCATCAGTTAATGCCAACAGATCAGAGATTTTTTGAAAATTGATATTTATAAAATATCACCCTTCTTTTTTTCCCCTTCCAATCATAAGTCACATCATTGAAGGCAGCTGGATAGGTTTACAGGATTATTGTGGTGGTTATCACTGTGGACTTGGCCTTTTGAAAGGCCACCTAAGTGCCACATTGACCATATGCTAAATGTGCCCTTTGATCCAAGTCCACATGTGGTGGGTCAAATTCATTTGCTGACATTCACAAAAATGAAGAATTACTATGCTGATAAAGCAAAGCTGTCATGCTTCACTTCCATTGTCATGGACCTGTCCCTATGACAACCATAATCCTAATTGTAACCTGCTTGAAAACCACACTAATCAAACTTTTTTTATATATAGCTTTCTTACAGAGTTCATAACTTAAATCATGACATATCTAAGATCATGTGCTAACATGCTTTATGTAAGAACCTTAAAACTGGTCCAGCCCAACTTGATGCAATTTCACCTGCTTGGTAGATCATGTTATTACTGAGTTGGTTAAATCAGTGTCATGCATATTCAAATGAATTAAAGTTATATCCCTTTTAAAAGTGACCACCATGTCCCAGCATTTGAAAAGTCCAGGTTTCTTATTTTCCAAAGGTTCTTTTTTTATATGTCTTATTTTAACACCTGCTAAAAAATTCATGGGAGAGATTCAGATTCAGACGTCAGTGTCTACTTTTGACCGGTTTGATTCTCCAATGAACCTGATTACCTTTTTCACACAGACCTTAGATCATCATTACAAAATCATAAACCTCACAGTACTGACCCCACGGGACTCATTAATTGTCCAGAAAGTATTTTTGAAATATGAAAATGTGATTTGACTAAAATAAAGCTGTTGATTCAGCAACTTCACCAGAAAGCAGCCTTTGTAATAATCTTCTCAGTCTTTCATTGGCTTTATTTTAAAAAGCTAGGAGTAAATTTAACTCAACTAGAGTCACAGAAATTCACAGTGTTGTTTAGAGATATAGAATCAGCAAACTGATGAATGGTCTATTTTTTTCCAGGGTATTTTTAAAAGCCAGATTATTTTCAGTCCTCTACTTTGGGCAAATGGGAGATTTTACCAAGACAGAGAAAGATAAACTACAAGACATGGAAAGGAAGAGGAAGGATCAAACTGGAACATGTTAAGTTCAAGGTCTCTGGCTACCTGGGGGTTGAGAGTGAAGCAGGTCTGGGGTTCAAGTGAGAGGGGAGGGACAGAATTTAGACTTGTGAATTATTGATGCCTGTGTAGTAATGAAGGCCCTGTGAATAAACAGTGTGATCCAAGAGGGGTGAGCAAAGTAGAGATGGAAGCCAGAAGAGAAGAAACCCCAGCAAGTCAGTATTTGATTATTCCAGGGCAAAAAGGACATCCAGCAAAGCCCTGTGAGAAGAAACTCTCCAACAAGTAGTGAAGGAAGCATCCAGAGGTCCTGGTGAAGAAGATAAAAGCCAAGAATAACAAGACGAGATGGGTGGAGGCTTGGGATTGCCTCTTTGTGTTCCCCAAGAGACCACCAACTCCCAGGATAAGGGGAGGATCTCTGTTTTCTCTATCACATTCCCAGAACTCACCTAGCTCCATGCCTGAAACTCTATCACTATATGATCCAATGGAAGAATGAAAAGACCAAAAGGTACATTACAGGTGAAATGAGTCCACTGCATGTGTTGAGTGGGGACCCCTGGTAAACTTTTCTAGAAGCATCTGAGGGAACACTGAGAGCAGATATCTCTCTTTCACTGCTTAGGTAACATGATGTTATCCTGAGGGGTCCTTTTGCATTTCCATAAAAAGAAAACTCCAGTTCTCTTAAAAATGGTGTGACGGTTTTCACAATCAACTGCATTGAGGCTTTAAAATGCAATTAAAACGTAAGTATAATGTAAATCGGGTTAGCCTTGAAGATGTTTCCAAAATCTCTCTGACTCATCCCAAATAGGAAATGATACCAAATTGCAGCATCCTTAATATCTCATACACCACCCACACCCTACCCAATGAGTCCACACATGGTTCCTCATGTGGCTGGTGATCATCCCAGGAGAACACCCAACTGATAAAGCCAGTCTGTTATCTGTACTCATCTCAAAGCTTGATCTGAATCACAATACTGCTAACAAGATGGACTGTGTGGCAATTAGCTATTAAAAAGCAATAAAAATGACTCCGATTAATCTAAAAAGTCAATTTCCGTGACTATGTATGGAATCGGGATCGGATAATAAGAAACCTGATTGAGAGTAGTATTTTGAAGGAGCCACAGTAGCCTGACGTCATTGGAGTCTGGCATCCACTGCCCTTGATTTGGACAGATGATAAGAAAAAGAAAAGGAAAATGCCATCTTATTAACTGAGACACCCTTGTTTGAATTTTAGAAAAACTGTTCCTTTGAAGAGCACTGTGGGGATAAAAAGCAGGCTTCAATTTCGTCTGTAGTATCAGAATTAGAGGTTCTGTTGCCTTCCAGATTAGACAGACGTGCCTATCTATTTGATGGCAAGCTTCTGAATTAGTATAAATGTATTATGGCCATGAAAACATAGGTGCTGAATGAATAAGGAATAGAGTAGCATAGAATTTATGGAAGGAGGTAACAAAAATGAACGCTGTCAAATCCTGGTTTCTTGTCATCAAGACACCAAAGTCAAGTCCTGGAAGCAGGTGAGTAAACCTTGATCTAGACCTATTAAGAGCTTGTTAGCTGCCTGTGGAGCCTTTTATCTGAAGTCTTTGAAAACATCAGCCTTTGTGCAACAACCACAACAAGATCAATTTTCTTCAGCTTATGAGTGCACCCTTTCTCAGCTTGGACACACAAGCAAACACTTTCCTAAAGGAAATGCCTTGTACCTTCTGAGGACATGTCACTTTTGTAGATCAGTGTGTATTTTAGAGTGCCATGTATGAGGCGCAATGCTAGGATTAGACCTTTGAAAGGAAGATGCTTTCAGGACCTCAGTGAGGGATAGATGTATGTTGGAACTATGGAATGAATCATCATCAGATAGAATCCGTTACTCCTCATGCTTTTAAAGAATCAGTGACCCTTAACAAAGAGAGAGAAAAAGGTGTTGACATGTCTAAGTGAGCCGATATATTATGACTGTGTATTGATTCAACTCAAGGAGCTTGGTCATTGTTTAATTTATAACAACACTACATTCAAGGCACAAACAAAACCACTTTCTTCCTACTGAAGGACCTTTGCTACTGCAGTTCCTTTCATCTAGAATGTTTTTCTCCCCTGGATAGTTCCCACCAGACTTCAGACTCATATCAAGACGCTCTTCTTTGCACCTGTAGCCCCGGTTCTCAACCTTGGCTGCACCTTGACTCATCTGGGAAGCTTTAAGCCATATTGATGCCTGAGTCCTCCCCAGAGATTTGCATGTCATTGGTTTTGCAGTGTATCTGGGATATGTCTTCGACATTGAGATTTTTTTTAAAGCTCAGACAATCCTGAAGTGCGGTCAAGATTTGAGAACTTCTGTTCATAGCATCTGTGCTTACCTCGGATAGCCTTAACATTCCCCCTTGGCTTGATTAAACTTTAGACAGGTTTCTTCCTAACCATAGGTCCCTCACCCCCTTTTCTTAAAGAATTTACCTGAGAAAACTTGCAGCTCTCATTCTTTCTCTGCCCTTTCAAGTGTAAATCGTCTCCCAGTTTCTGCCAGTTTCACCACCCAGAGATGTCATTTTCCAGGACCTGCAAACCATTCCTCTGATGGGTAATCACTGAAGGAGATAGTGCCCCTGTCTCTCGGGGCCCAACACATTGGTCATGCTACCCCTTAATGTCCTTTGGTATTTTTCCACTAGCTCACCCTGGGGCTTCAAATGCCTCCTGCCTTTTGTTTAAGCAGGGTTAACTTTAAGACTCCAGTGCCGGGGCGCCTGGGTGGCGCAGTCGGTTAAGCGTCCGACTTCAGCCAGGTCACGATCTCGCGGTCCGGGAGTTCGAGCCCCGCGTCGGGCTCTGGGCTGATGGCTCAGAGCCTGGAGCCTGTTTCCGATTCTGTGTCTCCCTCTCTCTCTGTCCCTCCCCCGTTCATGCTCTGTCTCTCTCTGTCCCAAAAATAAATAAACGTTGAAAAAAAAAATTAAAAAAAAAAAAAAAAAGACTCCAGTGCCGTAGTCTTACATAAAGCTTTCCTTGTCTGTTTAACTGTGTTGCCATGTTACTGGCACCTAGATTGGGCCAGACTGCTTGCTTTCATAGTATCTGGTTGGATTTCACTCTTGCCTGCTCCTTTGTGTTTCTTTTTCATCTTGGTGGGGTTTTTTTGTTTTTTTTTTTTTTTGTTTTTCCCTTTCTCTCCTCAGCATCTCGCCCAGGATAGCATAGATAATGGGCTCCCAATACATTTCCTTTTACGTTTTTAAATGAAACTAAAGACTGGGGTTGCTTAATGTGCACATGTCACTCATTTGACTTCATTGGTGTGCAAGTATTTAGGGGAACAAGGAGAGGAGAGAGGGGCTTGAGGGAGAAGCGCTTGGAGAAAGAACACAAGACCATGAGAGGAAGACCCTTTGTTTTCCCCATTGTCTTTTGCCCCTTTCAAGTTAGACCTTGGATTTCATTGCTCCAGAGACACAGAAGACATTAATTCTTTGCTTTTGAACTTCTAAAGGCCCAGGTCTGGGCAATTTAAGTGCCACGTAAGGGACTTTCAAGGGTAATTTTGACACCATGCAATTTTTGCTTTAGAAGGCTGACTTTAGAACATGACCCTTCTGCCTCCACCCCGACCTGCACTTGAGACACGACGCCCCTTATATAATCTGTAGCCTTCAAACATTCCTCAGGGAGGGATTACTTGCCTTTGACAACTTATTTGGTTGCTTTCAAAGCTTGCTTCTTGAAATTAATATTCTTTAACAGTAAATGAAATAAATTTGACAGTTTCCACAGAAGTGGTTTTTACCCCTTAATGTAACTTTTAATAGTGTCTGAATATCTCATTTTCCAAATGAGAATTAAATAATGGAATAATTAGCTTAGGTTTATTTTTCACAGGAGTTTCTTTCCCTAAACCATAAAATTTTAATTGGCAAACTTTATATCTGTACATGTAGTTCAAGATTCCACGAACGACTTTGAATATGAGAGCACTTCAAGACTTTTTTTTTCTCTAAAAAATCTATCAGAATAACATGGTTTAACATTTACTTGCAGGTGTTACAAAAAAAAAAAAAAAAGTAGAACACACCTGGGGCCAAAAATCTTCATATTTTAAAGGCAAAGGATATACCATTTAATGTCAGCTCCTGGAGGGCAGAATCTGTGTATAATTTATTACTTTGTCCCCAGCACCTATGTGACAGCTGCTTAGCAAATGTTTTATTAGTCAGCTTATGCTAAATTGTGCCAGGGCAACACATGATGTCATCATTTTAGTGAATCACATTGGCTCAGATCTATTTCTATCTCATGTTACAGGTTTATTGTGGGTCAGTTACAACCTGGCTCTGGGTTTTCTTCATTTTAGGGTCCAGGCTAAGGAAGCATCTCCTCTTCAGGATATTCTGGTCTCAAGGCCAAGGGCAAAGATGGCCGAACCACAGCATGGCCTTTCAAGCTCCCACTTTTAGGTGGCACATGTGACTTCCACTCATACTTCATTTCCTGAAGCAAGTCACGTGTTCAAGCCTGGTCTCACCAGGGCAGGGCTTCCCAGGAGGGGCCAGACACAGAGGAGAAGCAAATATTTTTGAGTGATAAAACAATTTTGCACAGTACTAGTTCAGTGAACAAATTCCTTTTACTCAGTGAAACTTCATTTTCTCTGCCTTCCCTGTTGCAAATCAGAAGTCCTAGATCAAAGCAATGGCAAGCTTGGTTCCTTCTGAGACTCTGAGGGAGTTTCTGCTCCATGCCTCCCCACTAAACTCTTGTGGTTTCCTGGCAATCACTGGTGCTCCTTGGCTTGTAGACGCACCATCCCAACCTCTGCCTCCACATTCATATGTCATTCTTCCTGTGTGTATATGTCCAAATTTCTCCTTTTTATAAGAAAATTGGTTATATTGGCTAGGGGCCCACCCCATTCCAGTATGGCCCCTTCCTAATTAATTACATCTGCGGTGACCTTCACATTTTCAAGTACTAGGGATTAGGGCTCCAACGTGTATGGATTTTGGGGAACAGTTCAACCAACCAAACATGCATCGTGTTTGTCCAAAACAGTCCAGTTTTGTCTGTGGTCCTGGTAACGCTGTTACCAGAGATCCTTCATTCATTCTCAAAAGTGTCTGAGAATGGACCATCAATTAAACAGCCACGTTTAAAATAATACATGATCATTATGGAGAATTTGATTTAGTACAAAATGTTCGAAGATTTAAAAGGAATCTCCTTTAAATACCAGCCTATTTGATATCCTACTAGTAACATTTTGCTGTATAGACATAATTTTTAAATAAAACTGGAACAATAGTATAATACTGTTTTGTAACCTGTATTTTCCCCAAATAATATTTTTGTGCATTTTCCTTAAAAAGGGAAAGTTCTTTAAGAACACGAATCTTAATGACTGCATAATTGTCCATCATATCTACTCCATTTATGACTTATTTAATGACTTCCTTATGTAGGCCATTAGGTGGTTTCCAAGAGAACACTATTTCACAAAGTCATTTTTGGCATATAAAATATCAAATAGTAATTTTAGAAAGATGTGGTAAGAATTTCCTGCAGTTATGAGTATATTCCTCATAACAGTTTAATCATAAATGATATTCCTCATGCACATTTACAAAGAGACTAAACCTCTCTTTTTTTTTTTTTTTTTTTTTTGGCTAGTTTTATTTAGAAAGGATAGGGTTCCCAAATGTCAATGGCTATGTCAATGAACCACAAATCTTTTTCTGTTTGCTTGTTTTGCAAAAAGCTTCTTACTGATTTTATTTTCGTTAGACTAAGTAGTTTGAGCTTTTATTTTTCCAAGGCTATTCTGGAAAAAAGCGACTGCTTCCTTGCAACTTATCAACTCCTCTTAGAAAATATTCCTTGGAATTTCTTGTCCAAATTCCACTTTATTTTACATGTCCTACGTAAAAAAAAAATCACTTTCCACATTTAGGCAATGATGGCCATAACCCTATAGCTGCACGTTACATGGGTGTGTGCACTGCAGGAGGGACCAGTGATCGAGCGACTCAGAGGAGAACGATGGCAAGGAAGTCATAATGAGGGACAAGGAGAATTCCAACAACTTGAATTCATTATTTGGGGGAGGGTACACTCTGGAAAACTTTGTCGAAGCAGTTGGCTCGTGGATCACACCTTTGTCATGGAGCACGTTGTATCACTGTTATTCAATTATGTGTCCATATCCTGACGGGACTATTAATTTCCTATAGGGCTTTATAAGCCTATTAAGCTTTGGGACTTTCTTCTGTGGGAAGCAGGGATCCACTTGAATGATTTGAAGAAGGGAGTGAAAGAACAAGATCTATGGTGTGGAGAGCTCCATCTGGCTTCTGGGTGGAGAATGGGTTAGAGGAGAACAAAAGCTGGATGATAAGAAGCTCCAGTGGGCACAAGTGGGTCTTCAGTGAAGCCTAGTACAGAAGGGGGACACAGACAGTCCAGGTAGAGAGAGTACGTTGAATGTGTGGCGGCATCCCAGGTGGAGAGTACATACGGAATTGTAGTATCATACCCAGGAAAGATGGGGTGGGGAGGCTAGAAATTAAGGTGGCAGGAAGGTAGGGTGCCCAGGTGAGACTGAGAGCCTGCTAGGCCACTGAAGAGTTTAAACTTTACCCATACTCAGTGTCAGACCGCTGAGGATGGTAAGCAGGAGATTGGTATCTGACATGAGTTTTAGTAAAATTATTCTGGAGGAATTTTGACATTAGTTGGATCAGGACAGAGAAGCACAGGAGGCAGAAGGTTTCTCCTATTGTGTCCTGGAGGGGAGATAATGGAGTACAGTGAAGACAGAGCATATGAACTGATGCAGAGGAATTTTTAGATGAAACTAGCAAGACTTAGGTTATAGTTGAATGGGGGTAAGGGAGAGAAAAGTTTCCACGGTGATTCTGAGATTTGTTTTTTAAATTTTGGTTTAAGTTTATTTATTATTTTTCAGAGAGAGACAAAGAGAGTGAAGGGAGGAGGAGCAGAGAGAGAGAGAGAGAGAGAGAGAGAGAGAGGGAGAGAGAGAGAGAGAATCCCAGGCAGGCTCTGCCTTGTCATGCATGGAGTCTGATGTGGGGCTTGAACTCACAAACCATGAGATCATGACCTGAGCAAAAACCAAAAGATGCTTAACTGACTGAGCCATCCAGGTGCCCTTTTTTTATTTTCTTGATTCAGGATTTTTATGTATATTATATATGTTGCAAAAGTAGCAGTTTTAGAGACTAGGGAAAATAAATAATGAACTCTTTTGTAGATATGGTAAGTTTAAGAGATCTGGAGACATGAATCAAGGAGTTGGAAATTCAAGTCTGGAGATCAGTAGAACTCAGGTGAGTAAAGCTATCGACGTACCAGTTGTCAAGGTCCTAGGCTAAGTTGAAGTCATGAAAATGGGTAAGGGTGACCACAGAGAGGGTAGAATGTGCAGAAGAAGGGAGCCACACCTGGAGTCCTAGGGAACATCAACACTGACAGAATGGTTGTTAAATGCAATATTGGCTACATCATTGTAGGGGCCCAGTAGAAAATGAAAATGCAGGGCTCCTTGCTCAAAAATTATTAAGAATTTCAAGATGACGAGAGTAGAGTAACAGACCCAGCATGGTTCAATGTGGTCTTCAACACTATTCCTTTACACATAGATCAGTCTAGCTTCCCCCCTTTGCTTGTCTGTAGACTCTCACTCCAACAGTGAGAAACCTGACTCCCACTATCCTCTACTGAAATACTTTAATTGTTCAATTCCAGTACAAATATGTTATAGTTTCAGAATTGTTAACCTGTACCCTCACAGGGAAGAACTTTACCAACTACAGTTCAATGCTATATATAGTTCCATTTCTTTTCAGTCTGAGGGATTTCACTCATTTCCAAACTATTTAAGTCATCAGTTTTTCCTCTACTCCTTTCTGTTAGATTCTTTTGCCACATTATGCATCCTACCCTTGGATCCTGTGTCAAGTTTTATGGTTACCACACTATCTTGATTACTCACACTACCTAATTCAAGCTTTATACTGTCTTGAAATTGGGTAATGTGAGTCCTCCAACTTTGTTCTTCTCCTTAAACATTGTGTTGGCTATTCTAAATCTTTTCTCTTTCCATATAAATTTTAGAATCGGTATGTTGATATCCACAAGCTATCTTGTTAGGATTTTGGTAAGGATTGCATTAAGTCTATAAATCAAGTGGGAAGAACTGACCTCTTAACAACATTGAGTCTTACAAATCATGAACATGGGACATCTTTTCATTTATTTAGACATTCTTTGATTTCTTTCATCAGCAATTTGTAGCTTTCAGCATACATATTGTTAGATTTATACTAAGTACTATACCTAATCATATAGGCCATCAGTTGACTTTTGTACATTGATCTCATACCTCATGGCCTTGCTATACTCAAATAGCTATTTTGTAGACTCTTTGGGGATTTTTACATAGGTAATCATGTCATTGGCAAATAAGGACAGTTTTATTTCTTCTTTTCCAATATGTATACTTTTTCTTTCCATTGTATTATCTAGAATTTATAGCACAATGTTTGGTAGGAGTGGTGAGAGGTAACACCCTTGCCTTTTACCTGATATTAACGGGATAGCATCCAGTCTATCATCTGTAGGTTTGACGTTACCTATAGTTTTTTGTAGACGTTCTTTATCAAGTTGAGAGAGCTATCCTCTTCCTATTTGCTGATTATGAATTGGCATTGAACTCTGTCATATTTATTCTAGATTAATTGACATAATTATAGAATCTTTCTCTTCATCCTGTTGATATAATAGATTGCACTGATTTTCAAATGTTGAACCAGCTTTACATACTTGAAATAAATTCCACTGGGACATGAATACAATTCTACATATACATTGTTGGATTTGATTTGCTAATATTTGGGGAAATTTTGCATCTATGTTCACAGAGATATTGGTTTGTATTTTCCTTTCTTCTAATGCCCTTATCAGGTTTGACTATTGGGGTGGTGGGTGCTGGTATCAGAGAATGAGTTAGTGTTTTCTCTGCTTCTATATTCTGGAAGAGATTGTGAGTTATTAGCATTACTTCTTCTTTAAACGTTTGGCAGAGTTCACCAGTGAAACCATCTGGACCTAATGCTTAGTAGAATTTATCAGTAAACCATCTGAACTTGATGCTTCCTTTTTTGGCAGGTTATCAATTATTGATTTAATGTATTTAGTAAGTCTAGGGCTATTCAGGTTATCTACTTCTCCTTATATAAGTTTAAACAATTTATGTCTTTCAGGGAATTGGTTTTTCATCTAAGGTAGCAAGTTTGGAGGCCACAATACTAACGGTATTCCTTTGTTATCTTTTTAATGTCCATGTGATCAGTAGTGATGATCTTTCTTTGATTTATGATATTGGTAATTTATATCTTTAGAGGCTTAACAATTGTATTCATTGTTTAAAAGAAGCATCTTTTAGTTTTGTTGATTTTTCTATTGTTTTCCTGTTTATAGTTAAGTTTATTTTAGCTTTGATTTCATTTTTATTTCTTTTCTCCTGCTTGCTTAAGCGATTTACAATTTTAGATGATCACTCTAGCTGCTGTATGGAGACTGGACCTGAAAGGGGCAAGAATAGTGGACACGAGGAGATCAATTAGGAGGCTGTACACAAAGTCTAGGTAAGAGATACTGGAGGCTTGAATCAGAGTGAGAGAAGCAGAGATCAGCTCAAAAGCAGCTGTTATTCAATTTTAATCTACAGAGGCAAAACTGACCTCATGGGTATGTATGTGGAGGGGGTATGGGAGAGAGAAATAGACACAGAAAGAGGAGGGAGATGTCTGTGAAATATGAAGATATAATTTCAAGTCACTATTTGAGAGTGGAGTGGAGTGCTGGTAAATGTTTAACTGTCAACTCTCAAAAAGGAGAAAGAAAGGAAGAAAGCAAAAGAAAGAAAGGAAAAGAGAAGAAAAGAAAAGAAAAAAGAAAAGGAGGGAAGGAAGGAAGGAAGGAAGGAAGGAAGGAAGGAAGGAAGGAAGGAAGGGGGAAGAGGGAGAGAGAGAGGGAGACAGAGAAGGAAGGAAGGAGGGAGGGAGGGAGGAAGGGAGGGAAGGAAGGAGGGACAGAGGGAGGAGGGAGGGAGGGAGGGAAGAAAGGAAGGAAGGAAAGAGGGAGGGAGGGAGGGAGGGAAGGAGGAAACAACGAACGAACCTGATTTCTAGTGTTTGCCAATTCCTATGGTGTAAACACTCCCTTCATGGATGACTTCAAGCCACTAAAGTGACATCACTGAATACAGAGTTGGGGATAGATGCATACCAACTGGTGCAAGCTGGTATGAGCTGACTCCAACACACCTCTGCTTCACATCCTTTGTTACCTCTAGGATTTTGCGAGGAACTTTGGAGAAACTAATAGTGACGATAGGGTTTTTAGACCTCAGTTACACTTTCTTTCTTTATTATTCCTACTGTTCTGAATGTTTGGTAGTACACACACACAAAAATACTATAAAAATTGTAACAGACAAAGAATAGCTATGGGGCAATTCCTACTTCATATGTGCCCAGCACATGATAGGTTCCATTAACAATTGGTGAAATTGAATTGAATTCTACCATATTCTTTCTGGCTTCACCCATAGGAAACTATAATTGTCTCATGGTGGTGATCCTATCTATTCTGGACCCAATGAATAAGTAATAGTAACCACTTGAGTTAAATTTAGCACTTCCCCATGAAGTGTCATTGCTATCTCTTTCTCATTAAGAACTCCCTTGTAGTTCCCAGTCCAATGAGTATAAAAACATGTTTTCTTCCTGCTTTGTTTCATAGAATAATTGTAGAGCATGGAGATGATCTCACCACCTTGGTTTCCACCTCTGAGGTCATTAACATGACATATTATGAAGCTACAGGAAATTAGTTGCTGAATATTTCAATATGGAGAGGAAATAGTATAGTTCCATTGTTACCATAGAACCACGGATTCTTGGAGTAACCTGTCACCATAGTAACCAGATAAGGACATATTCTTTAAATGTTTAACTATGATTCTATACTTCACACATATTCAAGTACAGTTGATTCTTGTTATTTATAATTGAATTGAATTAATTTTTTGATATATTTGGGGTCCACTTTCCAACAGCAGATTTCAATTATCTTAATTTAAGATTATGAGTGTAATAAGATTTTTCACGCCATTCTTATGAGAATAGGAATAGAACTACTTTTTGTACTAAAAAGAGCTTAAAGTGGTCTTTAAAAATGAGTAAATAATTTTTAAATGAGCCAAATAGTGTCTTTGAGGATAATGTTAGGGGTATAAGGGTAAATCCATCTCTGGGTCTTCAAAAGAGACATTCCCACCTGCCCATGGTGAGTCCTAAGTACAAAGACATTAACTGCATTAGGTATTTATAATAACAATATACAACAATAGCTAATATGGGTTGAGAGTTTTCTACGTGCCACAATACTCTCAAGGATTGTCTTATTTAACCCTCAGGAAAATCCTATGAGGCAGGTATTATTATTACCTTCACTGTGCATATATGGAAACTGACCAAAGTCACCTGGCTGGTGGGTGGCAGGGTGGGATATGAAGCCATGCGGTCCAACTCATTGGCCCGTGATTTCACCCACTGCCCTGACTCTTCTGGTAAGTTCTGCCCACCAATCACGAAGGGCTCAGATTCCACAGGCTGCTGTCCATATTCTCCCACCCCTGTGCCTGTCATCATCTCTCTGGTCCCCGAAAAAATTATGCCTCCACGAGTAACCAGGCTCCTGGTCTCTCTAATTCCACTGAATCCATAGTTACAGCTTATGTCGCGTGCGGGTGTTGTGCCTGGAGCGAGAGAACCCAGGTGAGTAAGGTGAGGTCTTTGCTCTCTGCGACCACAGAGACCAGGGCGAGGGAGATACCATGTGAGCAAGCAGAAGCCCTCCAGAAGAGGAATTTCTTTGGGGAAAAAGATGAATGAATGAAGTGCAAAGCGTAAGGCAAAAAGGACCCTGAATGGTGTATTGATTCCCATTGGCTGAACTGTCTTGACATGGCCCTTAGTGTCTGCTGGACAATTAAACCTGCGTGAGAGCCATGACCGCATTGTTGTTGCTGAGAATGACAACGTCATCTGTCATGTGCCAGGGATGCTGTCAGTATCAGGACTTTGTTCAAAACCTCCCATCTTCAAAATTGCATACCCGCCCCCAGCGATTTTCCCCTTTTCATTAAGCTTGGCAGAGTCATAGCCCTTGGTTTTCAAACCATAAATATCAAACCAAACACGGTTGCTGCCCGGGAACGGCGATTGGCGGCTGCCGGGGAAGTCGGCGTCACCCCTGCTCTGAGTTTGTCAGGGGAACAAGGCGGCATCGCAGCGGGTGGCACCGGGACAAACAGCTCATCACTGTAATTAAAGCAGAGTTGGATGTCCTACTGTTTTGCGCTTCATCTCCCTTCATGTGGACAAATACATTGGAGGAGCAGCATATGGATGGAGACCAAAAATTGAATGCGATGTCCCCATGCTTACAGCAGCAAGGGCAAGGAGGAACACAGCCACGGCATCTCCTTCTGCAACTGGACCGTGTGCATGGCAAGCTCACGATGCCAGAGCGGCCGGGTCACGTTCCTGCCGCCGGTCTCTGGCCGCCTGCATGCTCCTCCGTCTACACTGACCATCCCGTAGCACAGGGCAGGCAGATTCTGGAGCTGCTCTCTGTCAGAAAGCAGGTCATTTCTACCAACGTTTTGCATAAGAGAACGCTCTTCTTGAAGCAGACACCTGGCTGGGGGGGAAGCTGAGGCTCTCAGAAGCTAGAATCCCTAGCCCGGCTAATGAACTCATTCTGACAGCTGGGATCTGATGTGATTTTTCAGGGAAATTCAGCCCTGAG
The DNA here is from genome assembly GCF_007474595.2 of Lynx canadensis. Classification (NCBI taxonomy): domain Eukaryota; kingdom Metazoa; phylum Chordata; class Mammalia; order Carnivora; family Felidae; genus Lynx; species Lynx canadensis. The sequence goes on from NC_044317.1 coordinate 5,447,140, forward strand.
CAGAGGGGGAAAAAAAATAGACAAATGGCTGGGTGAGTGTCTCTCTTTTTGCCTTCATTTTTTTTCCTTTGACAGGACCTGGGCACAGCATAAATGATACAACATCTGCAGGAAAGAGATTATTTATTCAGTCAAAAAAATTATGGTGCATCTATGACGTTCCAGGCCCCAAAAGTGCAATTGTGAACAGACCAGATCTCATGGTGCTTATATTTGAATTTATTGCTGAAGATGTGCTCTCATATATTCAACTAGAACAGAGAAAATGGCAGATGGGTAGAGTGGATTACCAGTTTTTTTTTTTTCTAAAGGTTTTTTTGTTTTGTTTTGTTTTTTAACATTCTGCCTGGACAGTGCTAAGTCACGTTAGCGTCTTTTATTAGTACAGTAATATTGATTAAATAGCACACTTACACGACAACTTTCATTCTTTGGAAGGGTCAACATCTTCATAAGATGAATGAAAGATATCTTCAACATCTACCTAAGTACAAGCCCATTTTGCTTCCTCCTGGAGAGAGCTTCACAAGCACTTAACACCTTTGCAGGTGGATTTTGGCCAGGAAGGGAGAGAATGAAAGGAGGGGCACACTGACGGAGCATTTACTACGTGGCCAGAGATCAACGGAGTGATCTCATTTTGTCTTTCCTCAAATGTGGACGGAAGGTGTTACCAGCCTTGTCTCACATCAGAAACAGAACTCATACGGTTCGAGTGGCCTGTCCGAAGGTCAAACAGCTGGTCACCGGTAGAACAGACACCAAATCCAAGTCTGTCTCATGTCATTTTTCTGAGTTTATATCACAGGATTAGGATATGCACGGAGACTAATTTCCCAGCCGACAGCAATTTGAAAGCAGCAAATTCCAAGGACTAGTTAATCTTATTAGAACAGGCAGAGGGTCAGGAAGGAGGAGTGGCGGATAAGAGCGCCTGGAGATGGAGAAAGAGATCAGGAAAGTATAAAAAGCACACATGCCTGAGTGGGTGACTAGGTCAATTAAGCGTCCGACTTCGGCTCAGGTCATGATATCATGGTTTGTGAGTTCGAGCCCTGCATCGGGCTCTGTGCTGACAGCTCAGAGCCTGGAGCCTGCTTCAGATTCTGTGTCTCTCTCTCTCTCTCTGCCCCTCCCCTGCTCATGTTCCATCTCTCTCTCTCTCTCTCTCTCTCTCTCTCTCTCTCTCTCTCTCAAAAATAAACATTAAAAAATAAAAAAATAAAAAGCACACATGAAAATACCCAGCAGAATGAAGCCACTTAACATAGGGAGCATATAATCTCTCCATGTGTCCCCGGTTTCGGAAGGTATAACACAATTTCATTTTATAGTTATAATAATAAAAGCCTCCTTTCCATTAATAAATGGGCATGTTAACTTCAGTTTACTTTAAGAGAGGGAACTACTGTATAAAACATTACAGAGATACTGGCATCCAAGTGGATCACTTTTTCAAAAACAGTTTTGCTTCAGTCACCTGTACAATTTACTTACAAGGATCCATTCTTTCCACAAAACTAAAATCAGGAAGTGTCACCTCACAACACAAAATGTACTTTACATAACATGTTACATAATACAAATTATATAATACATATATAAATATATGTTCATATATAACATTTAAATTTCTGAAACTTTCCCCATATACCTTCTTTCTTCTACCAAAGTCATCATTTTATCCACTTAATAGTAACATATAGAAAAGGAAAAATTATTTTTCTTAATCCCAAACTTAAAGGCATTTGTTCTGCATATAGAAGAATATATAGGTGCCTACAGGCAAAGGTAAAGGTGAGTCCTTTAGTGCTAACCCAGTGTGGGGAGACCACTGGAATTGACCTTTTTTTGGCCATTCCTTCACTCATTCATTCATTCATTCATTCACTCATTTATTTATTCATTCAACACATACTTATTGAAAGCCTAGTCTGTACAAGACATGCTAGATGTTGAGGCTAAAATGGGAACAACACAAGCAAACAAACCAGGGCAGAAATTAAGCTCTCCAAATTAGCCTGTTTGGATTTTGTAAGTTTCTCTCTTCAAACAAAACAGGGGTTACCCAGGTGGGATCTTGCACTGATATATTCCCACTTCCTGGAGTTTTCACCCCTGTCTTTCCTGTTCAAAGGATGGATTGGTCCTGTGATGTGTTCTGACGCTGGGAGGGCACATGGGGACCATCAGCTGAACCCTTAGCGTTGGAACCACCCTCTAAGAATGCTGCTAAGACCAGCAAAAAGATATGGGACAAGGTCAGTCTCAGCTGAATGATCCTAGAGATCATGGACACCTGACATTAATCATGGTGTGCTTTGCTGAGACTCCTAAAGTCCTGGGAAGTTTCCAGACTGGGCTCAGGTTTTCCCCAGGACCATGAAGGTTCAGAAGGCCCAGTGTAAGCAAAAGGGCAACAGAATGAGGGGCAGATTAGGACTTCTGCCGTCTTTTAACTTTGGACAAATAATTTTCCATCTTATCTCTAAAGTGAAGGGTTTGGGCCATCTCCAGAGTTCCTGCCAACTCTAATGGTCTATGATCTCTCTGAATTGAGAGAGGGAGAAGATCGAAATATCAATAAACACAAACATAACCAGAGAGCAGCAAGAGCCTCAAGGTGGATTTCTCTGACTTAGGAAGGACACTTAGGAAGGACTAGGGGACACTTCAAACACTCAGTGGTTCATCAGGGATGTCAAATGAAGGTGGATATGCGTACTGTCTGTTCAACAACTGTACATCAGTGGGTCAGAACGCTTTGTTGTTTACCGTGTAGCAAATCTTCCTGTATCTGGGAAAAGTGTGCTGCTAAGGGTCTTTGGTAACACGGCCTGATATCATGAGGATCAGCACAGGTGGAGAACCAGTGACCTCCTCCAGTTCTCGACAGTGAAGACAACAGGTTCTAATGTGATCCAAAAACATTCCACAGGTCCCTGCTATTGTTGATATTGACGGCCATCACCACCAAGTAGGACAGAAACTGGATATATTTTTCTTTAGGAACAACAGAAAAAGAAATATGCCTCTCACCCTACTCCCACAAGTCATTGTAGAGTCAGAATAATGGGTTTAAATTTCAGCTTCCATATAACCCACTTAGGCAACTGTCTGGCAGAATTTACTAAAACTGACCCAATAACCCCACGGTTAGATATACACCAACAGAAATGTGTACGTATGTTCACTTAAAGGCATGCATGAGGGTAGTATCACAGTACTATTTGTAATGGTCCCAAACTGGAAATGATCCAAATTCCTCTCAACAGTAGAAATGAGAGCGTGTGGTGTATTTAGAAAATGTGATACTATACATCTGTGATTCTACAAATGTGCCTAACAATAAGATGGATCTCACCAGTGTAATGCTGAGCAAAAAATACAAAAAGCTAACACAAAATACATGCTGTATGATTCTGTTTGTATTATGTACCAAATGGTGAAACTAGCTCACGGTGATAGAGGGGAGGGCTGGTTACACTGGGGGGATGTGGAGTGAGTGCTTGGAAGGTGACGTGAAGGGGGCTCTGGGGGCTGATAATGTTCCATTTTGTGGTTGGAGTGCTGACGTCATGGGTGCATTCTGTCTGTAAAAGAATCATGGTACTGGAGACTCATGATCTTGTACTTTTCTGTCTATATATCATACTTCAATAAAGACTTTTAAAAATCCCAGCTTCAGCACTCTGAGGCATCAGAGAAGTCATTGAGTTTCCTCCTCTGTAAAGGCCATGGAAACACCTCCTTTGCATGGAATTAGTATCGAAGCACACAAAGCATGGAGCCCAGCAGCGCCCTTCTGATAGAGGGCAATTCTCAGCGGAGAATCTCAGAGAGAGGGCAGCACAAATGAGGCTATTTGTAATGATGGGAAAGAGAAGGAGAGTGAGAATGATGGGGGAACCACAGGTGGAACTGGAAGGCTTCCAGTGTATTCCATACATTCCCAAGCATGCATGGAACATATATATCCTATTAGCCGTATTTTTAATCCTCAGCAGGAGTGAGGATATATTGTCCCAGATGATAGCTGCACAGCATGATGAGAACAAAGATGTTCTAGACCTGGGGAGTGTGAGGATGGGTGGGGAAGAGAAGCTGGTGTTGTCAGATGGAAGCAGGGCCGCAGAGGAGACGGACAGAGAACGCATCAGAGCAGGGACACAGTGGATTCAAGCCTATCTCAGGTAGGAGTCAGTCAGGGGGTTGTTTCCTGAGATAGGCTGTTACATCAGCTCTTGACTGTTGGTTTCAAGTTTCATATAAGGTAACCATTGATTTTATGCACACGCGTGTGCACACACACACACACGTACACACACATACATACATACACACAAGCTTGCATGCATACCTATCTAGGCAAAGATTTGTGAATGGTGGCAATCATAGCAATATGACTTACAACTAGGAGATGTTCAAGGGAAACCACTAAATGCCATGCACTGGGGATGGTCTAAGAGGTTTTTAACCATTTTGTCTAATGGACTCCTGTTGTAAATCATGTGGCATCTTTCCCCATATAATACTTCAAGTGCAAAACCAAAAATCCTTTGGATTACCAAGGGAACTGATCTACCCACAGCCCCCCTCAGGATCTTTGGACCCTGCATTAAGAACCTCGGGCATTTAACAATGGCTGAGCCAAAGGCACACCACATCACACAGCATTTCAAAATGCCATTGAAGGGGTGCCTGGGTGGCCCATTTGGTTAAGTGTCCAATTTCGGCTCCGGTCATGATCTCACGGTTTGTGGGTTTGAGCCCTGCATGGGGCTTTGTGCTGACAGTGCAGATCCTGCTTGGGTTTCTCTTTCTCTGTCCCTCTCCCACTTGTACTCTCTCTTTCTCTCTCAAAATAAATAAACTTAAAAAAAAAGAAGAAGAAACAAAATGCCATTGAAGAAGGACCTTTGAGGACATGAAAGACATTTCTGAGATGTTGGTGAGTGGAAAGTCAGGGAGTACAGGATGGCCCTGTGTGGGTATTGCACGTTGAGGACAGAGCTTCTAGAATTGGGAGAACCAGCAGAACTGGGGTGTGAGTGCTAGAATCGTTAACTCCAAGGTTAACTCCCCACTCCGGACCCAGGGAAGCCACAGTCTGATGGGACGGGGCCTGGGCAGCTGTGCTTTCACAGATTTGTATGCACTTTAAAGACGGAGGGCCAGCAGTGATTATCTCAAACTATGGGGAAGGTGGTGGTGGGACATGGGAGATGCTTATATCGTTACTGTTAAATATATGTTTTTTTCTTTAAAGTTTTTGATGAACATCTATTATTCTTATAGTAAGAAAAAAATTATGAAAAAAACCCCAGATTTATTCCATGGCGTGTTAGCAATGATTTCCAGATGCAAATAACAAAATAAAAGCACCACTTGTGAGGAATTTTAAGTTGTCAAATAAACGAACTAAAAATTGAGCAACATAGAGCCTGTGGATTGTGTATACTAATGCATAGCCAACATCAGCATTCAAAGAAGAAATTACTAAGAAGGAAAGTATTTAGAATGAATTCGAGGCTAGAAGGCCAACAGTGAACACAGCTGTTGTGCATTTCTGAGCTGGCAGAAAAAAAAAAGAGAAAAAAAAGGTTTCAAATCCGGAACCAGGAATAACTAAACTGAAATCACAAGGCACAGATCAGGCAGGACTTGTGTTCACACCTGGGGACACATAGGGAAGGAGCTTCTGAGAGTCTGGTGGCCCACGAGCCTTGCGGGTGCAAAATGAACCTACTCCCTAGAAGCCCAGCTCCACATCTAGCATCTAGCCTGTCCGTCCACCCGTGTATAATGTGCGGGTAGATCTATCTCCTCTGGGAGAACTTACCCCTTGCTTCACGGAAGGAAAGCACAGCAGCCCTGGTAAAGAGTGAACTTGAGGGAGGAGGGATAAAACAGCCCCTTGGTTTTATGAAAAGTCTACTGAACCACAGTTAAACCCTCCGTGCAGGTGACTTCTTCAGCATCCTATGGAGGCATGATGTTCCCAGCTAAGAGGGGGTCTTCCTTTTCCTCTACCTCCTTCCCTCCCCACCCAACACTCACCAAGGCTGCCCAGCGCTTGCCTCGGTATCTTCTCTCCAGTCTCCCTGCCACTTCCAGGCCCAGGTGCCATGCACCGCCCACCTGGGCTGCTGTTACAGCCACCATCCGTGTGCACATATGCGCGCACACACACGCGCGCACGCACACACACACACCTCGCTTCTGGTTTTCTCAGCCTCCAGGTGTGACCCACCACAAGCTGATTTATCCTCCTAAAAGGCCAATCTGGTCATGTCATTCCTCGATTTATAACTGATATCTGCAGAATAAGGCGTGAACTCGCTGGAGTTGGAGTTGTGTTTACAGTTCTTCATTGTCCAGCCCCTAATTCTTCCTCTAAATTTATTTGTCAGGGGCCCTTGTTGACCCAGCCCCATTCAATGATTCTTGGCTCTCCAGGTACTGGATGCTCTCTCTGGGTTCTAGATGTTGCCCCTATGATCTTGTCACTGCCTGGAGAACTCTTTCTGGCCCAACTTCGCCTTGCCTGCTGGTATGATACACGAGGGGGGTTTTCTTGGGAGCTGCGTCCTCTGCCTTCTCAGGTTCTCCACATGTCCACTGCTCCCTGTCACCGTCTCATCTGCATGTTTACAGCTCTGTGTCTCCTCCAGTTGTGTGTCCCATGAGGGGGGAATCCATGGGCAGCAGCCAGCACAGTGCCTGGCACAGAGTAGTCACTCGATAAACATTTCTGAATGAATGGCTAAGTGAACGAATGAATGCACGAGCCTCAATTTTTCAGCCTAGGAGGAATATTTGCCTTCCCCAAAGGCCTAAGCTGGGTCTGTTCTTCATCTCCTGATCCGAAACACCAGCATCTCCAATGAAACACCCACAGGCGGGACCGTTTAAACTTGCTCCAGAGGGCATTTGTGTCCAAGACCTTCCCCATTCCTGCTATTGGAGGCAGGACCAGCCCCACACTGAAGTCTCTCCCTTAGGACCCCATTGGGAAGCCAGGGCGAGCTCCAAGTTAGAAAAGGAAATAAAGGTGAGTTCTTTGTCCATCCCCTCCCCCTTTTCAGAAAACCGTGGATTGGCCTGTTTCTGTTGCCATCCAGCTCTGCCTCAAAACCTGGGACTGCAAGTTTGACCACAAAAGGGCCAGTCCATTCCCCGCAGCACCTTGGGCCCTGCTCCTTCACCGCCCTTATCGACTGAGTCAGCCGTGGCCTCATCGCTGAGAAAAAGGAGCAGTGATATCTCTTAATTACACCAAAGTTAGCCTTTTCTGCTTTCATTTTTGTTCCTTGTGGTTCCTTTGAACAGGGTTGTCAGCAACATACCAACAACAACAAAAAGAGCGTGCTCTGAAGCCAGACGGTGGCTTTCCTTGCCGGGTGAAGAAAGCAGTTTTCTGCTTGTCAACACGTGGTCTTGTTAAACCAAGACATGACCTCCGGCCTTGACTCAGTGCACAAACATGCACATCAAATAACTGTGAGGTTAACCTCATTTCTCCGCACTTCACAGAGGATGTTATCTCTCCCTTCCTCATTTTCCAGGTAGAACTGGGACAACTGTCACAGAATTTGTCAGCCTCAGGGAACTGACTTGGTTTTTTTGTGCACAGGAGGAGAAGTGGGGCAAAGCTGAAAGGGTGCTGGTTCAAGGTCTGCTTCTCCTTTCCACCGGTGATGTGGTGTTAGACAAGGTTCTTAATGGGTTGCAAGGGGCAGAATTATCCAGAATGACCCCTCATGCTCACCCTGGACAAGAAACAGGTGACTTCAGGGCTAAATGGGTAGATGGGGAAGCCACCTCTCCAAGCTGGAGGTTCCACTCAAGTATGGATCCCCATTGGGCCAGGGCATTCGCTGGCCCATCCAGTGTCACATTCCATAGGTCCCAAGGTTAGCGGTAAGCTGGAGCTAGCTCCTACTTCTTGGTCAAAGTCAGTTGTTAAGTATTTAAGAAGTTTGAACATTGGTAGCTTGAAATTGGTCACTGTGGGAAGACTTACGCCAAAGAAAGTGACAAACATTACTAATTAGGGCTTTCCTCACACTCAAGAGCTGGTTAACCAGCATATCACTGTCCAAGGCGTCTGGCTTTGAGCATCTGGAATCTTAGATAACCTCTATAAATCTGGGTACCTGTGCTCAGGCACCCCAAGAATTTGACTGTCTGTCCACTGACAAGGTTATAGTCAAGGTAGCTTAAGAAGGGAGAGTGATGTCAGCAGAGGGCCTCATCTGGCAAACCTGGACAATGTTCAGCTCTGCCCAGGCCTTGGCATAGCTCTCTGCAGGATGATGGGGAAAGGGGAGCAGTGATTCTCACCTTTGGCTGACCCCTGGCTTCTACGTGTTCTCTTTCTCGAATAAAGCCTATTCCTTAGCCCACACCATGTGCTGCTTTGAAATCTATCCAGACCCCCCAGTGCATGGCAGGTGGTAACGCAGAAGGAACCCAGCTTGCACAACACCTCAGTTTGTACCACAAGGAAACCGTCTTGCATGATGTACTAGCCTCGATTCCTCAGTACAATAGGGATAGAACGCTGGTCTCTGAGAGTATGTGCGAGAGTCAGATGGCAATTCACATGAGCATGTTATGCAAACAGCAGAGACCCATGGGGACTCAACATTCACACATTATGGTACAGAGATCGTTGATGGGCACTCAAGACTCCTAGATTCCGGTATTCGTGCTACAGCTCTTTAAATGAGTCACCTTGGGCAAGTTGTCTCCTTTCTCTGATGTCAGTTTCCCCATCTGAGAAATGGGTGTAGCACTTTGTGGGGTTGTTGTAAGAACAAGGCAGGGCACCCAGGTTTGGCTTAGATGCTGACATTCATTAGATGTTGAAGATTCTAGTTGGATTTGAAAATCTTCAACTCTCCTGCCTCCAGGGTGCTAATTCAAGCTGAAATGCCAGATCCTTTAATGTTCACGAATAATTAAATATAAATTCAGTCTGAGGCCAAATGTACATAACAATAAAGCCTTGGGAATCTTTCACATTGAGAACTGAAGGGGTGATAAACCCAGGACTAAAAATATTGCTTCCTCCATAGGCTCGGATGCCTTTATTTGCTGGATGTATATCACGGAGGGCATTTTTGCATATATATGTATTTGGCAAACAACCAAAACAACTCAATTATGTTTTATCATTAATTAAACTTTGCAGAAAGAGGGCAACACTTGTTAATGGCGAATATATATTTTTACTAGACTTAGTTGAAATAAGTTAAAATTAACTCTGTTCAGTTGTGAATAAAGTTAGTTTTGAGGTTCTTTATTTAAGTGGGTTTAAAATACCGTACGTCTGAGCAAATATGGAAATACAAGCACTTTCTTTCTTCTCTCTCTCTCTCCTTCTCTCTTTCCCCTCCCCACACCCCCCCCACACACAATCCATCAACATCCAATCTATCACAATCTGCCAAAGATACAGATTTGACCTGACATAATGGTTGACTACCAACCAATTTATCTGGTATCCTCACTGCCATTGTGGAAAATTAAAATTTGCTAGAAATATCCAGACTGATCATATAACGGTCTATTAATTCCATTCTAACAACAAACCGGGCTGTGATCACTTTAATCAGGAACCAGTGAATGCCTTATCCAACCAGGCATAGACCTAACTAGAATTCAAGTCAAAGAATATTTGAGTGGATTGTATCGCTACACTTGATGAATTATAGTTAACAGAAAGATAAGAAAAATACAAAAGAAACTATATTGCTCTCTCGAATGTGTTCTGTGTGAGCAAGGAGGTATAAACAATGTGTAAAGGAGGTCAAACAAACAAAAAAAAAAACCCAAGGAAGAGACTGCATCAGAAACAGGCGTTAGCCCAGCAGTGATCAATAGAAATATAATGTGAGCCACACAAATAATTTTAAATTTTCTGGTAGCCACATTAAAAACAAAGTAAAAAGAAACAAATGAGATTAATTTTAAGCATACAAAGATATCCAAAATGTTTTGATTTCAACATGACAAGAATATAAGGATTATTGAGATATTTTTCATGCTTTGTGTGTGGGGGTAATATGCTTGTGAAAACCTGTTTATATTACACTTACATATCAATTTAGATATTATATTTTCATGAAAGGTATTTGACCTGTACTTAGACTAAAATTTACAGTTGAAAAAGGAGATTTCTCATGCCAATACTGAATCAAATAGTAGTTTTTAATTTTGAGTTAAAATTCATTAAAATTAGATAAAATTTAAAACTCCAGTTCTGCAGTTGCACTGGCCACATGTCAAGTGTTCAATAACCACATGTGGTTGGTTAGAGGTTACCATACTGGACAGTGTGGACAGAATTTTCTGCAAGGATGTAAATGTTCCACTGGACAGCGAAGCCTTGAATGTAAATGCGTCAGCCCCCAGAGAGTGTGGATGCAGGGGCTGTGTCCCAGGAAGAGGAAAGAGTTCTAAGTCATGGAAATAGTAAAGGCATATGTATGAGTGGTGTTGCTGCATGTAGAAATAAATTATGCTATTCATCTCTGCAAGAAGTTTTGAATATTGAGTTTCTGGACATCTTGGATCTTTTATATTCAAATTTCTTTCTTTTTTTCATGTTTATTTATTTTTGAGAGAGAGAGAGAGAGAGACAGTGTAGGAGCAAGGGAGGGACAAAGAGAAGGAAACATAGAATCTGAAGCAGGTTCCAGGCTCTGAGCTGTCAGCACAGAGCCTGATGTGGGGCATGAACCTGTGAAACGGGAGATCATGACCTGAGCCAAAGTTGAAGGTTTGACTGACTGAGACACCCAGGTGCCCCCACATTTCTCTCCTATACACTAGCCAGTGGTAAATTTTAGTTATTGAGTAAAACTCCTGCTTCTTTTTAAGAGGAGAAATTAGGGGCGCCTGGGTAGCTCAGTGAGTTAAGTGTCAGACTCTTAATTTCGGCTCAGGTCATGATCTCACAGTGCGTGAATTCGAGCCCTACGTAGGGATCTGTGCTGACGGCATGGAGCCTGCTTGGGATTGTCTCTTTCCCTCTCTCTCTCTGTGCCTCTGACACCCCCATCACTCTCTCAAAATAAATAAATAAATGTATAAAAAATTTTTAAAAAGAGAAATTAAACTGCTGTAAATTTCTGAGAGGAGGCATGTAGTCAGACTTGAATAAAAACTGTGAAACAGTGGATTTGAAAAGGGGTGGAGGGCTGATGGTGACGACACAGAACGAGTCAGGCAGTAGGACGGGGCTAAGTCTATGTTTTTAGTAGGAGGGTGAGATTGAGCAGTGCTGGGGATCTAGGACCAGATTTGTGGCCCACACAGCTTGGCACCCATGTGTTCTCAACGTGATGCAAATGGCTATTACGTGGAGTAAAACAAATTCAGTCCTGAGCCACCGGTTCCTTGGCACCTGTTTGCAAAGCTGGGCATAAATGGGAGGTACAGACTACGTGCATGTGGGGAGATCCCTACTAGATGGTATGCCCAGAACTCTGAGCAATATTTAGGAACTGCCATAAATTACCCTTGTGGATGATGTGCATTCATGACACAATCAAAGCAGAGTCCTGGTTGAGTGGTTTTCATGATTTGCTCTAATGATCTATGTTGATTCCCTTTACGAAAAGCACACGGTCCAATTACATATTTCTCCCGTCCTGGGTTAAAGATGTCCTTCTAAAGGCCCGTTCTACCAATTTATAGGGGATATAAAAAAAGGATTTTCAGTAAAATGTACTTTCATTGGTTTTGATGAAAAGGGTTTGTGATGAAACTAGAATCTCTAATAAGCATTTCATAAATGACTTGTCTTTCAAACTTAATATAAAACAGAATAAAATACGTCTCCCAAAGACCTCCTTGCTGCCCCACAGATTTAAAGTCCCCTGCTCTCAATCAATCAGGCCCAGGAACTCAAAAATCTCTAAAGAGGCAATCAAATATTTATCAGTGAAAGTTGGTAAAACTAAGAAATTATTTATGGCTCAAATTTTGAAATAGTCACACTTTGAAGGGGGAGGGAAAAAGCACCTGGTGGCAGCTACTCATTTCTCTTTAGGGCACACACTCCCAGATCTAGAACTCAAAAAAGGGAAGGAAGTCACAGGTTTGAGGGAATATATTCGCAACTGGGTATTTAAGCCATTTTTCAGAAACACTGAGGGAGATGATGTTAAAGCTGTTTCCAAATTCCAATAAGTTAGCCACTTACCGACTAATTAATTATTTGGCAGGTAAATAATGCATCAAACCAAAACTTGGTCTAGCCCCCAGGGCTACCTGCAAAGCCTTTCTGTCAATACACAATTCTGCATGGCACAGCCTCAACTGAGAAAAATCTCCCCCAGAGAGTGGATTCATGGCAGCACCTTGCTTTTGATGTCTTTACCCTGAAGTGTGTGAGTCTCCTTTCTTTAAAAGGCATTTATGATAAAATACGACACACACACAAAAAAAAAAGAAGAAAGAAAAGAAATAGGTACTTAGTCTCCATCCATCCTCTTGAAGTGAAAGACAAAAAACTATTTTTGAGTCAACACACCAATTCTTGTGTCTTATGATAATGTTGTATTTAGTTAATTTTCCTCCAACATTGTATTAGGAAATTTCCAAACAGAGGAAATGCTGAAAGAAATTTTCAGTGATCGACCTTATGCCCACCACCCAATTCTACCATTAACATTTTACTAAATTTGTTTTCTCATATATCTATCCAATTACCCAGCCCTCTATCCATCCTACTTTTTTCCTTTGGTGCACTTCAAATTCAAATAATTAAATTTAATTTTAATGTTTTTTTTTTAAATTTTTTTTAACGTTTATTTATTTTTGAGACAGAGACAGAGCATGAACGGGGGAGGGGCAGAGAGAGAGGGAGACAGAATCGGAAGCAGGCTCCAGGCTTTGAGCCATCAGCCCAGAGCCCGATGCGGGGCTTGAACTCACGGACCGCGAGATCGTGACCTGAGCTGAAGTCGGACGCTTAACCGACTGAGCCACCCAGGTGCCCCTTAATGTTGTTTTAAAGAGTGTAACTGTCAGCAAAGATATTTCATCCCATGTAAGGGAATTCTCAGATTGCACTTAGCGGGTTAAGAGCACAGACTGAAACCTCAAAGGGTTGGCTTGGAATTTGTTTCTGCTACTAACTGACTGTGTGACTTGGGACAGGTGACCGTCTCCCTCTGACTCTGCTTACTCTCACCCTGCACACTGGAGGATGACCCTCATGGGGTTGCTTGTATGAGAATTTAAGGTAATGGGTGAAAGGTGCTTATACTTCACAGCATCGGACAAATAATGTGTTTGTGATGATTTTTTTCTACTCCTCTATAATCCTGTGAGATTAAGGATCCTGTCTATTGCCTTTTGTCCTTAGATCCCCAGCCCCTAGCATGGTGCTTTGTAAATGCAGATGCAGAATGTGTGCTTAGTGATGCGGATTGGGTTGAACTTCAGAGATCTGCCCACCTGACATGCAGCGAGTACGTATTCATGGAGAGAAGCAAGCACAGTCCTCTCCAAAGGCATGAGAAAAAAAAAGTTCAGAAAATGAGGTGGGAGCGAAGATGAGCCAGGGAAAATGTGGCCTGCAAACAAACGTATTTGTATTAAGTTTGGTGATGGAATGGAGTCCATCCGTGCCCTGTCCCCTTCCTTGGACCTCACCTTTTCAGGGCACACCAGCAGGGTTGCAACTGTCTCCCCCAGGCCTCAGAAAGCTGTCATGCTGGCACCCAGAACACAGGGAAGGCTGGATGTGCTGGAGAGTTTGTGCCTTTGTGAAAGATCCTCAACCAAAGACAGATGGGGTTGGTCTGTAAATACCCCAGCTTTCTCCCCCGTGGAATGTGCTTTCCACCATTCCCTAGCATGTCCCCTGGGGATTACACTGCAGTCACCTACAGTGGTAGTTGCCTTGATAAAGAGACCTTTCAGTTGGCTGTTTTCCTTCCCTGGATCACTTCCATTCCCCCCACTCCCCTCCCTTACCAGTATTCTCTTCACCTCCTACATAAACTACTTGCATTTGAATTCTTGTCTCAGGGTCAGCTTCTGGGGGAAACCAAAGTGAGGCCAGCGTCCTTATGCGTTCATAACCACAGTCTCTTCTTCATATGGCATTCTACACTCGTCTGATGCGCGATATTTATGCAGTTAGAGTTGCCTGACTCAGAGAGTTTGAGTGGGCGAGGAGGATGCGTCTCCCTTCTCCCCACCTCCCCAGAACTCTCTGAAGATACCTATACACTGTCTCAGAGCTCAGCAGAGCATCCCTTGTTAGCTCCCGGTGTGGGGCTGATGATGGTGAGGCATAAGACATGAAGAAAAGGATAAGGTGAATGGATACAACCAAGCATGCACGGAGGGAAAAAGTTCCTTTAAGGGTATAAAGAGCATGGAGAAACCAGTAGCTGTTGCACGGCCGTCCAGGTATTCCCAACCAGGTGGTGCTGATATTGTTGGTCCATCGCTACCCTGGAAGGAGGCCTGGTGTAGAACCCTCAGGGGTTCTCAACCCTGGCTGCACATCAGAATCGCCTGGGATTTAAAAGAAAACTGCTGATGCATGGTCCCCACTTCCTGACCAATTGAATGGATCTTGGGAGGCGGAGCCTGGCGTGTGTCTCTTAACTTCCCTAGGCAACTCTGATGCACAGTGAGGGCTGAGACCACCAGACTTACGTAAACGTCTAAAGAGCAAGGATGCAACTGGTGTCTCTGAAATGGTTTGGGGGCAGAGCCTTGCAGCCTTGAGGAATCTGGTCCTTGGTGAGTGCCACTCGTGGCTTCAGGGACACCGACACAAGGGCCATCGCAGTGGTTAGGGCTGTCCACAGGGCAGGGCTCCTAAACCGCACCATCGCCCACTTGGAACAGCTCTGCCTCCCTTTGTCCCATGTCCCGGACCCTTGGCAAGGTTTTGCTTAAAGAAAGGCATCTTTGGCACAGTGGTAGCTTCAAATCTCAAATATGGTGATTACCAGGACACTGGATTATTGATGCCTCTAATTTCCAACAGAAATAGATTTCTAATGGTCCAAATTACCTTCACTTCTGGTCCAGGTCGCCATATAACACCCCCTTTGGCAGATCTTTCTGTGCCCACTGCTCGTAACCACTCTGCTCCCACAAATCATTCCCTATGAGGCAGCCAGAGGGTCTTTCAGTGTGCGCACACACAGGCACACACACACACACATACCCCAGGGAGAACCTCCAGTGGTCTCTTGCTGTGTATACAATGAAATTCCCACTTGCCATGGTGTCTGAAGCCACTGTGACAGTCCAGATTCTCTGACTTTAGCTCTTACCACTCTTCCCCACTCACACTGCAGCCATCCAGATGTTTTGCTCCTCAAATACGCCTCGTTCCTTCCCACCTCTAGACCTTTGCAGGTGCAGTGCCCTCTGCTAAGAGTGCAGCTTCCCCAGATCTTGCTGCGGCTATCCTTTTCTCACCCCTCCAGTCTCCATTCAAACACCATGGTCTGGGACCAGCCTTCCTGGCCATGTACATGAACACTGCTGTTCCTCTACTCCCTGGCCTTGCCATTTACTCTCTTCACGAAGAGCTGTTTCCGCTCCTCACAGAATTTATTGTCCTCTGCAATTTTCTTGTTTGTTTATTTCCTCATTGAAATATAGCCTCCCCACTACAATAAAGCTCTATCACACTAGGGGCTTCTCTGCTGTTCACGCCAATATTCACCCAGTCCCAATCTTGAAGTCTGGCATATAACAAGTGCTCCTTATTTATGTAACGAATGAGTAAATAGTTCAATAGCATCCAGCCATTAAGGTCATTCACTGAACTAACCACCACTGTTCAAATTCCAGGATGACCCAAAAATACGAACTGGTTTACATTTGATTCTCCATGTTGACTTTCCTACAGGGAGAGAATGTGTTGATCAAGCAACATCAGTATTTCTGCCCATTTAACAGTGAACATTTCTTCCTGGAAAAGTTATTCCCCTGATTCACACAACAGTGTTTTCTGGGTCTGGCTAGTATGATTTAGTTCTTTTGATCTTAGTATGATCTTAGTTTTTTTTAGAGAGCTGACCCAGGGTGCCACTGGACTTACACATTTGAAAATTAGGATCTAAATTAGGCCACATATCATACTGCTATACTGGTATGGTATGGTATGGTATGGTATGGCATGTATAGTATAGAATCTGGCTTGTTGCCTGGACATTATCTTAAAAGCAATGAATCTATTAACCAGTGACATCTTCCTGACACAACTTTAGCATGCTTGTATGACACACAGCTCTCCAAAGCATGATATTCAGAGGTATTATTATTGTTGTTTTTATAAATTCCATTTTTTGTTTGTTTGATGGCTTTTGTCATTCTTTTATTGGCAAAACCATCTGGTTTCTTATCATAGAGGAATAGAGGCCAACTTCAGGAGGCCACCAAGACGGTCACAGTCAGCTTGCCCTGTGTATGCTTTCCTCCTTATTAAAATGTGCCTTTGTCACGTCATCTGTATTTTGTATGACTTACCTTGCCAACGTCTCTTGGGAAAGGCTGTCTCTGATTCTCTGGAATTAAAATGGGAGATACCACGATGGACCTCTTTTGTCTTGGGACAGGAGAAGTTCTTGCAAATTTAAATATATCCTAAAAGAGAAAAAACCCAAAATCAATCGACTAAATAGCCCCACGGAAAGAATGTATCACTCTGCTCTGAGATATGGTTCCTTTGTTGCGAAAGCATAGGGCTGTTTGGACATTGTTAATTTTATTCTATCAAACCTCATTAGCGTTAGCAAGTACAATCGTTAGAATCATACTAAAGCTGACATCGTGATTCACAATGGCTACCATTAAGCTCTTTAATCCCATCTTCTGAATCGTTCTATTCACAATGTCAGTCTTGATTTATACATCCTTCAGTGCTGGGATATTCCCGTTCTTAATCTGCCAAGTGAGGAGATTATGTACCTGGTCACGAACCCCCAGAACCCACTGAATATAAAAGCTACTGGCCTTATGGCCAACTGCAAGGTGTTTGCACTCATAAATGCGTAGGGAAGAAGAGGCAATTGCTAAATTCCACACTACGCCAGGCATTATGGAGACTCCTAGTCCATTTTTTGTCAAGGAGTATTTGTTAATATTAGTGGGCCAACTGTTGGAATGTACCACCCATGCACTACACCCCCAACTTCAATGACTGGAACAACACTGTCAGGATTTCCGCCCTATCTGTAATTTAACTATCAATGACATACATGTGTGCAAACCAGGAAACGTTGTGTCATAATTGTAAATAAAGACCGGTATTGCTTTTCATAAGAAGTAGGACACACATGAAAATAAACACACTGGAGACAAAAATGAGGGTATTCAGCTTGAACTGGAATCTCAGGGGGGAAATCAGCTCCTCTTTCTAAAAGGAAAATAAGCAAGGGGGTAGTGGGGCATTAAAGCGTTGTTAGCACCAAGCTGAGACTTTCCCCTTGATCTGATCAGAGGACTGAAAGTGGAACATCATTTTCAGTATATAAACCAATCTCATTCAATGCCAGTACTAGCTGAAGTTATGTTATATATCATCCAAATCGTCTCGAACTTTGGATGACAAGTTCCTACCAAAAGGCGGCAAAAGGTATTTAAATACCATCATTGATCCACACTCCACAAAACGATGTGTATATTTGCATGTGTGTGTGTGTGTGTGTGTGTGTGTGTGTGTGTGGTGTGTGTGTATGTAGTTTTAAAGAAAAATCTATATAAGAAAAGTCAAACAGGAAACAAGATCAGCTAAGGCTAAGAAAGCTTCTATGATCTTTCTCTAGATTTTGGTGGCAGTGTAATCTGATGTTTCTCTTGTGGAACACAATCGGGCAATAATTATTTACCAGGAATCTTATACATGTTCATACCCCTTCACTCAGTGATATCACTCCTAGGAATACATTCAAATGCTAAATTCAAAAGGAGAATAAAGCTATATGCAGGCAAGTGTTCACCAGATATTATTTATAAAGGGTAAACATGGCAAACAACTGAGACATTCAACTGCAAGACAAGGTTGAATTTGGGTCCATTAGCAAGAGACACTCTTAGATGGTTACCAGTAATGTAGGTGCAAAGACCATGTTCTAACCTCTAATACCACATTTGCGCTCATAATCACCACCATAGACTACGTACAATCTCTTAAGTGTGCATTAGGCAACGTGCTGGGCACTTTACATGTGTTCACTCTAATATTTGCAATTAATATCTCTAGTAAATCTTGGTCTTCCTCAAACAATGAGGAATATCAAGTTTATTGAGGTGGCGGGGCTTGTTCAATTCACCTAGTTAGTAGAGGGAATATCTAGGATAAAATGTGTAGGAAAACACAGAATGCAATATTGGGCATCTTCTCTTCTTATATAAACATGAAAGAATGATATTTAAAATCTCAATGCATGAGTGCAAATAAAACTGTTTGGTCTCTGGGAAGACAAAATAATTAATATTCAGGTACAGACAGAAAACCAGAGTGTGTATATGTAATGGAGAAAAAGTAAGAGGGGTTAAAACAACAACAAATCCACCCACCCAACCAACTACCACCAACAAAATAACCCGGCCTAACCAAGCAAAAGACAGGCTAGAAAGAGAGAAAATGAAATAGACAATAATAAGACAATGAAAAACACAGTGGATTATATTCAAAGAACACTGACATATAACATCTGGGAAGATTCTGCTGGTTTACCAGGAAGTACCAAAAGAATAGAAAATATGTAAAATGTGTACAACATATGAATCTCATTTACAATAAAAAGAATCTTGAGGTTCAGATGAAAGAATGTCTCAGAAAGCCCTCTTAAAAGATTTAAAGTCCTATGCAAATATAAAGAATAGGTGATTTGGCTCTGTGACACAGCAAAAGTAGGCTTTAGTTCATTATGAGAATATATGTGCAAATGTGTCTAAAGTAATGAAAAAGCACACTGTGTTGTCAGTAACAAACTTTCCATTGTTTGTAATAAAGGCCTTATTTGAGTTTGCAGGTCTGTGAATGGGTGATATTTTTGTTCTCATGAGTACTTAGGAGGTCAGGCCCCTGAGTTCCCATTCCCACATCTGGTGTCCTCCTAGCTTATTATTAGCGAGTCAAGCCTGAAGTGGCCAGTCCATTTCCCCAACTCTCAAAGCAGCCCAGAGCTTAGCAACAAGCACAGCTATACCAGCCCTTGGGTCAAAAATGCCTAAGAAAAGAAGCAGAAAGCTCTGAGCTCAAGATGGCAAAGTGCACGTAGAAGGGAACAGGGTAGAAGGTGGGAATGACTGATTTTAGAGATGTCTCCATGTGCACTGGAGTCCTCCATGGTGGGCGTGTTAAGGAATTGCTGGGGCCAGGACATATTATGTCACCCAACTTTTCGCCTTACAATGGCGGAGACCTCAACAAATACTTGTTGTCCATGACCGAACTTTTATGTCAATAGGTCCGCTTTTGTCCTTGTGATGTATGTGTATATCTAACTGTATTTGTTGACAAACGTCTACCTGTATACTTGCTTGCGTGTCTAACTTTGATCAGGTCTGTGCTAAATGGTTTGTTGGTATGCTTTGAAGCCATGTGTTTCCGTGTGACAGGGACCATGTAGGAGCCATACATCTGATGTGACTGACAATCATACACTTTATGCATATCTAGACAGATGTGTTGTATAAAAATGTTTATGCCTAACTGTGTGTGTTTGTATCTGTCAGTCCCTCATGTGAAGCCTTTGAATGCACCAGGCTGTGGTTGTAACCTTCAGGAAAGAAAACAGAAACAGTTGGATTAAAAAAATGCGACCAACCTAAGAGCTGTTTACAGAAGGAGAAGAGATAGGGTGTGGGGAAGAATGGAACATCAGGGCAAAGGGGAAGCTGTCTGATGATCTCATGATGTCTTTTTTTTTTAATATTTATTTATTTTTGGAAGACAGAGAGATAGAGTGAGAATGGGGGAGGGGCAGAGAGACAGGGAGACACAGAATCTGAAACAGGCTGCAGACTCCAAGCTGTCAGCACAGAACCCAGCACGGGGCTCGAACCCATGAAGCGGGGGATCATGACCTGGGCCAAAGTCGGATGCCTAAGCGACCGAGCCACCCAGGCGCCCAAAGACCTCATGACTTCTGATGTTGCCACTGCCAAGATAGCGGGCAAAGAGAAAAACAAAAAGACAAAAACGGCAGTTCTGGGTACAGGTGTTTCATGCTGTAGACAGGTAGACTTGAGGGGCTGTTGGATATCCCACAGAGATTTCTAGAGGGGGTATCACGAATTGTATTCGGGAGGGAGCAATGAATGAGGGAGAGAGTTATCACAATCAACCACAAACAAGGGTAGCCGGAAGGAAAGGGAAGGAAAGGCGAAGCTGACATCATCCACACTGTGTCCAGAGGGAAGAGGCAGGAACTCAACCATTCACTGGGTTTCTGAAAAGGCCAGCAAAAGCCATAGAAAGATTAGGTGCAAAAAGGGAAAACCCAGAAGGATGAAGAGATAAGAATGTCAAAAAGGAAGGGGGACATGACCGTATCACCCAATGCAGACATCCCCCCCAACAACCCGGAAGCCACAAGGAGGCTGTCGGGCTTGACAATGAACAGGTATTGATTTTAGGAAGAGCAGCTTACCAGCGTGTTAGGGTCGAATTCAGGAATCAATGGGAAGTGAGGGCTTTGGTGCGGAAGGAAAGGAGAGCCTCGGGAAGGAGAGAAGGGACTTGGGAAGAAGTCTGTCAGGTCAAGGGGAGACCAGGAAGTGTGCTGGGCACGAGGAGGAAAGGGCTAGCGGAAGGAAGTCACAAGCATGGCTGCAGATGAGTGCAGAGGACAAGTGATGGGGGCGGGTGCCCCAGCGAGGCGGGAAGGAGGGGGTCAGCAGCAGTGAGCCCAAGAGAGGAGGATGGAAACTGCTTTCCTTGAGGACAGAGAGAGGTTGAAGGGGAATTTCTCATCTGTGAAGGAAGGTAATCTGCCCGTGCTCCTGATCATCAGAATGAAATGAGAAATTGTGTGGGGAAGCAGTCTGTGCTCTGCAAAGAACAGCACAAAAGTGAAGGATGGGTCTTATTAATACCAGGACAGGGATGTGAGGAAATGAAGACAAGCCACTCAGTCCCTTTTACGAGTGAGTAATTCAGCTGAGGGTGGCCTAAGGCCAGATCTTAACGCAGACACACACGGACACACAACCGTCTCTAGATTTCCAGACCCGTCAGACGCAGGCACACTAACATCAAAATCGGCGTCAAACACAAACACTCACACGTGCACGTGTACACACCCACAGACTCACACATGCTCATGAATAGATAACCACGCAACAGCCACACATGACAAGCCTAAACCCAAGGACACACACAACACACACAATACACCTTCCTGCTTGAAACCGAGATGGTTTCCTCAGCCACAGGTGCACATGCACAGGCGTGTGCCTCTCACGGGAGCCTCCCTACAACTCTGAACTGCCTGGACAATGATCCCCAGCACCTTTGAGCCTGGAACAGAAGGAGGGCTGCAGCAGCCTCAACCAATTTCACTTCAGTCAAAGGGCAGAGCTGTGTCCTCGGGGAGACGTGATCTTGCAGGACTTTATTATAGGAGAATTGCACCCCTTCCCAGAATGTCTCTCCTCTCCTGCGGGCTCACCGGAGCCTTCGCCTTCCTTTTGTAGGGTGTTTGGGTTTACAATCCCATTTGCTTTCCTCCCTTCTTCTCAATCTCAGGAGAAATTGGCAGTGTCTTAGAAGCAAGGTTCACGCTCCCTGGGGGTGTCATGTCACACAGTGAAAAGAGCATGCTGGAAATAAGGGGGAGACCCCTGCAGCTGTGGACAGGGGAGGGGCTGGGGGGGCAGGGAATGAGGAAGGAGGAAAGAAATGAAGACCCTGACCAGGGCAGGAAGAGTGGATTCGTATTCGTTCATTTATTCATTTCTTCAGAAACTATACGTGGAGCCCTTCCTCTCTGCCAGTAGTAATTCTAAGCATCTGGGAAAGTGCAGCGTACAAGAGACAAGCCTCTGTCCCCATGGAGCTCAGATTCTAGAGCAGGAAGACAGACAAACAGAACGATGGCCCAGAAGCACACACAAGTGGGAGGGGGGATAGTGAATGTGTGCAGGGCGGGTGGATGCTGACGTTTTAGACAGAGGGTCCAGGGGAAGGGCCCACGGGTGGCAATGAAGGATGAAGGAGGAGGGAGCCATGTGGGCATAGGGAGGAGGGACTGCCAGGCTGAGGGAGCACACCTGGCTTGTTGAGCTGCAGGGAGGCCACCTGTTTGGCAGGAGCACCTAAGGAGAGTGGGAGGAGACCAGTCAGGGACCCAGTAAAGGGGATTCAGATACTGGCATGACAAGTGAGTCTTGGGGGGGAGTGCGGTTTAAGCTGAGAAATGACAGGAGCCCACTTACAATTAAAAAAAAACCAGACATGTTATGTGGAGAACAGATTTACAGAGAGAAACATGACGATGCTTCTTTGTTGTGTTTCTTCCTTTTTCCAGCTCTGCCTTCACAGGGCACACCGGTCCCTGTACAAATGCTGGTCTGAGTGATTTGGGGAAAGGCAGAGTTGGCGTCCCTCTGCCCTTACTTCCTGCAGCATCTTTAAGGTGTTTTTGAGGTAGAATTTAAGGACCAGCAAATTCACCTGTTTTTAAGTATGCATTGCAGTGGTTTTCAGGAAATGTACAGAGTTGGGTGGTCATCACCACCATCTAATTTTAGAACTTTTCCATTACCCTGAGCCCGGCCACAGGCTGCCACGAATCTACTTTCTGTATGCACACATTTGCCTTCTTGGGATGTTTCAGAACAGAGAGCCACAATATTTTCCACAGTGTTTTTGTGGACTTGCCTCCATGGTGTGAGGGTTGTGAAGGAGGGAGGGATGTAGCCGATACCCAATGACTGGTAAGGGACCCGCTCCCCTCTCCCCAAGTGGGCCCATGTGCAGGGGTCACCCAGAGTCCCTGCTGGTCCCACGATGGCTGAGACTCCTGATCCTCTCACCACCCCACCCCCCAACAGGTGCAGATGCCTCCTCACACCGGATCCTGTCACAAGCTTTATTACCACAGATCCCACCTGTGACACCCATTAAGGCAAGATGCCCAGAGTTGATAACTACAAGGTCCAGGTGCTCCAGGAGTGGAGGACAGAAAGCTTTTCCCAGATGGGACTCCAGAGCTGGAACCCCACTCCAGGTTTTGGTTGTCATTGTCCCCTCCCACACCCAGCTGAGGCCACCCCAAGAAAGCAGTGAGGTTTGAGAGGAATCACCCTGTTCCCTGTATGCAGAACACACGGCCACAAAGGAGCTTGGACCTGTCTAGCCATGAGGATCTTCATGAGCCGACCCTCACATGAGCCGGCAGTGACTGGAGAACTGCTGTCTGCCTTCCCTTCTCTCCCCGCTCCTGTATTTGCATCAGGAAATAAATGAGAGGAAAAAACAGTACAAACTTAATAAAAAAGCCACAAGCTTCTGCCCTTGTTCTCTCTACTACTATTATAACTTCTGGGCAAAACTGTGTGCTCAGAGCAGAGATTTCAATAAGGCAAAGCCTTACAGAAGCAGCATCCTCTCTGGAGAGGCAGGGAGTTAGGAGAGGGCAGTGCCAGGTGAGACTCAAACAGTCAACCTGGCCCTGTTGTGGACAGTCTTGTAGACCAAGGTGGGAAGGTCACATGTGCTTCCCAGATAGTGGGGAGCCTGGTTGATGCAGCGGTGTGATGCTTTGGGGTTTGAATACCATGTACAGGTTAAAGAATCCTGAAGATCATTCCTTTGGAGAGTCTGAAGCTTGCATTCCAAACTCGAGTCTCAAGGTCACAGAGCCTGTTTCTTCCGCATCTTTCTAATCCAAAGATTTACTTGGCATCCTTGTCCTAGACTCACCAAATCTGCTATAGCAAATACTGACATTAATGGAGTAGGAGTGTACCAGGCACCGCGCTAGGCACACTGCAACAGTATCCCATTTAACCCACCCAACAACTCACAGGTAGAATTGCCATGCCTGTTCTCCTGAGGCTCAAAGGTGTAAGAGACTCACCCAAAGTCAAAGCTGTTAAGCGAGGTGAAGGAACCCTGACATCTGTGACTCCAGGGCCCCCTGCTCTAATCTAAGCCTGATGGTTTTTGTCTCCACAGACCACAGCTGGTGACCACCGTTGCAGGGAGGTCCACGTCCGCAGAACAGAGTTCCTTGGCCCTATTTACTCAAGTGTGCTTGGAGAATCACAACTCTACTTGTGCAGAGGATAGAGAGCAAATCTCAATCAGCCTTTGGCTAAAAGGATCAGCTACCTATACTGCAGGGGGACAGCTTAATTGTCTGCAAATTTCTGCAAATGAGTGGAGCTGAAGAAATCAATCTCCAATTTATTCCATTCTTGCAGCTGATCTCCTTGTGCTGAAAGTTGCCAAGAGGAGGGTCTGCGCTTCTCTACTCACATTTCGTATGCAATCAAATGTGTGGTTCAGCCAGCATTGCTGGACCTGGGGCGAGACTTAAAATTTGCTTTATTAACTCCTGGGGCTGAAGTTTGCCTACTTAAGGAAGAAACAATCAACAAACATCAAACTTTCAGCAGCAAATTTAGGAGGTTTGAGAGCCAAGATACTGATGAGAGCTTGCTACATTTCCAACTCTCTATTTCCCGAATATTCTGGAGGCCAAATGTCAGCTGTGCTGTCATCTGCTGTAGGTTCACTGCACAGAGTTTTGATGACAATCAAATGGGGTGATGTGGAAATTGCCCATTCGTCCTGCAGAGATCACCCCACGGTATGGCAGCAGGCATTACATGAAGGAAGAGGGGGGGTTGAAGGGGAAGATGATGGCTGGAGGATCCATAGGGTGGGATGAAGCCAGTCTGCTACCGTGAATTATGCCACACATGCTTTTCAAGGGTTGCTGGTATGCAGATGGGAGAGGTGGATATAAGCCACTGTCTCCTAGAGTCCCCATGCCCCACACGCTTTTCTAGAAGTGATCTCCAGTGATATCAGAAACAATGTCTCCCAGGATGAAAGTCACCTATCAGAGACTTTGGGGATGGCCAATCTAACAAGTAACTTTCCAATGGAAGGACCGATATCAGAGCCTCTGAATGATTAGCACCAAAGACGGAATAAATACCCCAGTGTAATGAATATGACAATTATTTCCATTGCTATATGTGGTTAGGGCAGAAAAGAAATGGCTTTGCTCAAAGAAGTCAATGGAGACAAGAAGGTTTCATCAGAAGGGTTTGTAATTTGAATGGTGCTTCCAGAAGTTCTCTGTCTAGCAGCCAGGAAAATCTTTTAAAACCTCCCCCTTCCCCTTACTAATTCAATATTTGCTTCCCTTTGTCAAAGGATGGAGCCTCCAATGCTGCTGAGGTCTGGGAGGGGGCAGCACGTTTGGCTCTGGATGACATCTCTGACCTTAGGTGCCCTCACTGTCTTCCTGGCTCTGCTTCTGCTGCACAAGCCCTATCGGGATCCACGGTAAAAGCTTACCTAAGGGCTCTTCACCTAGCAATGCCCCCCTCCCCGCCCCTCTACTTGACTCTCTTCTACTCTCAGCTTAAGAACCACATCCCCAGTCTCTTTGCTGCAGGGACTGCCTACTGTTCACCCTTCATCCAGAGCCCCTGTCTCAGCTTTTCTTTTTATTATTATTTTTCAATATTTATTTATTTTTGAGAGAGAGAGAGAGAGAGAGCATGAACAGGGGAAGGGCAGAGAGAGAGGGACACAGAGAACCCAAAGCAGGTTCCATGCTGTCAGCACAGAGCCCAATGCCAGGCTCGAAACCAACGAACTGTGAGATCATGACTTGAGCCAAAGTCAAATGAATGCTCAACCGACTGAGTGACCCAGGCATCCAAAGATCCTGTGTCTCCCCTTCTGCTCACACATTTCACTCAGCAGCATCGGTCTGTCAATCAATGTGCATCTGCCACACATGGCTCCTGGCCCCAGAAGGGCAGGCACTGTGTCACCCTAGTTTGCTATTATGTCCCCCTGTACCTAGCACAAGACCGGGCATGTAGCAGGTGTTCAAAAGGTATTTTTAAAATAGTTTTAAATGAAATAATAAATACATACATGCATACATACATAAAGGGTTATTATAAGAATTAGGACAATCTAGGTAATGAGCTTAGCACAGTGTCTGGTTCAGAGTATTTTCTCCACAGTTGTGTCTAATAAGTAAATGAGCAAGATGTCCATGACTCTTCTTATTTCCTCTTCACCATGGAAATCTGTTCTATAACAACAATATTACTGCCACACTCAGTTTGGACTTTTTCATTCTAGAATTCTCATGGCTTTCTGAAGTAACTGAATCTATAGAAATTTTTGAGGGGCACCTGGGTGGCTCAGTTGGTTGAGCGTCCGACTTCGGCTCAGGTCATAATCTCATGGTTTGTGAGTTTGAGCCCCACGTCGGGCTCTGCGCTGGCAGCTCAGAGCCTGGACCCTGCTTTGGATGCTGTGTCTCCCTATCTCTCTGTCCCTCCTCTGCTTACACTCTGTCTCTCTCTCTCAAAAATAAATAAACATTAAAAAAAAACTTTTAAAGAAAATTTTCAGAAGTTTCACCCCTTGAACCACTCAGTAGAAGACCATCACTTTCTGGAAGAAATGACAGTGAAGCTAAGATCTGAAGGCCAAGTGGAATTCATCCAGGTTCGAGGGACAAGGAGGAGGA
Source organism: Lynx canadensis (assembly GCF_007474595.2). NCBI lineage: Eukaryota > Metazoa > Chordata > Mammalia > Carnivora > Felidae > Lynx > Lynx canadensis. The sequence continues at coordinate 5,473,881 of NC_044317.1, forward strand.
AGAGTTCCGGGCTTGGGGAACAGCATGGAAGAAGGCACAGAGGCAGAAGGTGGCCAAAGACCAGAAAGGTCTAGGGCTCAAAGAAGCCCCTAGAAGAAGCTGGAAAGAGAGAGCCAGATCCAGTCCACAGGATTTTTCTGAATCCCGAGGAACACAAGAAGCCACTGAATGGTTTTAAGCAGAAGTCTGAGATCTGACCTTGCCTTTGACACCACCCTGTCAGAGCTGAGGAGCCATTCCTAGAAAACACATTTTCTTAAGTGGGCTTTCTTTCCTGCTTTTTGTTACCCCGCAGCCATCCTTGTAGTTAAAAAGTTGAACTTGAAAATGAGACAGAAGTAAAACAACAACACCCCCCCACACATACACATATTCTACCACTTGCTCTAAAATGTCAACTTGCTCACATTTGAATAGCGAGTTAAAAAATGAAATAAAAGCATATGCTTTGGATGAAAATTTGCCAAACCACACTTCCAAGATGCAGTTGTCTCCAAAATATTTCATGAATCTCCCAGGCACAATCACAACACAGATTGGGACTCGCTAGTTTCATTGGAGGTGAAAAATGTTTTAAACGTATTTAGATTCTTTAGTCAGACGTCCATTCAACCACGTGTGATGGTGATGGGGCTATAATGGATACAATTTCCCTCTGTCTGCTCTGGCATTGATAAAATATTCATGTTAAATAGCTATTCTGAACACCTGGAGGCATCTTGCAGCGCTTTACAGATGGACTTGTTTTTCTAAAACGCGTATGCATTCCTGCCTCAACAGCTGTATTAACTTCAGAATGCATTCTAGATGTGTGAGCACGTACCCCAGATCCCATGCTTTCTGGTCTGCATGAGCTCATAAATTTGTGAGTGGCCTTCAAAGAAAGCCCCCATTAGAAAACCCACATGTGAAAAAAAGGATTCTTTTCAATTCAGTGGGTATTTATTGGGTGTTGGCTATGTGCTTTCCCCAAGGATGGTCCACAGTAAATGACACAGGACTATCTTGCAGGCACCCCAAACTCACATGTCCTAAACCAAACTGAGAAGCCTGCCCACTCCTGCCACAGCCCCCAAGAGCGCCTGCCTCCCTTTCTCAGCGTGAAAGATCTACACCCTGACATCCCATGGATGGCTTACTTCATTCCAACCATACTGTTCTCCCAAGGGGTTACCACCTCCTGAGGGGTCTCCTGGCATCCAGTCCTTCCATCTCTAGCATCACATTCCCTGCCATGATCAGCACATTTCCCCTGCTCACCTCTGGGTTCCTCATGACTTATCATGTCCTCTTACCCCCGAGCCCACTGACTGTAGAATAAGAACAAACAAGACCTCAACAGACTCTCCAGAAGCAGAAACTGAGATAAAGATTTGAGAGCAACCAGAAGTTTAATACACTTTGTAAAGTTTCTATAATGAACCTATTCTACTTGGAATCAGGAAGAAAAAATGAATTCATTTACTCACAAGCCTGTATCACACAAACAGAATAGCATTTCCGTGTCCTTCCTTCCAGGTTTTAATATACTTTCTGCTTAAGTTGGAATTGAAGGGTCTGAACAATCTTGTACCTTGCTTTTTGAAGCTAATGATAAAAACCAAACCTCCTTCCCTCCTGTGTCACAGATTCTGTAAATGTAATTTTAGTAGCTGGACACCATGTGGCTATATCAGCACGCATTTAGCCATACCCCTGTCCTTATGCTCCTAAAGTTTCTGGGTTTCCAATTCTTTGTTATTATAAATAAACACACCAAAATATCGGTGGATGCAGTTTTATTTGCTTGCTTGTTTGCTTTTTCATGCTAGCCTCGGAATGGCTAGCAAAAGTGGGATTACTAGGTCAAAGGTTATGAACATTTTGAAGGACCTGTGACATATTCCTAAACTACCTATCACCACCGGAACTGTATTTCACGTTCTTCGGCAGGGCATTTCCCAAGTGGTACCATCACGTCTCTGGAGCCAGTTCCAACCATGTTGCTTTGCCCAAACATGCCATTTTCTGTCATGACTTTATGGCTTCATTGGTGCCACTCCTGTGGCTTAGACAGTCTTCCTCCCTTACTTCCCTCTAGTCCTCTCTACTTGTCCAGTAACACACAGACACATGCACACGCAATGCACTCACGGTGTCTATTATACATTGTGTGTGCCATTCTCCCACTCACTCACGGCGTCTATTATACATTGTGTGTGCCGCTCTCCCACTCACTCACGGCGTCTATTATACACTGTGTGTGCCGTTCTCCGCCTCAATTTAGATGGAGGTTTCTGGATAGTTTCTATTAACTTCCGGTTTCCTCTGCCAGTCCCATTAGTATGCAAGTGCAGGCCTCATTCTCTAAACTTTAACAAAGGTTGGCTATTTAATAAATATTTACCTGTTTAATAAATGCTATCTAGTATCAGATGGAAAACTGATAATAGCCCTTTTCTTCTTTTCCCAAGGGAGTTTTTGACCTTTCCGTTCCTTAGGGTGACCTCAGAGAAGAACCTTGCATTTCACTTAACACCTGATGAATTTAATCATAAGGTTGGAAGGGACGCCCGTTCTCTCCCCTGCAGCCGAATCGCCTCATTAACTGGAAGACGGTGCCGGCTGCGGATGTCAGTGGCACAGCCACCCCGCAATGAGGCTTGACCTCAAGTGTGCCTGCCTGCAGGAGAAAATGCACGCTGACAGATGTCACTGGGCTGTTGTAGGATGGAATCTGAGAAACCCAGTGTATGACTTTATCAAATATAAAAGCAGATGATTCTTTACTTTCTCATCTGAGGTAAAACCCAGCTTCTTAGGCCAAATCTTATGGTGATTCAGGGAAAGGAGGGCCCCAAACCAAGCTTCCCCAATGAGAGGGGTGAAAACAATCCTCCCCTTTGGAATGGCGTGCATCTGTTTCAGAATCTGGAATGGGGGGAGGAAATGTGAAGCAGTGTCCTGGCATTTAAGGAAAGCAAGTACTCATGACCAGAACTCAGTCTCTGGATTTGGTGTTTTTGACATCCTTGTTCCTCCCATTTTTATCCCCTTGCTTTATTTTTGGTCATGAACTTCGTGATGTTGTGGCTGCAGACTCTAAAATTTGCCATTTCCCACGCTGGCCGCCAAAGCCAATTGCCTCCTTTGTCCAACCGATTTTTAAATATCCTTCACTACTGAAATTCAAGACTGTTTTGCTTAGGGAGTTATTCTCAATATTTAATGGAAATTTCTTCCCTTTCATTGACGCCTCCCCCAAACTTCCAGTGCTATTCCTCTTCTCCTTTTGTTAAAGACATTTTAATTAAGACACCAGGGTTACATTAACCTACTTAAGCAGTAATCTGCCTTTTATGTGGCTCTCTTCAGTGAAGTCCCCAGTCAGCAAAGTGTCTCTCTCCTCCCTTTGTTCTGTGGTTTTCACTGGATTACAGATCCTCACGTTTTAATTCAGTGGCAACCACTATTCCACACTCTGCACTTTCCATGAATAAATGCAGCTTCACGATGATGCATGCACTGTCACGTGTTGCCCCACATCATTGATTACCACGGCCTTTGAAGGTTCAAAGGTGCGTCAGATCCACCAGGAAAGAGGGGAGAGAAAGACCACGTTTGATATTCTCCAACATCTGAGGTTTCCCTGGGCCCACAGGTTTTGATGTCAGGATGGTAAAACAACAACTCCTTGAAGAGAGGAGAGCGTGATATAAATATTCAGTTGCCATGCGATACTCATTCCATCTTAAAAGACCGAAGGATCAGACTCCTCTTTCAAAGTCAGGATTGACAACTACAGAAACTATTTGATAATGGAGCTGAGAAAAATCTATTATGGGACCAAGAGAAATATGTTGGCATCCCAGCTACTCTGTGAACTTGCCCCACAGGAGGGGAGCGCTTGCATTTGTTTTCAAATACTTCACACTAAATTCTTCACGCGTTTTACAAATAGGAAAATAGCTTTGAAAATCAGCAAATTCTAAATGATGAGAGAGAACACTGTCTGAGCTTACCAGGAATTAGACACTAAGTCTTACAAACACTTTTTTTCTCCACGAATACTCATACAATCTCTGTGAGGCCCGTGCTGTTACACTTCTATGCTACAGATGAGAAAGCTGAGGCCCAGGAAAGGTAAACACCTTGCCCAAAGACATATTGCTGGTGAGTGAGGAGCCAGGACTTGAACCCAGACTGTTCTGCTCGGAGCCTGGACTGTTACCCATGCTACCTCTTGCCTCCTACATGTGCTATCTTTACATGGTACAGTTTTAGTTACTAAAATAATTTTATTCAGGATCTTTTCCAGTTAAATTTATATGTATCACATTTATCCTTTATCTGGTTAAATGAGCTCCAGTTTCAAAATATGTTCAGAATTTGACTGTTTCTCACTTCCCAACCCTCCCCCAATGGCCACCACCCTGGTTCTTGCCGACATCCCCTTTGGCCTGGATTATATTGGTCCCCTAGTTTCTGCCCTTTCCTCAACAGCCCCCATTCCACGTGCCCAGTGGCCAGGGTGGTCCTGTTAAAACACGAACTAGATGACGTCACTCTTCTGCTTCATAGCTGCCAGTGGGGCCTCCTAGCGCTTGGAGTAAAACCAATGTCTTTGTACTGACCTATAGTGTTTTACGTAATTTGCCCCCTGCCTCCTGTGACCTCCAGTGCCCCTGAATTACTCTGGCCCAGTCTAGTTGCCTGAAATGTACCTCAGGGCCTTTGCACGTCCTGCTCTTCCCGCCTGGAATGCTTTTCCCTACAGATACTCACGGAGTCACTGTATTAGTTTCCTATTGCTGCTATAACATATTACAATCAACAGTGGCTTAAAACAGGGCACCAGGGTGGCTCAGTCTTTTAAGCATCTGACTTTGGCTCAGGTCATGATCTCATAGTCAGTGAGTTCGAGCCCCGCGTCGGACTCTGCACTGACAGCTCAGAGCCTGGAGCCTGCTTTGGATTCTGTCTCCCTCTCTCTCTGCCCCTCCCCAGCTCATGCTCTGTTCTCTCTGTCTCAAAGGTGAATAAATGTTAAAAATTTCAAAAACAAAAAAACAGTGGCTTAAAACAACACACAGTTATCTTCTGTTCCTTGGGGTCAGATATCTCAAACAGGTCTCACTGGACTGAAATCAAGGTGTTTTCAAGGCTGTGTTTCTTCCTGAGGTTCTAGAGAAGAATGTGTTTCCTTGCCTTCCCACCTGCTAGAACCTCTACCTACATCTCTTGGCTCCTGGCCCCACAGCATCTTCAAACCTCTCTGTGGCTCTCTTGTGATTGTGTTAGGCCCCCTAGGATAATCCAGGATCATCTCCCAACCTCAAAATCCTTAACTTAATCACATCAGCATTAATTGACTGTCAGGCTCTCTTGACCTATCAGGTGACGTTCACGGTTCCCAAGGGTTGGGATGTGGGTGTCTTGGGGCCGCTGCTCTGCCTGCCACAGTGCTGATTCCACTCCACTCAGGTCTTTATTCAAGAGCCACTGTCCTCATGATGCTGGCTCCGGCCACTCTTGCCTGTATTTCTCTCTCACTAAAACTTCACACCCCCTTTTCCATGCTTTATTTTTCTCTTCTTTGCAAGATGACAATCTAAGGTACTTAAACTGATTCATTTATTGCTCATGTCCTCCACTAGAATGTGAGCCCCATAAATGCAGGATTTTTTTGGGTCAGTCTAGCGTAGTTGTATCCCCAGCACCTGGACTAGTGCCTGCATACAGTAGGTGTTCAATAAATATATGTGAAATAATTTATATCCTTTCCCATCTTAGTCATATTGGAAGGTGAAAAATGAGAAAGAATTCAATCAGCCACGATTCACTGAGTACCTATTATGCGACTTCCACTATGTTATGTGATCACATCACATCACAAAAATCATGAAGAGGTGTCAGGCTGACGTTTATAGTGGTGAAGGATGTGCACTGCACAAAGGCCCTTGGAGGAGGTGGGCAAGGGCTGAAATTCACCTTGTGTTATGTAGCCATATGCCCATGGGGACTGGGACCCTTGAGGGAATGGCTGTTTCTAATTCACTTGAAGATACTGTCACGTCTGTCCTGCCCTGGCACTGCCCACCTGGCATGAGCAAGCACTAAGTTCTTTCCCCAGTGGGGCATTAACGTTTGTTAGGCACAGGAGGGGAAGAACCCAGAGGAGGTGGGCCTGGGAAATGGTGAAGAAAACTGTAGGACCATGGGTTTCAACCCCAGAACCCAAGTGGGACTCAGCATCTGCCTGCTGTAGAAGGGCTTCTCAGACTGGAAGCTGGGGAATCTTGGTTTCTATCTTGCCTCTGCCCCCACGGCTGCAGGACATTCTGGAATTTACTACTTTTCTGAGAGCACCAGTTTCCTCACCTATGTGATGGGTGGGGTGATCCTGCCCCCACAGAACTCCCATGAGGGATGTAAGAATGCTTTGCCCACTCCAAATTACATTCCAACATTGGCTCATCATTTATTTATAAGGCATGACGCCTGTCTCAGTCATTCCTTTGCTCAGGAAGTCCAGTGGCTCCCCATCTTATCAGAGTGAAAGGCAAAACCCTTACAAGGGCGTGTGAGGCCCTATGTAATCTGCTCCACGCCGTTCATCTTCCAACCATGTTGCCTCCAAGTCTACCCTTTACTGATTCCATTCCACTGGCATTAACCTCCTTGATGTTCTTTGATCACAAACATTCCTACCTTAGGGCCTTGGCACTTGCTGTACTCCACCCAAGAATGTTCTACATCTGGGTCTCAGTGACTTGTATTCTTACATCAGTCAAGTCCTTCCCAGGACCCAATCTCCAAAATTGCAAGATTTCCCTCAGAACTAACTACTTTCCTTCCATGATTTATTTATAGCCATATCCCTGTCACCATCTCACATATGACATATTTTATTTACATGTATTTTTTCTCTCTCCCCCTCATCCCCAGACCAACAAATAAGACCTGTGAGGCAGGGATCTGATTTTTACTTTTCTAATTTACTATTCTAATCCTAATAAACCAGAACAGTTCTTGGTACCTGGTAAGTGCTCAAATGACATATGAATTGAGCGAATCGTGAATTGAATTGAGAAGGCAAAAGGAGCCTATGCGGAGTCATAAAATCCAACGAGACGCTAAGCTGTGTGTATTGACTGTTAGCAGAAACAGAGGTTATGCCTGAGCAGAGCAATCTGGATAGTTGGCTGAATACTGAACTGTTTTGTTTTTTTTTTTTTTAACGTTTATTTATTTTTGAGACAGAGAGAGACAGAGCATGAACAGGGGAGGGGCGGAGAGAGAGGGAGACACAGAATCCTACACAGGCTCCAGGCTCTGAGCTGTCAGCACAGAGCCCGACGCGGGGCTCGAACTCACGGACCGTGAGATCATGACCTGAGCCAAAGTCGGCCGCTTAACCGACTGAGCCACCCAGGCGTCCCTGAACTGTTTTTGCAGGATGGTTAAGGTTTGGATAGACAAAGCGGGAATCAAAGAAAGTAGGAGAAAACAACTGAGACAACAGTACCACCATCTTACACTTACTGGAGCTTGCCATGCTCCAGGTACACGTTACAGACGGGTCATCTCATTTAATCCTCAAAATAGCATGCTGGTAGTTACTATTATTAATCTTACGATGCAGATGAAGAAGCTAAGGGACAGGGAGGTTAAGTATTGCAAGTGGCTCAGCATTAAAAGAAGCATGACGTTTGGCATAGTCACAGTGTAGGTTGATGTGCTAAGGATCAGAAGTAATAAAAGTAAAGCACTTTGCTCCTCGAAGAGTCTCACTAAGTGACGGCCATCATTATCAGTACAGTAGGCCAGAGAGATTAGCAAGAATTTTGGTTTTATGTCCTGTCTTTTATGCTGTCCAGAATGACACATGAGTCCAAACATGCTTGTGAACTCCTTCCATTTCACCTGCACAAGTTCTGTCTTCTGTTGGACACACTGGAGAAACACCAGTGAGTAGGATCTTCATAGTCCACTATGCTGTCTAGCTCTAAGTCTTGCCATTAAGATTATGGAAACTTTCTGTTTTTAAAAATTTTTAATGTTTATTAATTATTTTGACAGAGAGAAAGAGAGAGAGAAAGCGAGCAGGGGAGGGGGAGAGAGAGGGAGACACAGAATCCAAAGCAGGCTCCAGGCTCTGAGCTGTCAGCACAGAGCCCGACACGGGGCCCCAAACTCACAAACTGGGAGATCGTGTCCTGAGCCGAAGCTGGACACTTAACTGAGCAACCAGGCATCCCTGGACATTTTTCATCTGAAGTAACTTCAGTATCTAAGCCAGAGATCAGACAGAAGATAATTGCCCTGTGACTAGCATCATGTATGTCCAAGAAACAACATTCTTTTCCTGCTTCAACATAGCATATTCTTAACACAGGAGCTCTCTGGATCTATCAATATCTTCCTATTGGTATACTTGGCTGTCATCTACTGTAAGAAGTAGTTTAGAACAGGAGATGAAGGCATGACTGCTAAATTGCTGATTTGTATTCAGATCCTAGCTCTGCCACTTACCGGCTTTGTGCTAAAAATGTTCAACTATTCTGTGCCACAGTTTTAATATGTATAAAATGGAGATTATATTAGTACCTACACTGTAGGATTGTTGTAGCTATAAAAAGTGTGTGTTTGTGTATACACATGTACATGTATGCACGTATATGCATATTGTGTATGTCTATATTGTGTTCCCCAAGTGTTAGATATTACTTTTCTTTTATGGGGTACATTCTGCAGTGCTATCTCTCCTCCACCAGAAAAAATAGTTGGTACTGACCTTAAAGAAGCAGCTATCGGTTTCAATTAATCTGTGCAGGCCCATATTTATTTTACGTCTTTTCCTAGGCTGACATCTTATCTGTTTCAATACTCTCTTGATTCACCCCTCAAAATGTTTCTTATCATAATCAAAATGTTTCAAACCAGTAAGAAAAATAAAATCTTAAGACCAGCTAGAGGAAAAAAGACACATTAGGAACAGAGGAAGAAAAGATAAGGATGACAGCAGATGTCTTGTCAGAAACAATGCAAGTCAAAAGACTATGGAGCAAATCTTTAAAATACTCAAAGAAAAAAGAAATTCCATTCAGAATTCTAAACCCAGGGAAAATATCCCCCAAAGTTGGAGGTGAAATAAAGACTTTCAGATATTCCAAAGGTGAAAGAATTCACCACGAGCAGAACACCACCATAAAAAACATTTAATAGTCCTTCAGCTGGAAGGAAAGTGATACCAGATGGAAATACGGATTCACACAAAGGAAGGAAGGACCCAAGAAACGGTGGATATATAGGAAAGGTGACTTTTTTTTCTTATTTTTTAAAATATCCCTTGAAGAGGTAGCTGACTATTTAAGGCAGAAATAATAACAATGTATTATGAGGTTTATTTACAACATATAATAAAGTAAAATGTGTAACAGCAATACTGCAAAGGTGGTGTAAGAGGAAAATGGAAGTACACTGTTGTAAGATTCTTATACTACACGTACAGTGCTGATGTTATTGGAAGGCAAACTGTGATAAGTTGAAGACATACACTATAAATCCCCATGCAACCACTAAAATGACCAAAGAATGTTTCTTAATGCCATGCTCTTCGGTTTGGTCCCCAATACTACTTAAGCTGTGGAAGTTAGGGAGGAAGAAATTATCACTAAGGTGGCCAGAATGCCCCTAGCAATTGGTGGGGAATTGGATGTACCAGTGAGATCACCCGTCAAGACCTGCTACAGTAACCCTGCGGCAGTTGTAAATGGTTAATTACCTTATAGACTTTGATCCTGCATGTTTACACTGATTCTTTGACTTTTCTGCATGCAAAGTCTTATTTTTTAAGGAAGAGAAATGCTGTACATGACAGTAACCCTATCATGTTGAACACAACTAAGTCTTTTTGAGGTGTACAAAGGGCCAAGCTCAGAAGAGAAGACCAATGTTGTAAGAGATGCAAGGCAAATCTATTGCATTGCCAGAATTATGCTTTCTTTTTACATGAACTTTAAAAGGTCTTGGGCTGTGTGTATGTGTGTGTAGAAATGTTTCATGTCTCTTAGACTAAATTCTTCTTTTTAATGATAAAAGCAAAGTCAACTGAATCACCCATCTATATGGTAATATCAACTTTGTTGAGCAAAAACTGAGACTTAGCAAGGTTAAGCAATTTGTCCAAAGCATGAAGAGAAGCAGTGACAAGTGGGGGCATATTGATTTGAGTCTATATCAATATTTCTCCAGAGGTATACTCAATCTTTATATTATTCAAAGGACAAGATTAAGATTTTTATTGTCCAAAGATGTTCAGAACGATTTTTTTTATGATATTGGAAAATACTTTAGCATGGTCCTGACTTTCAAAGGCATGGGGCACTTTCTCCTTTCAACTAAAACTCAGATATTAAGAACCCTGGTGTAAAAAACCATCATTTTCAAGTGCAAATTGAACATTAGTCTTGAATCTACTCTTGCTGTAGATCAAAAGTAAAAGAGAAAATACCACCCTTGATTAGCATAGCATCATTTACATATGCAATCTCACCAGTCCCCTACCAGCTCACAACTGTGGTCAATCCAAGGAGATTAAACCCAAATTCACTAAACACATTGACACATGTCTGTAAAGCACAGGCTCTCATGTTAAGGATTTTAATTGGGATTCAGCAGAGACTCCCAGTCCCAAAAATTGAAATCATGAGTCGTGATGAAAATAAAATGTTCGTGGAGTGCGGTCGTAGCCTAGGGATGATTTTTCTGTAATTGTACCTTCATTTCCATGATTGGTCCTTTAGCTATGGTACTGAGAGGATGCTTTCCATCTCATATTCTAGGAGGTGTTGGATAAGTTCTCCAGGAGCAGGAAAATTGTCAAAGTATGCCCATACCAGCTGCAGACCATTGAAAGAGCTTTCTTTCCTGGGTAATGTTTGGGTTTCTGGGCTGCTTTCGGAGAGAGAGCTGTGGACCCATGGTAAAGCTCATGATGATTGGGCTGGTTCTCATGATGTTGCTAAGAAATCAGCAAAATAAAGCAACCATGGCATTTCCTCAGAACAAATAAAAATGTGTCCACATGGAGAAATCCATGATATAGAGTCAATTAATCCAATGTTATAAGCGTTGGAGAAGATGGAAACTGAGAATGGGGAGGACAAAGAACAAGAAGTTAATCTCACCCAGAATAGGCCAGGTGTGTTTGTTTCTTTTGTAGATGGAGTTGGAGTCCCCAAGAAAACTAAGTGAGCAACATCAAGGAAGAAGAAAGAAATAAGGCACTTTGCTAACCATCCTTACCCTCACATTCCCATTAATAGCTCCTAACCACAATGCCTTCCCCTGTCAACTCAGAAAATTACTTAGCTTCTTTCTGTACAAAGCTTCACCAAAAACAGTATTACCATTAATTCTGTAAGTAAAACCGTTCTGCAAAACTTTCAGATCTTCACCCACATAGTCACTGAGTCATGTTATACTTAAGGAAAATTAATTTACTAGATTTGCAATCTCAAAGGACAGTCTAGATTTGCTGAGTGAGTCTAGATAAGGTTAGTTTCCTACTATTTGGGGGTAATAAGAGGTGTTTTTGGGAAAAGCTGGGTGTGCCTGGATTTCCAATAGCTCAAAAGGTATACTGGGGAGCCCGGGTGGCTCAGTCGGTGGAGTGTCCGACTTCGGCTCAGGTCATGATTTTGCGGTCTGTAAGTTCGAGCCCTGCATTGGGCTCTCTGCTGACAGCTCACAGTCTGGAGCCTGCTTTGGATTCTGTGTCTCCCTCTCTCTATGCCCCTCCCCCACTCATGCTCTGTCTCTCTTTCTCTCTGTCAAAAATAATTAAACATTAAAAAAATTTTTTTTAAAAAGGTATACTGAAAACAGAATTGCACAGCCAATAAGAGGCACAATTTTACTTTTAAAGTGGCAGAGAAAGAAAGTAGAAATAAAAGAAGAAAGAAAAAAATTACGAACAAAGGAAGACAGATGAAGCTGGTTTAAGGTATCTATCGATTTGCACTATTTTATTATATCAGTATGGTGCTCAGAGGGAACCAGGGCTGACAAGTTAATGAACTCTAGTTAGAAATTTCCAGATGAAGCTGAGAATGGCATTAGCACCTGCCTTGTCCTAATCATCTGAGACCCTGCCTTGAGAAAACGTCTTGATCATTACAAGGGAGCCCAAATTATCTGCACTAACAATAACCATCAATCAAATGCTAAGAAGACAAAGGTTGTGCGTATTAATGCAGGAGGAATGGGAAGCAGTTAACTCAAAGCAGGCTGGACTTGAATTAGACCTCAGTTCTAGTCCCTGCTCCATACTTAATAATTGTGTCACTTTGAATAGGTCTTTTCAATCTTTCTGAGACCAAGAGTTGCTTCTATAAAATGAGAATAATAGTGCCTATCTAAAGATCAAAGGTGCTATAAGGTATGGATTTCTTACTATTTCAAAGTTCTTCTACTTGGTAGGATGATGTCAAATGAATTAGAACTTAGAGGTCCTTTTACACCAGGGATTCTTATTGCCTGGTGTCCATGGAAAATTTTCCAGATTCTGTGGACCTACTGAAATCATTTGTGTGGTTGTATCTGCTAACACACAGATGTAAGGGATATACATATTCTCAGAAGGCTTAAGAGCCACTGCTTTAAAGTAAAGATTTCTTTCCTTTTTCTAGACTGTTTCTGATCTTACGGTTTTTTATAATGATTCATGAAACCATCATTTATTGAACACCCACCGTGCGCCACACAGTGTTCTAGATGCTTGGGATACAGTAGTGAATCAGGTAGATTAAAAAAATTCCTTCCTTCAATAAGCTAATATTCTAGTGGATTAACCCTTCAGGATAATTTTATGTGTTGAAGCATTAATACCTAAAGTGCAAGTTTAGAGAAGAGTAGTATTAGAAAGAAACTTGTGTAAGGCCAACCCAAGACCTAGTGGCTGAGCCGAATATCAGGACCTGGTTTGAGCCACCTTAGCTTTTTCAGTCAGGACTCATTCCAATAGCCCCAGGAATGAATGCAGTTATAAGGGACTGGGATTAGCATCAGAGTTAGTTATTCAGTTGGCCTGGTGGACATAAAATGTGTTTAGGGTGTCATCCTTTGAGATTTTTTTATAGAAAATGTCATACCTTCTGATTTGGCCCTGGGCTTCTCAAATACATAGAAGGGGAAAAATGCTCCTGCTCCTACTGGCTGAGAATATATGCTAAAAAAATAACTCACCTTATGATAAAAGAATAGTTCAAAATGTTCAGGGAGCATTGTTTTTCTGATAGCAGAAGATGACCAAAGGACAAAGTAGGGAAAGAACAAGAGTCCAAAGTGGGGAAAGAGCAGAAAAGAGAGGAAGGAGGGAAGGAGGGAAGGAGGGGAAGGGGGGAGGAGGGAAGGAGGAAGGAAGGAAGGAAGAAGGAAGGAAGGGAAGGAAGGAAGGAAGGAAAGAGAGAGAGCAAAAGAAAGAGAGGAAAGAAAAAGAAAAGAAAAGAAAAGAAAAGAAAAGAAAAGAAAAGAAAAAGAAAAGAAAAACCCTGAAATGTTCCACAAAGGACTGTTTAATGTTACAGATATTTTGGTTTGTCAACTGGAAGGTATACTGTGTGCCTTTAAAATAGTAAGATCATATGACAACAGAGAAAATGTTGATCATTTAATAAGTGGAAAAATTACAATGCACACTTGTGTATAAACTATGTGTATATGTATGCAATATATCTGGATGAGAAACAGAAGGGAATGTTCACAGAGTATTTTGTGGGGAGAATATGAATGACCTTTTTTTTCAAAATTGTTTTAATGCTGTTATAGATTTTACAACACAAAAGCATAAAAGCATATGTGCCCAGATTTGTTTTTATTAGTCTGTATTGTAATGAATGTTGAAGTCTGGTCTGGAAACCAAATCTGCTTTGAAAATAAAGGCCTAATTATTGTTCTAAGTTTTAATCACTAGCTTGTGCAGTCTGAGCAGGAAGGCTTGGGAAGACTTGAGACTCAGTCTGACAGAATTACTGAGAGTGATTCGTCTGTGCCTTTCCTCACTTGAACTTGAACAGAGAAAAAAAAATTCTTAGCATCTCTAACAGGGGTCTTGCTAGGATGGTCTGAACCACAGAGTATGCTTGTAAGTTGGGCTGGGGGCAAGGAGGGGCCTGGAATCTGGGAAACGAGGGAGCTAGGAGAGAGAGAGAGGAAACTGGTGATTGGTGTAGGGAGAAGGGGAGAGGAGGACGACTCCCAGCCAAGGTCTCACATCTACATGGGGTGATCACAGTTTCAATCTATGGTGGGTTTAGCTGCTCAAACCCCGGCGTTTAAATTTGAGAATCCATCCATGTTTCTTGCTTCCAGCATCAAGTTTGGGGGATCTCAGAGGAACCTGACTGTTGACTGGTACCTTCCTACTCACAGTGCGGTCCTTAGAGCATCACCTATGAGCCTGTCAGAAATGCTGAGCTGTAGGCCCCACCCTGGACACATGGAATTAGAACCTCCATTTTTACAAGATCCCAGGTGATTTATTCTCAGGCACCTTAAAGTCTGAGATGCACTTGTCTGCATAATCCCTCAAACCTTTTGTGTTAGTGTTGACTCAGATCCCATCTATTTCCAGCCCTAAAAGCAAAGTCATAAGATAGAAGTGAATGGCAAAAAAGATATCACACTGTATCTCGTGATATTGGTAGTTCACATCACATTCTAGAAATCAAGAATGGGACCTAAAGGCAATTTCCCACGGGGCTATGAACTCCTTCTCTCACCTCCAGGACAAAGACCAATCTGTGTGGTTCACCGTTGGAGTGGCAGCACTTGGCGAGTCAAAGTGATGAGGTGGGTGGGTGTGATTAAGGCCCCTGGAGCTCCTGAGGTACATGCATAACAGCCTGGAATATAAACTCTATGATGATAGGAAGTCTTATGTTCCCTGCTATGCCCTAGTGGCTGGACTAGTGCCTGCCACACAGCAGGTCCTTAGTGAGTGATGATTAAATAATATAGCCAGAACATTAATTATACAACGGAAAACATCCTTATAAAGTAACATTTATGGAGAACTGAAAGGCTATGAGCTAATGATTACATGTGCGATGAGGTGTTAACGGGCAGGAATTATCCCCTGCCATTATAAGCTGTGTGCCTTAGTTTACACATCTGTAGAATGGGTTTGATGCCCACCGCACTGACTGCTGGGATATTTGACCAAGTGTATAATTAGATCTGAATCTAGAGTGCAAATTCTAAAATAAGGGTTAGCAAATTGTGTCTGTAAATGATCAAAGAACAAGTATTTTGGGCTTTGTAGGCCAGGCTGTTTGTGTTGAAATTACTCAACTCTGCCATTACACCAAAGCAGCCATAGACAGTATATCAGTGGATGGGCATGGCTGTGTTCTAGTGAAACTTTAATGATAAAATCAGGCAGTGGGTCATATTTGGCCCATGGGCCATGGTTAGTTAACCCCTGTTCTTAACTGCAATATACATTCATAATCATCACCTACCAGCTTCTAAACGTTGGCAAGAAACTTGCAGTAGAGATCATTTATTTATCTGAAGTATTTTCTTTTTTTTTAATTTTTTTTTTCAACGTTTATTTATTTTTGGGACAGAGAGAGACAGAGCATGAATGGGGGAGGGGCAGAGAGAGAGGGAGACACAGAATCGGAAACAGGCTCCAGGCTCCAAGCCATCAGCCCAGAGCCTGACGCGGGGCTCGAACTCACGGACCGCGAGATCGTGACCTGGCTGAAGTAGGACGCTCAACTGACTGCGCCACCCAGGCGCCCCAATCTGAAGTATTTTCTAATCTATAAAGTTTTAAAATACCAGATGAGCACATACAGAGAGTTTTACACATGTTGAATTATGAAAAGATCACACTTCCTCGGAGAAGCTCCTATTATACTTTATTTTCACAATAATCCTAGGGAGTAGGTAATAATACCTTTAGTCTATAAGACAGGGACCCAGACCCAGAGAGGGAAATCTGTTTTTACAACGTGATATCAGAAATGGCTTTTGGCCCTAGGGGCTACTGATCTAGGTCAGACACATTTCGCCAAACCCTAGGCTTTGTGATGTGGCTCTGTGGGGAAACATCACCTGGAAACACGAAAGTGTTCAAGGAAATGAAAAGGGTATCACAAATTGTGTCCAAAGAATGTCAACAGCCTGCTTTTAGCTCTATTGTCCCAGTGACAATGCTGACATTTAAAGTCACAGTGCTGTGAGTTTTAAGCCTAATAGGCAGCAGGTAAGCACAAAACCCATGAAACTCGACAAGACACCTTCAGCATAAGAAAATAACATGTCAGAGTCACACTGGCCATGTGTCAACACAAGCTAAAGACATAGGGATTTAGAAGAGTCCTGCTGTCATGAGACAAACGGGGAGTACACGTCTGAATTAAGACAGAGTCAGAACAGCAGGTACTTGTAAAATAGTTCCGTGATTCCCACGTGTGTGAGGGAGCTGGGAGATAACCACTAATGAAGCCCTTCCCAGTCATGGGGCCTGTTCCAAAGTAAGTGTTCAACGAAGGTGGTAACTCTCCTTCCTCCTGCTTCTCTGATTAGTAACATTATTAAAGCATCCGGCTAGGCATCTCTCAACGTATAGGTAAGACCTTGTGTAATTAGTACCCGTCTTGTAATCAGTGAAAATTGGACTTAAACGTTTGAAAAAAAAAAAAAAAGTTCTTACCTTTAAAAATTCAATGAATGCTTAAGAACGTTAATAAATAATAATATGGTCTTGTCATCTGTAGGTGCCATGTTAAATGTTATATTTTCAATGAAGACAGAATGTTTTAATCTCATTGTTTTGCCCTTGCTAGCTTTTTATACATATTTCAAAGCAGTTAAAATGAATCGGAATTATATCAACAATTTTCACCCAGTAGTATTTCTCCGGCAAACGCTATTAAGCTGAATTAAGTCACTGTTCAGTTCTCTATTCAGCATAAACAACTTCAGGAAAAAATTGTTTTACTTTATTGAAATTATTTTCATCAGGATTAGTTGGGGCATGTATAAATTTTAGGCCAACTATGTGATTCATTGATGGTTTTGGCCAAATTAAATTTTGCCAGTGGGAACTTCTGATTTGTGGGTTGTGTTCTGTGGCTTTATTCTACCAAGGCCGATTTTGCAGTTCCAGAGTTTTGAAAAGAAGTTTTGATTCTTGCATCGATTTCTAGTCAATAATAAAGTTTCCTCTGTGTAGTTTTGGCCATTGTCATTTTACTTCATTCTCATTCTATGATGTTTAATTTTTCATAGGATATTTTTTTGTGGTTTTCCATGATGCCAGCAAAATTTGATCCTTCAGCCAATTTTCCGTCTGCAACAAATTTTACCGTGTGCAGTTTTAGCTACTGCCTGTTTTAGTTTTTGTGTATGATTTCTAGAAGCAACATATTACGAACTGGATTCAAGGCTGATCATCTATATTTATTTCTTGGAACAAAGAATATCAGCAAAGCAGACATAACACCCGAATTCAAAGAATGGTCCAAATGCCAAGGTCAAAGGGGCAGTGTCAGAGTATCTTGCTTTGAAAATCAAAGCTACCCAAGACTTTAAAACATGGAGAATCCAATGTAGACTTAATAAAGGCATTCCGTTTAGCTCAGCCCTTAACAAAGGATCTGGGCTGAAAATGGCTCCCTATCTTACGAGGGGCATTTTACAACCGTTACCCCCATGGAGTCTTTGTTATAGCTCCAGCAAGCCAAACAATCCCCATTTTACAGATTAGTAAACCAAGTCTCAGAATCTCTTTCCCAGAATCACACAGCTTATAAATGGGAGAGTCGGGATTTGAACACTGAATCTCTTAGCCACTAACACTGTATGTATATTGTCTAGATTTAGGGTCTCGCTGAGTTTTCTTGGTACCTATGACTGGCCTGCAGGGTCAAGGCTATATCTGAGAAAAGCTCTCTTCATTCTGCCTTAGACCTGACACGAATTTGAAAACATTAGTGGCCTACTATCTGAGCTTGTCATTCTATTAATATTTCTTATTGGAGTGGATCATGGGATCCACTCAAAAGTTCTGGTGCCCTGATGTGTTCTCAATTAGAGCAGTTGGGCACATGCCTTAGGTGGAGAAGGGCTTTGCTGATTTGAGACAAATGTGTCTAGATTTCCAATAAAGGGTGTGAGCAGGACATAATACAGCATTCCACTGCGGAATTAAGAGAGATTCTAAGGAAAATAATAGTAGGAGGTCTGTGTTTATTTTGGCAAAATGTTGACTATCACAACTATGCCCTGTGAAAGTCCTCAATGGGTATTAGCATACTGAAAGCCCTGAGAAGTCCTGTAAGCAAGAAAATAAAGCCACTGTTCCCCAAATATATGTATTTGAGCATGCAACATATAGTGACTTGTTTGTTTATCTCCCTAACATTTATTCTCCACCTCTCCTTGCTATAGAACTTTGAGTTTGTTCAGAGCACCAATGGAACAGACAAGCCTGCTGTTCAGCCTCTCTTAGAGCTGGGAGTAGCTGTGTGATAAGGTTCTGTCTTGTGAGAAAAAAATACTAGACTTCTGGTAGCTTCTGGGAAGACTGTCTTTACTGAAAAGAGGACAAATGTACATGGCTTACCCTTTTTCCATTTTTCTACTTTGCTGATGCGATAGTTGGCCATGCAGCAGCCATCTTGCAACCAGGAGGGAGCAAGTGTGAGGGTGAAAGTCAGCAAACGAAGGATGGTGGGAGGAAGTAGAGGGAGAGCCTGGCTTTCTGACAGCATTGCTAAGCAGCTAAACAAATCCCAACAGTCAAATACCTGGGGCTACTTGTTCAACAAGAAAAATGACCTCTACTTCTTCGAGCTATTCGTAATCAGGCATGTTGTTAACTTGCAGCCAAATGCATCTTCAGTTGATACATTGTCAATGTTTATTGCATAAACGAATACGTTTCCCCCTTATCTTGAAAGCTGAAAAACACTCTTCTCTAAAGTTGTTGACATGGGTTATTCTCCACAAATGTGCTCTGAGAATGGGCACACAGTCATTCTGCTACACAGAGTGGCTAAACCCCAAAGAGAAGGTGAATACTTCTAGATAAACGTGAAAAGAAAAAAAAAAAAAAAAAACAACAAAAGACAAGAAGTGGCAAACAAAGACTCCTGACATTCCACATCCAAACAATCCTTTTCAAAGTCACAGATCCTCTCCCTGACCACCCCTTGCCGAGTTGGCCCCAGCCACATCAATTTCCCCAGCCGATAATGCAATCAATTGCCTCCAATCTTTTGTTTATGTGATCCTTAGTTCAAAACCAGAGACAAGCAATTTGTTGTGTGTAAAAAACGCCACTTATGACCCCCAAATTTACATCTGAAAATTGATTTGTGTCACATTAGGATTTTAGGACGGCCTCTCCTGGAAGTCGGCACAGCCACAAAGTGTAATAAAAATTATGATGGGTCTGCAGCAGCATTGCTAAACTCATTGTAAATTTCTGGTCTCCAAAGAGCCACAGTTGGTAAAGTATTATTGATGAGATGGTGAGACTCACCTGGAACCATCTTTCTTGATGATTAATATTGACAACTCAATAAAACATGACCTGGGATAGGCAGAAGAGTGTTATAATAGCCCGGCGCCCCTCATTATATATAGCTTCCCAACCAGATGATTAATATCAGGCGTGTTAAACAATTAGAGACCTTCTAAGATTAAAAAAGTTCCAAGCGTCGAGAAAGTGGTAGTCTTATCATAAGTCAACTGGTGCATATTGAAAAGAAGTTTCTAACTATAGTTCTGTTGAGTTTCTCTTTGAGCGGGCATCTTTTCCAAAGCCAATTTCATTATTCACCTTATTGGAAGGCAGCAAAGAGGAATAGAGGGAAACAAAGAATTTTAGTGGGGCTGACATGTCCTGGGGTCTGTGACGCATGAGTTCCGTGATATTGAGCGTGTCGGTAATTTCTCTAAATCTCGGTTTCCACATCCACACCACGGGGGTGGGGGGCAGTGACCTTCTGCCTCCTCCAGTGAGTTGTAAGACTGCACAGGTGGGAATTATGAGTGCCCATCTTGCCTCCTTTCCAGCTTTCCTCTCCTGATTATCCTTCTAACTTCACCACATCCTTGTTAATCCTGTTCAGCGTGGAGTCATGTAAACTGTCCTAATGTGTTGTTCAAACAGGTGGCACAGACCCATTGGGAGTTCCCCTCAAGGGTATGTTTAGAATCTAGTGAGATGCCGTATTTAAAACTGTATATTCCATACCAACACATTATCCATTCCACTTTAGTTATGGGAGAGTCTGAACTCTTATAAATATCCAATTACTATCTATTTAGTGGAGACATTTAGAGAGCGTGAAAGCCCATGTTTCTTTTGTGGTTCTGAATCATTCTTATTAAGGATTAAATTAATTGCTCCCAAACTTATTTCTTATTTCCCCATAAAAAACAAACCATCTTATCCGAAAAATTGACAGAGAAGACACCATTCAAAACATATCATCTGGGAATAGATAGAAAACATTTTTCTTTTCCTTTGCATGCCTTGTGAAACAAATGTGGGAATGCACTGTTGCTGTTGAAACAGCAGCCTCAAATGCTTTTGCTAATTAATATTGACTTTGTGGGGGAAGAACATTTTCTTGTCTTTCCCACTTAAGTTGTTCTCATGCCAAATCTCCAGATTCTGTGCTTTTATTCTGTATCCTAATTCTGTATCCTCATTCTAGAGCTACAATTTCATCTCTGTTGCTTCAGTCCATTGTTGCAACTTGGTGAGATCTTTCTGAAGCTGGAAAACTATCATCTATTGTACTGGTTGGTACCCTCTGTTCATTGAAAAGCATGCTTACACCCTATTCTCTAAACTCCAGAACTATCCCTTGTCTCGTCTAGGTGGAAGGCTTTGACACATGTCCCAAGCACTATGTAACTCCCCTTTAGCACAGGTATAAACCCCTTGTTTGTGCCTGTCTTCCTCCCTAGATTATCAAGCTCATGCAATACAGACCACTTCTCTCTCATTTACCAGCGTATCTGCAGGGGCTTGCCACTGGGGTTGACACGTCGCTGGAGCTCAAGAGTAAAAATGGTCAGGTTGTTTTGAAGTTAAAAGATGATCTGTCTCAGCAGATCTTTCTTTACCAATGGGGACTGCAAAATAACCCACTAACTTTCTGCTGAGGTTCCTATGCCATCCACTGATGACCCTCCTTGGGGGTTAGAATAAGACTCTTCTCATTGCTTCTTCTATATTCTGAGGGATACAGTTTTTACTTCTTAGGGGTGTGCAAAACACAAGCAGACATTTTTTATTTGGATGGTGCATGACACTCAAAGTATATATCACTGGGACACTGGACCCTGGGGCTGGTAACTAACTGAATCTTAACTTTATTGCCTCTAAAATATGGCTAATAATAGGATATCTCAGATTTGTCATGAGAATTGAATTAGATAATCATAGTGCATGCAAAGCATTTAGTGGGGGGCCTGGGTGCAGAAGAGGAGGAGATGGGGGGAGATCACTCCCCACCACCCTCCCCAGTCAGGTATTCATTCAGTAAATGTCTGCTATGAGAAGGAGAGGGAGTGAAACCAAATTTTCCCTCCACATCTTCATGCACAGGCATTCAAATTTTCCTGGGTTTGTATTTGGAGCCTCAGCCAATCGGGACCAGGCAGCTGGCCGTCATCCCCAACCTGACTTGGCCTTCCTTGAACCATCTCCAGAGAAGAGAAAGCTGAAGGATGAGACAAAGGGCCCTTCCTACTATGGATGATTCTGGAGAGAGCACTTCATCACCATGATGTCTGATACTCTATCTCCAGAAGGCAGAGCCTCCTTGACCTCCACCCATGCCATAGCATCACTGGGAGGAATGGAGTAAAGCTGATGGAGGATTTCAGTGTCCTTTAAAAGGGATGAAGCAGATATGTCCTTGTTGTTAGTCTGAATATGAAGGTACTTGTAATGAGCATCATAGCTTCTGAAATGTGCTACTTCACTTTACCTGGTTGACATTATCCAGCAAGTGCTAGGCTACAATTAGAAGTAAAGCTGTTTTGGGACACTTAGGTGGCTCAGTCGGCTAAGCTTCTGACTCTTGATCTCAGCTCAGGTCATGATCTCAGGGTTCATGGGGATCTAACCCAGCATCGGACTGTGCACTGACAGCGTGGAGCCTGCTTGGGATTCCCCTTCTCTTCCTCTCTCTCTCTCTGCCCCTCCATTCTCTCTCTCTCTCTCTCTCTCTCTCAAAATAAATAAACATTAAAAAAAGAAAGTCGTTTTGTAAGGTTTTTCTGCCAGAAAAATTTGCATAATATATACATGTGTAACTTCCATTTTTTTTTTCAGAAATCATTGATCATCGAAATAACAACTTACCTCTCTAGCATAGTATTATGCAGCCATTAAAACTGTGTTCTCGAAAACAACTTGACTGATGTATAAGAAAAGCCTCATAATATACGTACTTATAGAAATGGAAGAAACACGTTTGGTTACAGGCCACTTATTCTCCAATCTTCTGTTTATGCAATTATGAGTGAGAGCGAAAGTTGAATAACAAGGACAATGATAACAAGGACAGCAAAAAGAGTGTCTAATTCAAATTTCCGACATGCCAGAGTCATACGGGACATTTGTAACATACTGTTTCATTTAGTTACTGTTTGCATACCGTGGAAGTATTATCTTTATTAAAGTCTCATAAAGTACATTTATGATTGTTATTCTTATCATCCCATTTCACAGATGGGGTGATTTAACTTCAGCTTAGAGAAGTTGTCCCGTTCTTCACTTTCAAATCAAGTGTGTGTCAGACTGACGTTAATTTTATGTTAGAAACAAAGTTATCACAATAGCAGTCAATGGAGATAATATTAATAAACAGCAACAGAAGATAAGGTAAATAAATGGTGGTACATCCTTTCAATGAATAATATTCCGAAACCACTGAAAATGATGTACGAATTTGGCTGGAAAGAGCCTAAATGTCCATCAATTGATGGATGGATAAAGAAGATGTGGTTTATATATACAATGGAATACTACTTGGCAATGAGAAAGAATGAAATCCTACCATTTGCAGCAATGTGGATGGAACTGGAGGGTATTATGCTAAGTGAAATAAGTCAGTCAGAGAAAGACAGATATCATGTGCTTTCACTCATATGTGGAACTTGAGAAACTTAATGGAAGACCATGGGGGAGGGGAAGGGGAAAAAATAGTTACAATCAGAGAGGGAGGAAAACCATAAGAGACTCTTAAATACAGAGAACAAACTGAGGATTGATGGTAGCGGGGGAGTAGGGAAGAGGGGGAAATGTATTATGGGCATTGAGGAGGGCACTTGTTGGGATGAGCACCGGGTGTTGTATGTAAGCAATGAATCACGGGAATCTACCCCCAAAACCAAGACTTCACTGTATGCACTGCATATTAGCCGACATGACAATGAATTGTATTCCAAAAAAAAAAAAAAAAGAAAGAAAATTATGTGCAGAAGATTCCACTTCCAGTATAGCTGAGTAGCTCCTATTTGACCAACCATCCTGTAGATAACAGCCATAAACTCTGGACACCATATAATAAATAACTACCTGGGAGACCTGGAGAATGAAATAAAGCAGGAAGAAACTAGGAGGGTGTGAACCCTTTGAAGGAGAAGATGGTACTGGGTGAGTTTCCCATTTTTATGGCTCTGAGTCCTAGAGTAGGACCAGTCAATGTCAGATAGGCAACTAAAAAAAGTCTGTTGGAAATCCCACAGTGTTGGGGGCTTACAGAATATTGGACACGCTTCAGGACAACAGCCACAATACCGCAAATGGGGAAAACCCTGACAGGAGAGACTCAGAGATAGAGAGTCCCAACTCCTGCGTATACACTTGGCCCAAACTCTGTGGATGATGGCTACGAAGCATGCGTGCATGGGCAATCTCCGAGCATCAGTGTTTGAGTTGCCACTCACCATAGGGGAGGTGGAGTACTCATCTTTGAGTTTAGCCAAGCTAAAAACAGAACGAACAGACAAAATGCTCATTTGGAGGAACAGAACAGAATCTACAGTGTCTCCATCACATCTTTTAACATATTCAGGATACGATCTGATATCTGATGGGCACTGAAAAGAAAACGACAGGGAACTATGACCCATTCTCAGAGGAAAAGGCAAATGATGGAGACCAACTCCAAGGATCACCCAGATGTTGGAACAAGCAATTATGGTTTGAAAGCAACTATAATAACTATGATCAAGAACCTAAAGGAAAATATGCTTAGAATAATGAAATGATAGAAAATCTCAGCAGAGAAACAGAAATAATAAAAGTGAAACCAAACAGGAATTCTATCCCTGAAAAATAAAATCTATCAAAGACAATAATCACCAGTTGGACTTAACATCAAAATAAAGACAAAACAAGGAAGTCAGTCAACCTGAATACAAATCAATAGAAATTATTCATCATGAAGAAAATGGAAAGAAAGAAAGAAAAAAAAACCATGAACAAATCTTTTCAGGTACCTGTGGGACAATATCAAAGGGTCTAGTTTTCATCCCAGAGATTGGGAAAAAAAAATGTTTGGAGAAATAATGGCTGAAGATTTCTCAGATATGGTGACACATACAAAATTATACAATCAAAAGCTCATCAAATCCTAAGAAGGACAAACATAAATAGAACTTCATGTAGGCCCATTACAGTTGAGCTGCTGAAAACCCAAGATAAAGAGAAAATCTATAGAATGACCAAAACCACACATACCTCTATTTTATTCATGAAAAATAAGTCTAAAGGGGTCATATGTGAAAGTTAAAAGCTGTACACTTTTTGGAGGAAAATATAAGAGAATGTCTTCTCTACTATGGGGGTAGGCAGAGATCTCTTAGACTATAATAGTAGAAAGCTATAGGTATAACCATAAAAGAAAAACATTAAACTGAGACTTTATTAATATTAGGAACTTCTGCCCAACAAAATACATGATTAAAAGATGAATAGTCAAGCCACAGACTGGAATAAAATATTTGTAAAATATATACTGACAAGGGACTAGTGTCTAGGATATGTAAAGAACTCCTATAAGTCAATGACAAAAAGACAAATAAATAAAATAAAAATTGGGTAAAATATTTGAAAAGAGATCTTAACAAGGAAGAGGCATGAGTGGCCAGTAAGCACACGATCGTTAAGAGTAACGCAAATCAAATCCACAACGAGACCCCACTGCACACTCACGGGAGTAACTAAGGTTAAAAAGACCAGCAACATTAGATGTTCATGCAAATGTTTAGCTACAGCCACTCACATACATTGTTGGGCCACTTTGGGGAAAGGACTGGCAGTTTCTTAGCATCCCTAACATGAATCTCCTCTATGATGCAGCAACTTTACTCCTAGGTATGTACTCAAGAAAAATGAATACCTATGTCCATACATAGACTTTTACATGGGTGATTGTTTACAGCACTTAATTTGTGGTTGCCGAGAATTGGAGGCAACCCAGGATCCATCAATAATGAGGGTGGATTAAAAACTGTGCTACATTTAGGTGATGCAATACTACTTAGTAATAAAGAGGAAATAAACTGATGTATGCAACAATATGCACAAATCTCATAAGCCTTATGCTGAGTGGAAGAAGTCAAATAAAAATATATATACATACCGTATGATCTCACTTACATAGTATTCTAAAACAGACAAAACTGATCTATGGTGGAAAGAATCAGAAGGGTGACTGGCCACTAGGGGCGGTGAGATAGACAGTGACTAGAGAGGGTCAGGAGGGGACCTTCTCAGGGAATGGGATGGTTTCTGTCCTGATGGTTGGATTGCACATTGGTATGCATTTGTCAGAATGCAAATGTTATGAATAAGATTTGGGGTAACATGGTATATACATTTTACCCCTAATGGAACAGAAAAGCTATAAACATATCAAAGTCTAATTAATAATATGCATGCAGGGGCACCTGGGTGACTCAGTCGGCTAAGTGTCTGACTTCAGCTCAGGTCACAATCTCACAGTTCATGGGTTTGAGCCCCACGTTGGGCTCTGTGCTGACAGCTCAGAGCCTGGAGCCTGTTTTGGATTCTGCGTCTCCCTCTCTCTCTCTCTCTCTCTCTCTGCCCCTCCCCCACTCACAATCTGTCTTTCTCTCTCAAAAATGAATAAACGTTAAAAAAATTTTTAAAACAATAATAAGCATGCAGACATATCTGGGGGGTGGTGTGGTACACATCCATCACATACTTTGAAATATACAAAAAATAAGATGGATTGATGGATGTTTATTGGGACAGATTGATGTATGTATATGTGTTTTATATATGTATGTTTTATATATGTATGTATATGTATCATATATATGTATATATATATGATAAAGGAAGCAAAATATTCATTGCAGGATTTAGGTTATGAGCACATGACTATTCAGCATGAACTTCTTTCAACTTCTTATCTGAAATGTTCACAAGAAAACGTTGGTTCAGCAACTATTGTACGAAATGGAAGGGTGGGTTCCCCTAATGTTGTAAGCATATCTGCATCCAGCCAAGGAGGCTTGTAGGTCTCAGCATCCCTAACCCAACAACAGGATCTAGAAGAACGAGGCATGGTGTTGGGTTTTGATGCAGACGCTTGGAATACTTAGAAGACAAGATAAATGCTTCAGTCAAAAACTGGTTTGATATGAAACATTTGGGAAACTTGGCTCTATTATTTTCTTTCTTTCCTTCCTTCCTTCCTTCCTTCCTTCATTCCTTCATTCCTTCCTTCCTTCCTCCTTCCTTCCTTCCTTCCTTCCTCCCTCCCTCCCTCACTTTCTTCCTTCCTTCCTTCCTTCCTTCCTTCCTTCCTTCCTTCCTTCCTTTCCCTTTCTTTCTTCCTTCCTTCCTTCCTTCCTTTCCCTTTCTTCCTTCCTTCCTTCCTTCCTTCCTTCCTTCCTTCCTTCCCCTTCCTCCCTCCCTTTCTTTCTTTCTTTCTTTCTTCCTTCCTTCCTTCCTTCCTTCCTTCCTTCCTTCCTTCCTTCCTTCCTTTCTTTCTTTCTTTTCTTTCTTTCTTTCTTTCTTTCTTTCTTTCTTTCTTTCTGGAATATTATCAAGCAATACTCAAAAGCTTTTTGTGCCAGAGGGAAAAAGCCTGGTCATGCCATCATGTCGATTTTGATGCCCATATGAACCACTTGGTCTCCTCATAGTTCTTTTTTTTTTCCCTCCCTTCCAGTTTTATGTTGGTCAGGCAACACGTCTGGAATCAGCAGACCTGAGGGCTGCCTCTGCCACTTGTCAGTTTTCGGCCATTCTGCATACTTCCCTGAACACTTTTAGACCTTTTTTGTTTTCTTGTCCTTTGTGGTTTTGTCGCAAAGCTGCTTCTGCCACCTCAAGGTAAAATCTAGCTCCACATCTGCATTGAGGGGGTTTTTACGGCGATTCCACCCATGAACATGCTCAGTATCAGAGCTTCAACGGGTCTGACTTCTCCAATGTACCTTCTATCTGCAGAGCCAATTGAAGAATCTGCCAACTTTGCCAGAAGCACAGGGGACATCTAATCACGAAGAAAAGGAAGGCTTCCCAAAGAAGATTGACTTGTCTCTATTGGAAAAGTCAGAAAAATCCCACAGATAGCATTTGCTTTCAGTCATTTTGCAGGGACCCCTTGTGCAACTGAACAAAGTGCTGAGGTCAGCCTGGCAGGGAGCCTCAGAGGTAATCTGAACCCAACACTCCCAATGTGCAGCCGTGTGACAAAGGCATGAATCGGCCGCGGTGACACTCAGAAACCACAACCCACCTCCCTTCGCATCGACGATCTCGCTGGACCCTGCCTGGGCCATTCTGGTTCGAGACCGCTGTCACTTCCCCAAGGCTGAGATGGGGGAAAGTGGCTGGGAATGACAAGCCCAGCCCAAATTCTTCCTCATGAGTTGTGACGTTAATGCTAAGAGAGAGATCTCAGGGGTAAACCTTGGTCAGGCCATTGTCACATGTTGATCTGCATAGGGCCACTTAATTTCTCTCCTTGGCATCCCCCCCAAAGCAGACCCTGAGGCAAAGCCTTGGGTGACAGTCTTTCTTTGGGAGATGATGGCAGGAAGCACATGGGAGTGAATAGGGAAGTGAGACAGGGCAGGGAGACACGTGGAGACAGGATGCATTGATGAGACTGGAGCTCGATCCCCCTGTGACCCTGCAGCAGACAGCGGGGAACATGCCCCAGATCTGTCCACTGAGGGGCAGGAATGCTGGAGTGTTCATCCTCACATCCTATCCCTCACTGGCTGAGGGGCCCTGGGGGAATTCTCAGCTCAGCAAGCTGTCTCATAAGACGCAGAGGAGGCTCTGGAGGGAGGAGATCTATGTTGGGGGACGGCAGGCAAACTCAGAGGTGAGTCTGGCATGAGGGACAGTGACCATCTCTGTTCCGCTCTTTTTCTAATTTAGTGTTGTTCAGACAGCACAGCTTCAGTGTCTGGAAGCAGCAGATCCGGATTTGAATATTGAACTTATAACTGAATACTGATATCATTGAATCATTGAATCATTGACTCATCAGCAACTTACTTAGGCTTTGGGCATTAGTGTATCCCCGTCTGTAAAAATCGTATCTAATGCAGAGTAAGTGAGGTGATGACAGAGAAGGAAGATTCCATTGACTGCGGCACATAAAAATCAGTCAATAGTATGGAGTTGTTACTTTGCAGCTGTTACACTGTACTATGTATGTTTTTTATATATATCTCTATATCTAAATATCTATATAGTACATATATACATACTGTTGCAGTATACTGCATGTAACACTCCATAACATATTTATAATACATTGTTATATTAACTATATTATACTATTATCATCATATTATAATATCATATCTATTATTTTAAAATCATGGTGGAGAGCTACAGGCAGTACCAGGGTAACTGATACAGGGATCCTTCTGTAACCAGGCAGGCCACATCTTTTTTTTTTTCTTTGCTTGCCCGAGATCAATATTTTCTCTTTACATAAATACAATCTTCAGTAGGAGATTCTGGAAACAGCTCCTTTAAATCTGGCTGGTAGAGGGGCGATGGTGAAATAGGGGAAGGGGATTAAAAGAAACAAACCACCAGTCATAAAGGAAGTAAGTTATGGAGATGAAAAGTACAGCATAGGGAGTATAGTCAATAATATTGTCATAACGTTGTATGGTGACAGATGGTGACTGTACTTATCATGGTGAGTGCTGACTAATGCACAGAATTGTCGAATCAATATGCTATACACCTGAAACTAATATAACTTTGTATGTCTACTATATTTCAATAATTAAAAAAAATATAGCTGGTGTGTTCCCAGGAGAATTTTAGGGACAGCAGCGGGCAGGGAGGTGTGGCGAATCTTACCGCCTTGTGGGTGACTGCCTGCCTAACTGGTGACACACAGTTATTACATAATGGAAGCTTACTGAATATACAGAGAAAGTCAAAGTTCCAATACTCCATTTATACAAAAGGAAGGGAAGGTGGTACAGTCACTGAGAAAGATCACGCACACAAATGCACGTCACACACACACACACACACACACACACACACACACACACACACAAGAACTCGGTCACTGTCACGGAGCGTCCTTGCTTCCACGAGACGCTGTTTCTGACCAAACGGGGATTTACTGGAAGCTCTGGAACCAGAAAACTTGTACTTGAATTTCAGCTTCACAAGTACTAGCTTGCAAGCCCGGCCCAGGTACTTAACCTCTGGGCTTGTGTTTCCCCATCTGTAAAGTGGGGAAGGCTGTAGGGCCTTGCTGGGCGGTGAGGGGGACTTGGTGAGTCAAGCACCCAGCGCTTCTTAGTACCTGTTGCCATTTGAAATGTGCTTTCAGATCCTAGCGTGTGAAACTACTCTCTGAAAGGCCACGCCATATTAAAACGCCCGCATTTCATGCGCACATTTATAAAAGCAGAATTTCGGAGCCCACGGGTAATTTAGAAATCCTCTAGGGCAACCATTCTCCAGCTCTTCTCCAACTTGGGGGCTCTTGTTAAAAATGAAGATTTGGTTCAGTAGGTCTGAGGTGAGGCCTGAGGTTCTGCATTTCTAGTAGTGATGGGAAAGTTACTGGTCCATCGATTACACTTTAAGACTAGCCCCCTCATTTTCCAGATGGGACCCAGACCTATGTTGAGACAGCCCAGACCACACAGCTAGTGAAAGAAGGCTCATAATTAGAACATGATGTTTTGACTCTGTATTTGGGGTCCCACCAACACTTGAACACAAATGTCATCCAGCTCCTGACCAGAAATTCTTCCCAGGTAGTTGCAAAAAGGAAAGGCATTTCTACTGATATTCCATGGAGAGGGGACCCAATGACGAGTTAGAGTCCTCTGGGGGGAACTGCGTTTGTTGTCTCCAGAAAGGACTGTAGTTTGATGTTCATCAGACGTGTAGCATTTTTTTTTTCAACGTTTATTTATTTTTGGGACAGAGAGAGACAGAGCACGAACGGGGGAGGGGCAGAGAGAGAGGGAGGCACAGAATCGGAAACAGGCTCCAGGCTCCGAGCCATCAGCCCAGAGAGAGCCTGATGCGGGGCTCGAACTCACGGACCGCGAGATCGTGACCTGGCTGAAGTCGGACGCTTAACCGACTGCGCCACCCAGGCGCCCCATAGACGTGTAGCATTTTTAATAGATACAAGCACTGATCAGCAGTCTGGTCGTTGCCAATGGGTTAGTTCAATTATTGGAAAACTTTATTATCTTTGGAAACCTTGAACATATGAGCCTGTGTTTTAACTGTACGTTTTATGAGCTATGAATAGTGATTAAGTATTTCTAGTGAACATTTAGGATCCAGTTAAGATGTTTTCAACATAAAAAAAAATACACATGGGGATTTAAAAAACTAAGTACAGAGGCACCTGGGTGGCTCAGTTGGTTGGGTATCCGACTTTGGCTCAGGTCATGACCCCACAGTTTGTGAGTGTGAGTCCTGTATTGGGCCTGTGCTGACAGGTCAGAGCCTGGAGCCTGGTTTGGATTCTCTGTCTCCCTCCCTCTCTACTCCTCCCCGGACTCGTACTCTGTCTCTCTCTCTCTCTCAAAAATAATAAAACAAAGGTTAAAAAATTTTAAAAAACTAAGTACAAAAAAGTATGTAAATTAATATTTTTTATGTTTATTACATATGGAAATGATCATATTTGCATGTATTGGGTTAAATAAAATATACTAATTCAATTGATTCAATATTAATATAAAATTCAATTAATGTTACACAAGTTTCTTTTCCCTATTTAAAATGCTGATACAAAAAATTAGAATTGCATGTGTGGCTGAAATTACATTTCTATTGGATAATGGTTTAGGTACATGAATGGATGGATGGGCATACAGATGACAGATGGATAGTATCAATCCTATA
This sequence comes from Lynx canadensis, assembly GCF_007474595.2. NCBI lineage: Eukaryota > Metazoa > Chordata > Mammalia > Carnivora > Felidae > Lynx > Lynx canadensis. The sequence goes on from NC_044317.1 coordinate 5,505,319, forward strand.
TATTTAATTTACAACCTACACTTAATATAAATTAGAGATACATAATCAACATACATTTAAATTATTTCAGAATTCTCTCATGCACGCTTATTCTCAAATTATATATGCACAGATACATGATATGTATTTCAAAATCTTTGTTCCAACATTTAACGTGGTTAGATATCGCCCACAGAGTCTCACATTAAAATTGCCTTTCTATGTTTATGACTTGAAAAAATGACTACTCCCCCTGCTAGTACTTGAAAGTTGACTTCATAAATTATTAGTTTCCCAATAGCATGGGGAGAGAGTCTGCAGCTCCCCAAAGTGAACAGGCCACCCTTTGTCATTGACATGCACCATTAATGTGCAGCAAGGCAGTGGATACCCTCCTCCTCCTTGCAGAGCAAATGGCCTGGTGCTTTAGCGGAGGTCTGGAGGAGCTCTCCCAGAAGAGCGGTATGGTCACTGGTAGCACAGGCTTGTAACTTGTCTCTACCACTTAAGATGCATGGGAGCCCCTTTGGACAAATTATTTAACCTCCTTGATCCCAGTCTCCTAATTTGAGAAAAAGGGACCATGAAAGCACACGTCTCATAGAGTTGTGTGGGGTCTGGATCACGTGTTATTTGTGGAGGACTTGTTGCAAGGCACAGACGACACCTTCAGTCCACTGTGGTTTTTGTGGAACAGACTTATGACCCTCACGCATAATCAGATCTCCTTTCTCCTGAGGATACGGAACAACACACTTTCCTGTCCCCTTTGCAACTGGACGGGGCTGTCGTTATGACAATCCATGGATTACAGAAGCAAATGTCATCCGTCACCTCATGGACAGAATATATAGTTGTGAATGCAGAAGTCAGAACGCTCTCCTCTGCCATGGACAAGTCACGTGTATCATGTTCAGATGGTGCTGTCATGGCATTTGGGGGGCACAACGGTATGGAGCAGAAGGCCATTCTAACAAATATTCACTGTGTAGCATAAGCAATAAATAAACATTTGTTTAAGTCACTGTATTTGGAGGACTGCATATTACTGCAGCGTAACTTAACCTAACCTGATTCACAAACGAATTGCCTAAGGCAAGTCTTCTGCTGAAGTAGGTCTTTGGCTTTCCCAGGCTTTCCCTGAGCTCCTGATCTACAGCCTTTTATCACAGCTAAACATAAATTTCTTGGCCATTCCCTCCAGAGTCATAGAAGGGACACATACACCCAGTCATCTTGGGTGTCTCATCTTCATTCACTCCCACCAACTTTCTCCTTCCTGAACCTAGTTACTACAAGGCTTTCTTCTGAGAAAGTGGATTATATAAGTCATGTTTACATTCCTAAAACAACTTCTGCTTCTAAAGCATCTTTTATGACCAAGATACTTTTTTTTAATACTGCACCAAAGCTATTAAAAAGAATGGAAACTACAGATCATAAAAATGTCAACAGTGAAACACTCATTTCCATGCAAGTTGTGAAATAAAATCAATATATGCTAACTTGTTCTTTAAGAACAAAGGAAGAAAAGGGGGCATTTCAAATGTTTGTTATGATTTAATCCAGACTCACGGATCCATTGCTGCTTATGTCTAGAGGGAACCCCGAAGGTCATTATGTCCAACACCCTCAAATTGTCATCAAATTTATAGTGGTTCATGTCAAAATATGTAGTTATAGGGACAGAGATCACATATACTTCCAATAATACATTTTTAAAGAATAGTTAATGATTTTGCAGTTTTCCAGAAGTGAAGAAAGCTGAGATTTGTTGCTGCAAGAGCAAAATTTCTTAATAAGCATGCCAAGAAGCAAGAGGATTCCAGAACCGCCAGTGAGATATTTTAGGTGAAAACAGTTTTTCTATCTTGAGAAGCATCAAGTTCCTTAGAAAATGAGTGAAATTCTTCTCAAAGATTCTGGGAAATTTTCGAGTGCCATTGGCCCAATTTTTTATCCTTTCCTAATTTTTTTATTTCTTTATCTGGTCCCCAGCAACCAGTGACTGCCCACCTCATCTGTATCTCAAAAGAGAGGTTAGGAGTTGACATCTATTTCAAAAGCTCTGTTTTCCTCTAAAAGACAACTGCCTACCCCTATGAGGGCCAGAACCAGTGTGTTCAACTCAACTCGAGACACTTGTGTCAGAAGACACTTGGCCTGGGCCCTGTCCATGTTAGATCAGTGGTCAGAGTGAACCTTTGGGGAGAGCTGATAAGGCTGAGGATGGCCCCAGATCAGTGAGGCTGGAGGAACCAGGGATAGTGCTTTTGAGAGGCAGCATAGACCAGGGCTAAGGTTCTGTGCCAGAGTTGCTGAGTTTGAATCCTGGCCTTTCATTTTCCAGATGGCTGATCTTGGCTGGTGACTTAACCTATTCATGCTTCAGTTTCTCATCTTCAAAGGAAGGATGATATTTATTGGTCTCTACTTTAGAGGGCTATTACATAAGTTAAATGTACTAATACTTATAAAGTACATAAAACAATACCCAGAGTATAATTGGAGCTATCTCTATAGGTGTCTCCTAAAAAGAAAATAATGGTGTTGCCAAAGTGATATTATCACATTTACAAATGGCGTTTATTAGTTGGAAATGTGAAAACCACCTTCAGCCTTACAGTTCTGTTAGAGAACTGTGGTGTCAGAACCCTGATAAACACAAGTGGCCTTATCTGGAAGAGATAGAGAGTCCTGATTACCCCTCTAATGAAAGAAGCACATCGATATAATTTGAGATGTGTGATTGTAAAATAATTTTATTTGATGTTTTATGGGAATGGTTAAGAATATGCATTTCGGATTCTGAGAAACTTCCTTAATTTGAAGAATATAATGCCCCTTATTTTTGGACACTAAACTGAGGAGCATGAGAAATGGACAACTTTTGCCCCCCAAGCCCAAACCTTCTTTTTGCAGAGAAAACATTCTGACCAGCGGGTGGCAATCATGTGTCATAATGCAAAAGGCCATATTCTCTTCAGAAAGTTTAGACCCTGGACAGAAATTGAACAACAACAGAGTAGGGGGCAGATAACACTGAAAGCGTACCAAGCAAGCAAGATGGACATGGACCGTGCCCTCAATGAGCCTGCAGTCTTCAAATGAGGTAGTGAAGCTGCAAGAATGTGACACATTAAAACCCCATTCCTCCCCTCCCCTCCCAACTGCCTGCTTCATTCTTCTTGTAGAGCTACGGACCTATTAGAAAATAATAGTATTAAAGACAAAGACCATGGGGCCAGTCCCTGTGCAGTGAGGGTAAGGGCCCATTGGCCAGTCATGAGCACTGCCAGGGAGCTGGTTCAGAAGACCAGGCTTTAGTATTTAGAGAGGCTGGCTGCAACAAAAAGGAGTAATGGATTTGAGAATTCTATTGCCTCTTGTTCTTGGCTTCCTTGACCTATATTTGCCAGATTCTGAACATGATTGCATGAATGAGAGTACAGCCTATTCCTGCGAGACTGATCTCTGAAGTTACAGGATCCTGAGATGTCCTACATAATAGCCATGTGACATTATGTCAGTTTTCATCCATAAGCCTCAGTTCCTCTATCTGTAAAGTGGGCATGAAAATCATTATGACCATCTTTTAGGGCTTTTTGGAGACTGAGTGAACTACTGCCCATAAAGTGATTGTGACAATGTCTGGCACTTAGAAGATGTATAAAAATATTATTATCTGATTGGAAGTTGGCATCTGCGATGACTCAACCCATAAGATCTGGCCATGGGCACCTGTCTCTCATTGATGTTCTTGGCTGTCCACTTTGGCTGCAGCTGCCATTTTGCTAAGCCTAGTCGTATCTTCTACAGGACGGCAGTGGGGCCTCACCTAACAGGCTAGCTGGGGAAATTTAATGAGATGATGAGCTGATCATACTCCAATAGCCCGCCCTGCAGTTTAGACAAAGGTGAGGGCTTTCCAGCCCAGCTGTGAGCACCCCTGTTGGGTCCTCCTTCGAGATTTTTGGCTTGAGCAAATGGTAGAGTAGAGGGATGATGATGCATGAGGCCTGACACACTCCAATAGTTAGAGGCCAAGGAGAAGAGGTGAAGAAAATTGGCCTGGGAAGAAGGAGAAGAACTAAGGCAGATTACTATTCTGCTTTTCCTTTTTTATTAAAACACCTTTCTTCATCCTGTCCTGTTTCAACATTCATTCCAACTGCTCTTCATGCTTACTAAGCAGTCTTCTGACTACGATGTGGTTTTCTACAAAGGATGGAGTAGACGCGGAAAATGTGCTGATCATGTGGTCTTGAGTATCCGGTCTCTTTGACAGTAATTTCTCTTTGTAAATTAACAGATTGACTCCATGCGGGGAGAGAATTTGCTGATCATTTGGACTCTGTGTATCTCAGCGCCTGTGACAGTCATTCCCCTTTTAAAATTAATAGGTTGGCTTCGTATAGGAAGAGAAAATGCTGATCGCATGGACTTTGAGTGTTCCGGTCCTTGTCACACTCATACCTCTTTGCAAATTAATAAATTGGGATGCAGGTCTTATAACCCCTTTTGTAAGTGTCAGCCCTAAGAGGTGTTTCTTTTCTTTGGGTTGACAATATCATAAGGTCTTTATATCAGGTCCAAATAAGTTGGTTGGGTGACCAACTTGTCCCAGTTTGCCCAGAACTTTCCCGGTGTGAGCTCTAAAAATTCCACAGCTTGGGCACCCTCTCTGTCTCAGGAAAACCAGGACAGCTTGCTTAGGACTTTCTTGGTTTTAAAATACATCTGGAGAAGCCCCTCAGTCTTCAATTACCCCACAGCTTAGCTACTCAGTGAAGAAAATCCAGCCTCACCACATTGCTGAGAAAAAGCAAAAGTGCCTCAGAAACTACCTACATGTGCCAAATTCAAATTTCATATCTAGTTTTAGAAGGCCTTTAAGCTGTTACTGTCTTTACATCTTCTAGGTATTACACCACAATATAATCCACGAGTATTTTGTTTTACAGCTCTTATACTTAAGATATTTCACAGAAGGCAAGCTTTACACTAACACACAGGAGTTAAGATGATTGTTTTATACCTGGACCGCATCCAAACTGCAGTTCTCCCTGGCTGAAGATGATCTAAATTCTTATTTTTAGGTCCCCAAACCGCTTGCTGGTTGCTACCCGGTGGTGCGGTGTGGCCTGGCAGAGGTTTGGCAAATAAAATATTCCCCAGCTGCATGTGCTTTGACGCTTTTCTCTACCACCTGAAGGCAGTAGGAAGAGAGTGTGGGAGACAGTAACATCCATAGAATGAGCATTCATGATTAGTCTTTAGTCTCTATTTTCTCTATCGCTTCTAACTAGAAGCAACTCTCTATTAACTCTCTGTCTCATCTGATCTTTGCTTTAGCATCCAACATGCTGGCCACATCCACTTCCCCAAGCTTTTCTTACCTCTGCAGTCTCACTCCCTCCTTTCTGCTCTACCCTCACATTCCTTCTATACCCGACATGCAAATGTTGGGATTCCTCTGGGCCAACTTTGGGGATCTCTTTTTCTTTAAATGCTCTACTGTGCCACAAGCCACATGTGGCCGCAAGCCACATGTGGCCAACCAACAATGGGAATGGGGCCAGTCTGAAATGAAGTGTGCTGTAACACACTAGATTTATATTTTTATTATTTTTAAATTTATTATTCTACTTTAATGTTTAGATAAAGCAGTAGGTTATCTTTTCCCATTTCTAACACTTAGAATGGAAAAATATAAAATATGTAATTTTTAATATTGATTAAGTGATGGGGTAATAATTAAGTGATATATCAGGTTAAAGAAGATAATATTAAAAGTAATTTCATCTGTTTCTTCTTACTATTTTTCAAATGGTTATTCATCTTTGAGAGACAGAGTATGTAAGCAGGTGAGGGGCAGAAAGAGAGGGGGGAGAAATGATCCAAGGTGGGCTCTGCGTTGACAGCAGAGAGCCTGACGCGGGGCTCAAACTCATGAACTGTGAGATCATGACCTGAGCTGAAGTCAGACGCCTAACTGACTGAGCCACCCAGGTGCCCTCTTCTCACCATTTTAAACGTGGCTACCTGAAAATTTAAATTTACATGTGTGTCTCAAGTTATATTTTAATTTGGCAAAGCTGCTATAAAGTCTCCCCCTAAATGATCTCAACAATCCTCAGACAACTTTAGAATGATAAATCCAAAGGGTGTTTTCCCAACTCTGAACGCAAGACCCATATATCCATCTGACTTTTTTGATATTTTCAAAAAAAAATTTTTTTTGACATCTCACGAATTGCTCACATTTAGCATGTACAGATCTTGATTCTGTCCCCTGAATAAGCATCTCCCCAATCTATCTCACTGTTTCCAAGCCTCTCCCCTAAAAGATGCTATGAAACTGGCCTTGAGCATGGAGGAAGGGGCCATGAACATTCTTGAGAATCTTGAAGAGGCAAGGAATGGATTCTCCCCTAGAGCCTCCAGAAGGAACCAGCTCTGCAGACACCTTGATTTAAGCCTTGTAAGACCCATTTTGGACTTCTGCCTCCAAAAGTGTTAGAGAATAAATTTGTGTTGAACCACTATGTTTGTGATAATATTTTACGGAGCTAATAGGAAACCAAAAGAGACAAATGGCACCACCCTGTTGTGTCTACCTCTGATTATATTTTAAGCCAATCCACTTCTCCCCATCTCCATTTCTAGGACCTTTACCGTAACAACTTCCTAATCAGTCTTTCCTTGGGATAAGTTAAAAATGGCTGTAAATTCTTTGGTCAATCTTCTCATCAAGAGGTGGAGTCCATTTCTCCTCCTCTTGAATTTAAGTTAACCCCGGGCTGCTCTGACCAACAGAACACAGTGGGAATTATGGTGTGTAACTTCCAGGGCTTGGCCTTGAGAGAGATGTAACCTCTGCTCTCACACACCTGGATGGTTTCCACTGGAAGCAAACCACCATGTGAGATGTTTGATTTGCTCTGGGGAAGCCCAAGGTAGCATATGGAAAGAGGCCACCCTGAAGAAGCACCAAGGTGCCATATTTGTGAGTGAAGCTTTCTTGGATCCTCCAGCCTAGCTAAGTCAGCAGCTGGAAACAGCTGAGTCAAAGACCCTGCTGATATCTAGATGAACCCTGCTTGAATTCTTGGCCCACAGAAACATGACCAAATAGGATGGTTGTTTAGGTCTGTAAGTTAGGGTAGTCCGTAACACAGTGACACATGACTGGAACACCTCTCTCCCACTCATGTGACTGCTCTAACCCACCTTGACACAGCAGCCAGCACGGTCATCCTATAGTTAATCTGAGGGTCACTCCCTTGCTTCCCACTGAGCTCAGAGGAAAGCTGAACCTCTATCCTCTGTCACTCTTCCTACTGATCCCTGGAACCCGGCCATCAGACATCATAAGCATCACTGGATATTTATGGTCTAACGGCTATTCAATTAGAAATGCACTTATTAATTCAATACCTCTTTATGCAGCGCTGACAATGTGCCAGGCACTGAGCTTAGTGTTAAGGACACAGCAGGGATCCAACCGGCATGGGAGATCAACACAAGACAAGAAAAGAAACAATGCTTTTAAATATTATAAATCATGACAAATGCTGAGAATGGAAAAAAAACCACACACACACACAGCATGGTAAGAGAAAATTAACAGGGTTTACCCAATATAAGTAAGGTAATAAGGAAAGGCTTCTCTGAAAAGATGATGTTTAATCAGACATTTAAAAGGGAAGACCTCAACATCATTATTCTTAGACTAGGCTCTGTCTTTCCAGATACAAAGATCGGAACCAATGTCCAAGAGAGACCACACAACTCTCCCTGGTTCTAAAGTTTCTGACACCATATATTTTGCTAACATTCCTCCTTCTTCATTTTCCTCTGCCCCATAAATTGCCTCTCTGCCCAGACTCACTTTCTTACCTTCCAGCCTCAATTCCCATTCCCCATGTCCTCCCAAGAGGGGTCTTTTCCCAGATAATCATCTCCGGGTATGTTGTAATGTGGGAGTGTCAACATTAGCTCAAACATTAACACAAACGCTGGCAAACCCGAAGTCTAATTACTTTTCAATTCAAAGTCTGGCAATTCATAATCCAAGCCAGGCTTTGGTCTAAGAACACTGAGATTTTAGGAAAGGAAATTTGTATATTTGGTACAGATCATAATTTTTAAGATGGAGTTGAATGTCTGGGTCAAATTTCCAGTTTTCTCTAATTCAGTCCATTAAAGCTGTGGCAGGAAAGAGTCTCAGCTCTATATCTCTTTGATATTAAAAATATTGTTTCATCAATTTAAGGAAAATTGACAAACCAGAGGAAATTAGCTTCCTGAGGAGGGCTTGGGAATTTCTGAAGACACAGCTCCTTTGGATTCTGAAGCACAAAAGTCCTAGAATCAAAACGATTGTGACATCCTCCCATGCTCATTTCACGGGGAATGAACACTCTGCCTCTAAGCTCCACTGAAGATGCACCATGTGTTAAGGACCCAGAACGTCAGCGCTGTAAGCCTGGGGTGCCCTCTGACTGACATGTCATGGAACAGTCCGGCTCAAACCACACTGGTGGTCAAACCATCCTGTGCATACTCTGAATGATGACATCTCCAAAGAGTTGGAGCTCCTGAGCCTGTGGCAAGCTCCCCACCCCCCACCCGGGCCCGCATCATATCCTCTCAGCTACCTCTGACATCAGCGGCAGCTGTGTGCCCAATCTTGGGGGCACAGACTCGCCAGGCTGTCCCAGAATCCTCTGTTAGCCCAGGTGACTGCAAGACGATCTGCCTAAGACTTCCTCTGACACACAGGGAAACTTGTTCTAAACCTGAGGCATCTGACACCCCCTGGGGCAGCTCTCAATCCATGGGGAGTGGGGAGCCTGTGCATAAAGATTCCAGCTTCTCCATCCTTCAGGTGGATGATTCTGCAAGGCATTTCACAGGGCTCTCAGGGGTCCTGGTAGAACTGAATAAATTAATTCTGTTGACAACAGAAGCAACCTGGGTAATATACCTTTTGATTGGTTTTTCCTCCTTCTCTCCCTAGCCTTTTACTTGCTTTGCTTCCCTGGACACCCTCCCAGATAAACATCCTGCACCCAAGTCTTTGCCTTAGGTGGGCTTTTCTTTCTGGGGAACCCAAACTAAAGCAAATGCAGTCCAACCAGTACATCTTTCTTTGGATGAAAATGGATTAGCACAGAGCAAAAGAGGTAGTATCAGGTGTGGGTAAGGGTGAAGGGGAAGCAAAGCAAAGGAAGGAGGAAGAGAGCCTCCAAAGCTTTGTTAGTGTTCCAGAAAGAGAGGTAATCTCATTACCAGGCAGGTTCTCTGAGGTCAGTGGGTATCAGAAATAATTCTTTTTTTTTTTTTTTTTCTGACTACACATTTGTTTTTAGGACCATCCCAGATGCTGACTTCAAAAGCTTTCTAGTTAGTAATGGCTGCATAAAACTTCTTTTGTTCTTGCCTGCACATCTCATTTCATTTCAGCAGGAGATAAGCAGAACATCCTGGTCACGGAAATGTCTTTAGTACCTCCTCCCTGCTCTGGCCAGGGGAGCTTGGGAAAGGAGACTGGTGCCTGAGGCTCAGCCCTGGCTCAGGAGTCAGAACCCTCTACCCATATGCCCCCCTTCAGCACCGTGATGGAATTCAGACAAGAGCGTCTGTCAGAACAAAAGATACCCCTGTAATCTGTGAGGTCACAGGAACACATACACTGGGAAAAAGAGAAATGAATTATTTGACATCCACACAGTGAAACAGAAAAATAGCAAACTGTCGGGGAAGGACAAATATTTTTCTGGAAAAATTTGGCCAGTGGCACACATGAGAAACTCCACTCAAATCAAACATAGAGGCTTAGCTATCCAGACCTTTTTTATTTGATGTGAAGTGAAAGCTAATTTTTCTATAATAGGTAGAAAAGATTGAAAAAAAAAACTTCAGAGGGTTCTGGAAAAAGGGAGGGGACAAGGTTACACAGCATTTAATTGACAAAGCAGACCAACAAAATTTGTATTTAGGGCTTAAACATGTTATTTAATGATTTGTATTTTCAAGACAAAAATTTCAAGGATTCTTAATTTTAAAAGCAAAGTTGCTCATGATTTTTTTAAGTTATATTTAAGACACCTTCCCTAACCCATTTTAATGTCTCTATTTTTTTTTCTTTTTAACATTTATTCATTTTTGAGAGAGAGAGAGAGATACAGAGTGCAAAAGGGGAGGGGCAGAGAGAGAGGGAGACACAGAATGCAAAACAGGCTCTAGGCTCTGAGCCATCAGCACAGAGCTCCACGTGGGACTCAAACCCATGAACCGTGACATCTTGCCCTGAAGTCAGACACTTAACCGACGGAGCCACCCACATGCCCTAATGTCTCTATTTTTTTTAAGTTTTTTTTTTTTTAAAGTTTATTTATTTGGAGAGAGAGAGAGTGAGCACAAGTGGATGAGGGGCAGAGAGAGAGGAAGAGAGAGAATAACAAGCAGGCTCCACGCTGTCAGCACAGAGCCTGATGTGGGGCTCAAGCTCATGAACCATGAGATCATGACCTGAGCCAAAACCAAGAGTTAGATGCTTAGCCAACTGAGCCACCCAGGCACCCTAGCCCTTTTTAATGTCTCTAAAAGTTAGGGATGTATCTTACAATTGGTATTAAGGAAGGGCTGTGTCCAAGTTTAAGCACCAACATTCTTCTGTGTGAATGGTATGAAAAATACAGGCATGCTTGACACTGGCTTCATCTCCTGTCCTCCACCACTCCCGGAACAGGCTATTTTATGTCCCATGGTTTGTGATGAGCATTGCCAGTTCTCAGGAAGATAGAAGATGAAGCAAGTCAGAAGGAAGGGTCTAGAATGGATACTAACACCCGTTCTTAAAGGGGTTCATGTGTCAGACTGAGGAGTCAGATAACAGCTTCAGTGGTGGGTATTCATTCTCCTCACACTGAAGAGAGTAAGAAATATTTGCTAACTCATCAAAAGGAAGAGGCATCAAATGCCACTTTTCTTGTATTTACTTTCAACTTTTAAATTGGAGCATAATATTTATCATTCATATATGAGACTGCAAACATGTATGTGTACAGTTTGATGAATTTTTTTTTTGCAATAAACCTATATAATCACCATGGAGAATAAGATATAGAAAACTGTCATTGCCCCAGAAATGTCCCGATGCCCCCTTTCAGTCATCACCCTTACAAAGGTAACTCCTGTTCTGAGGTTTACCATCATAGGATAGTTCTGCCCACTGCTGAACTTTGTCTACATGGGCTAGTCTGTCATATCTGACCCCTGGTCATGCAATGTTATGTCTGTGAGGTTCCTGAACATGATAGTAGGGTTTTTTTTCCATTGCCACAAAATATTCATGTACATATGAAAATGTATCCCTTTGTCTCTTGATGGGCTTTTGGGGTGCTTCCAGTTTGGACTTTTATGCACAGCATTCTGATCATCCTGAAAGTGTCTTTCAAGTTCTGCCAGGTGTAGCCTCGGGAGTGAAATTTCTAGGTCACGGGATATTCACTTTGTGGTGTGTGAGGGTTTCAATTGCTGCACATCCTTGCCAACACTTGGTATTGTTAGTTGCTAAATTTCTAAGCCATTTTGGTGTGTGTCTGTAATCGTATTTCGGTATAATCTCTGTGGTTTTAACTTTGCATTTCCCTGATGACTAATGACTCTAAAAGCCCTTTTTATATGTTTAGTGGTGATTTGGCTCTTATTTTGTAAAAGCTCATTAAAATTCATTACTCATTTTTAATTGGGTCATCTACCATTTTGTTACTGCTTTGTAGGCATTGTTAATAGATACTGGGTAAATGTTCTATAAGAGAGATATTTATTACAAATATTTTCCTACTCTATAGCCTACCTTTCCTTCTCCTGAATGGTGTATTTGGATGAGCACAATTTTCTACTTTTAGTGAAATCTGATGTATTCATCATCTCATTTACATACTTAAGATAAATTGGCTTATAATTTTCTTTTCTTTTAAAGTCCATATCAGCTTTTGTGGTGAAGGTTACACTGCCCTTATTGAAACTTTTTCTAGTTTCTGGATGATTTTTATAAGATTGGTTTAGTTTCTTCCTAAACATCTGGTAGAATTCATGATGAAGGAAGTCATTTGGCCTGGAGCTCTTGTAACCTATAGAGATGTAATTTAATAGACACAGAACTACTGAGGTTTTCAATTTCTTCTTGTGTATGTCTGGTAAGCTTAGTTTTTATTTTTTGAGAGAATTTGTTGGTTCGTTTTAATTTTCAAATCGATTTTCACAAATATATTCACAATGACCCTTGTTCTTTTGTCGTTTTGATATGTGAAGAATCCCATAGGGCACCTGGCTGGCTCAGTGGGTTGAGCTTCTGACTCTCGATTTCAGCTCAGGTTCCTGGCAACCAGCCCAGTGTTGGGCTCCATGCTGAATGTGGAGCCTGCTTGGGATTCTCCCCACCCCCCCCCTCTCTTTTTTCTCTCCCCCTCTGTCCCTCTTTCCCACTCATGCACTCTCTCACTCTCTCAAATTAAAAGTAAATCAATAAAAATAAAATAAATGGATAATCCTTGCTGAGATATCTCCATTTCATCCCTTTAAGTGGTAATTGTGTCTGTTTCTCTTTCTCGGTTATCCTTACTGGGGCTTCTCTATGAATGTTCCAAAGAACCAACTTGGGGACTTACTGCATGGATTCCTATCTATCTCTATCTACTTTCTATATTGCTGACTTATATTTTTATCTTTATTATTTCCTTACCCCTATTTTCTCAGAGTTAAATTTGCCATTCTTCTTTGATTTAGATCATTTATTTTCAGCTTTCCTAATTATGCATTCAAAGCTATACATGTTTCCTCCACTTTATCTGTGTCCCACAAGTTTTATGTTTTATTTTCATTATGTTATATTCCAAGGGCTTTCTATTTTCTACTATTATGTCTCCTTTTGCCCATGGACTATGTCAAAGTATATTACTTAGTTTTCAAACATGTGGGGATCATCTGGTTTTATTTTTCTTATTCATTTCTAGTTTAAATCAGCAGTGGTCAGAACACACATTCTGTATGATTTCTATTTTTTGAAATTTGTTGAGAGGTACTTTATGATCAGAATATGATATATTTGTAACTATTTCATGTGTACCTGAAAAAAATGTATATTCTGAAGTTTTTAGGTATAGTGTTCTACCCATGGTATTGAAATTTTTATTATCCTTATTTATATTTACACTGTATATTAGCTCCTAAGTGGTGTATTAAAACTTCTAGTTATGATTATGAGTTTTTCTATTTCTGCCATTAGTTCTACCTTATATATGCCTTGTTTTATATTTGTTATTGGGTGCATCCAAATTTAGGATTGTTATATCTTCCAGTTGAACGGTTTTATAATTGTGAAATATGCCTTTTTATCCGTAATGATCCTTCTTTAACTTCTATTTCCCCTGATAATAGCATAGCCACTCCAACTTTCTTTTGGTTAATATTTAAATGGTGAATTCATTTAAATTCTTTTACTTTCCATTTTTCTGTATGCTTACGTTAAGCTATATCTAAATTAAGCAACATATACCTGTTGTTTTAAAATGTAGTCCAATAACATTTGCTTTTAATTGGAGTATTTACCTACTTATATTCCTGGGTCCTCATCTGAACAGATCCTGTTTGCACTACCTTAATATAAGTCTGTCTTCTGATGAAAAAGAGAGAGGCTTTCTAAAAACAAAGACACATGGATGCCCAAAAAGGTTGAGAAAGAAACACTGGGACCTTGTGGCACCTAGTAAGTCCCCTATTAAGCTGAAGACAGGCACTCAGCTGTTGTAGTAAGTTACAGGGAAAGCCAGAACTCCCTGTCCTGGGCACTGTCCCTACATGTACGTGTTAGTACACCATCTCCGGTCATTCTCTCTTTACCAGATATTAGTATTTCGTACCTACAGTGCTCCAGGCGCTGCTTTAAGAACTTTCCATGTTGGATCTCATTCAATTCTCATATTAACCCTAGGAGGTATTATTTTTATTCTCATTTCACAGACAGAAAAAGTTAAGTCTTATAAAAGTAAAAAAAGAATTTTTCACAAATCGCAAGGCAGAGCTGGGGATTCCAGAGCTGAGAGTTAAACCCAGAAAATTTGACTCCCGTGTCTTAGGTCTTAAATGTTTCACTTTTTGGCATTTCCCACTAGGTTGCTTACGTGGAAAGAAAAATCGATATTTTTAGGCTCTGGCCCAACACATACAACCTATTTCCTTCCCCCAAATACTCTTTTATAAAATGTCTATTTTATTAATAATTGCTGATGATCTGTATTTTCCATTGTTCTTATTTAAAGTTTCATTTCTGAAAGTTCCATCCTTGCTTTTCTTAATGTTCGGAAATGTTTTATGGGTCTTCATAGCATATTTTCTGTAAAAAATATGGATGGTGTGGCAGAATTCAGGAAGAGATGAAAATATATGAACCTGAATTGTTAATCTTACATCTTATTTCTATAGGATGCTGTGCTATTTCTTGTCTAAAAAATGTCGACAGTTTGAATTTATAACAATGCATTCCGAAAACTTGAGGTTTTATAACAGAAAATAATGTATCATTAGGCACTCTGAAAGGATAATGAGACATTTACTACTTCTTGCTCATTTTGGTAAAGGTTTCTAGAAATAAACATTAACTCGTATGGATTTGACATATGGATCATTCATGAAGTAAGCAGAGAAGGTACAATATAGTTAGCTTCTTGAATTATTTCTCCATAAATTATTCATGCTTCTCATTTATCTAACCATTCTTCTTCTCTTACAATATCTGAATTATTCTCATTTCCACATGACAGGAGAGTATTAGCATCACAAGGACCAAGTTAACCAAACAACAAAACACACACACACACACACACACACACACACACACACACACGCACCCTAAATGGCTGACCAAAGAAGCCACAGTGTGAATAAATCAAAGAAAGAAGTAAGTCTCAGAGCTGTTTCCCTCAGGGGAAACGTTCCAAATTGGGGTTTTAGTCTCCCTCAGGAATTTGAATACTACGTTCTTAATGAGATAATAAATAGTGTGCGAGGTACTCTAAGGTCTACCTAGAGCTATGTTGGTGGCAGGTGGAGTGAGGCTCACCTCTGATGGGGTGGTCAAATAAATACACATCTCCCGAGAGATCTCACTTTAAGTGGCAGCCCTAGCATGTTTGCAAAGGGTCCTGAGCATTTTAATAAAATCCAGATTATAAAGCGCCTCATGTGCAATTAGGGTCAATTATGTAATCTGTAAGACTTGCAAGCATATCATGCTTCTGCAATATTATTTGCACAGGACTAATTACAAATATGTATGTATGTATATATGCATGTACCATAAATGCCATATATATATATATATATATATATATATATATATATATATATGAAGAAATCCATAGCAACCAGTTCATCTATTGACATTTAGTATTTGATTTGTTTGGCTCAAATAAACATTATTAAATAGTAGGCCAGTGGCTCCCCTGATATCACAAGTCCTAATCTGGTTCTCATTACTGTACTTAGGGCAACCATTTATACCTCCTGAAAGACAGATGTGGAAGAACCCGTATTATTTGAAGCATGCACGGATAAGCAGCTTACTTGGGGAGGCTCACAGGCGTGGTGGAGAGGAGTGATGGGTAAACGTGACAAAGCCAGTTTGGGGTCAATTTGAATGTCACTCAGTAGGCATGAGAAGTCCTTGGTAGCCTTTGAACGGGGCATGATATGTTCCCAGCTGTTCTGGAGGAAGACAGTTCAGCAGTCATAGGCATGTGGTTTGGATCACAAAGGAAGAGAGGAACAAAGGAAGAGACTTAATACAGATGCCATCCAGTATTTCCTGCCATAGGCCAGATAAAAGAATATGATGCCTGGGCTGCCTGGGTGGCTCGGTCTGTTAAGCATCCGACTCTTGATTTGGGCTCAGGTGATGATCTCACACTTCATGAGATCCAGACCCACACTGGGCTCTGCATTGACAGCATGGAGCCTGTTTGGAATTCTCTCCTTCTCTCTCTGCCCCTCCTGTGCTCGTGCATACTTGCTCTCTCTCGCTCTCTCTCTCTTAAAAATAAAAATTGTCATTAAAATGAAAGGATATGATGCCTAAACCAAATGTAGCTATTGCAGTGCAGAAGAGTGTACAGGTAAACACCACCTGGAAGGAAGAAAGAATGAGAAATGCTACTGGCCTCTCAGGTGATGAGACATCAAAGACAAATCTAAGGCTGTGAGCTTGGATGCCTGGGAAGACAAGGATGGCACTGTGAGAAATAGAGAATCCAGGAAGCTAAGGTTTAGATGTTTGTGCATGAATACACACACACACACACACACACACACACACACACATACACACACACACACACACCTTGAGAGGCAAGAAAATATGCCCTGTGGGCAGGTAGGAATGAAAAACCCAAGGTGAGAAATGGAGCCATGAATTTGTAGACACCCTACATGGAGGATATTTAAAGCCACTAAGTTGGATGAAAATTGTTGAGAATGATAGAAAACAGCAGAGGAAAACTGAGATAAAAGGTTAATAATGGACCTCCAATGGCAGGAAGAGTGAGAAGAGGAGACAGAGTTGGAAGAATATAAGGGGTTGCCATATACAGAAGGAGGGGGTGAACAAGGATGGTGTAGTGTTTTTGAAGGCAAAGGAGAGAGCATTTCAAAATTATCAAAGGCTGTGGTGGGAATGTAAAGCGGTTCCACTGCTGTGGAAAACAGTTCGGTGGTTCCTCAAGAAAGTTAAACATAGAATTACCATATGGCCCAGCAACCACTCCTAGGTATAAATATAAAAGGATTGAAAACCAGCACTTAAACAAACACTTGTACATACATTTTCAGAACAGCACTATTCACAATAGCCAAAAGGTCCAAACAGCCCAAATGGCCATTAGTGGATGAATGGATAAATTGTGGATGATCCACACAAAGTAATATTACTCAGCCATAAAAAAAAAAAAATGAAACACTGCCATAGATACAACGTGGATGAACCTTGAAGACATTATGCTAAGTGGAAGAAGCCAGTGATCATGTTGTATGGTGCCATTTATATGAAGTATCCAGAACAGGTAAATTTTCAGAAACAAAATGCAGATTGGTGGTTGCCAGGGAACGGGGGCAGGGTGGGTAGGTGTGGGGATCAAGTACTTCATGAGTAAGAGATTTTATTTGTGGGGGGTAGAGATAAAATATTTTGGAACTCGATAGAGGTGGTCGTTGCACATCATGAATGTATTAAATGTCACTAATGTGTTCACTTGAAATGGTAACTTCATATTAAATGTATTTCCCTTCAATAAAATAAACATTTTAAAAATGAAAAAATAAGTTGCCAAATGCTTCAGTGAATCCACGTGGGCTTAGGACTAAGAAAACGTTTAAGGAAATCCACTGCTCCGTTTCTATGATCTTCCAAAGAGAACACTTGCCCCAAAATGTTGAGGGTAGGAGCCCCATTTCGGAACACTGACTTGTGGGCTTGGGTGGAAGCAGAAGTGTCGAGTGAAGGCTATGTGTTCAAGAAGATTGGTGCAAGGAAAGGTGCAACAGCTCGGGGGAAATCTCTCCAAGGTGGGGAGATCTGAGCATGTCTGAAGATGGGGAGGATTCAGAGAGGAGCAAACACCTGACGGGATAACAGGGAGAGGGGAGCACGTGATGAAAACAGAAGTACAAAGGAGTGGGTTCAGGAGCACAAGTGAAGGGATGTGTCATGAAGAGGTAGAATTGGTCTTCCTTTGGGAGGGGAGAGAAAGCCTGGAGGTGGGTAGAGTGGAGGATGGAATTGGGAAAGCCCAAGCTGGAGGGTAGAAACTTTATATAAAGCAAAGGGAAATGCAAGGCCAGCTGTAGATATTGTAGGCAATGGGGTAGAGCTTATTGCTTAAGACCAATGGGGAAGTCTTGGAGTGGTGCTCAAGGTGATGAGCAATCAACTAAAGGTGAGTAATTGCACAGTAGCAATAAAGGCAGAAACCTGCTGAGAGGGAGTTGCTGAGGCTCCGTAAGAGTGAATGCCTCATCAACCAAGTCCTTTCCACATCACCCCTATCCTGTCTTACAGAAATCTGTTTGCCTATAAATGAGGCTTCACATATGTACCTATGGTTATTGGCTTACTAATTTCAGCCCATCTTACAGGTACCTGAGTTCATTTTGAACCTCTAGTCTATCATCCAGTTAGGATCCCAGATCTGTGAAAGTTACAAACTAAAAACATGCCTTAATTTTTCATTTCCATCACTGGGGATGAACTCTATCAGCTAGGGACATTGACTGCATGCATAGAAACTATTCTATTGGCTGACATAGATTATTTTTTAGAACTTTTGGATGCAACTATTCAACCAATCTGAATTTACTTTACTAATATTTGGTAATAATATTCGGTTCATATTTCTCTATCTTGACAAAAAAAGCAGAAGATGTTTTGTTAAAATATATTTTTGAGTAGTCTGAGCACCAAGCATGGCTCTGAAATATGCTAGTTGTAGGACTAGAATGGGTAAGTCACAGATCTTTTCCAAGTCTTACTTTCTTCATCTGTAAAATGAAGATAACAGTGCCTATTTCATAGAGTTTCAGTAAAGATTAAAATGGCTCAACAGAAGAAATGGGCTAAGAGTGGTGCCCGGCACTAAGTTAGAGCTAAGTAATGCTGGCCCTGATCAGCGTTATTAACATCAGTATCCATTCCATTTCTGGCATTTGTTTCCTCATTCAGTAAGAGGGCACTCAGTGTCAGGAATTATGGTAAGTACTAGATTTGTAGCAACGAGCAAGTCTGTTACAGCTCCTGTCCTTATGGAGCATATAATTTTATTTTACCTAATAAACCAACACCAAAATCGTAAGACTTACATCGAATTTGAAGAAAAACATAGGGGGAATTATTATCATTATCATCATTTTCATTGATTTCTCTTTCATTCAATTTCTGGGTCTTCTTTCTTAACTTTTTTTTTTTTTTTTTTTTTTTTTGCCTCTTTAGAGAAAATACTATCCAAAGGCCTGAGTGAAAGAGGAAATCATAAGAAAACAAGGCAAAAAGACTGAGGGTCATGCTTTTAGGGCTTAGGCTTTGCTAACAAGATCCAAATTGAATAAGAAACTTGGAATAAAAAAGCAGTCAAGCCTCAGTTATCTGTGTTAAGTGAGGTTTGTGAGGATGGACAGCGAAAGGAAGAAAACAATGCATCCTGATTTGCCATTTTAAATCTCACAGCACGGGCTTGACACAAAATAGTGGCACATGTCACAGGCATCTGGTGCGAGTAATGGGCAGGGGCAGTCTTCAGAAAAAGTCTGGTTTGAGGTGCCTTGGGGGCTCAGTCGGTTGAGCGTCTGACTTCAGCTCAGGTCATGATCTCACAGTTTGTGGGTTTGAGCCCTAAGTCGGGCTCTGTGCTGACAGCTCAGAGCCTGGAGCCTGCTTCCGATTCTGTGACTCCCTCTCTCTCTGCCCCTCCCCCACTCGTGTTCTGTCTCTCTCTGTCTTTCAAAAATAAATAAAAATGTTAAAAAAATTTTTTTTTTAAAAAAGAAAAGAAAAAGTCTGGTTAGGTTATTCAGACCATTCCTTGGTTCTCTTGGAGAACCAGCATTGCTCATAGCTTTGCAAATTCAAAGGAGAGGAGTTGTAAAAAGTTGCTGTCAACAGAAGCCCAATTTTTCCGACATATTGAGGGGTTGGTTGACAATGCATGCCTTTTGTCAAAAGGACTTGCTGCAAAAAGATGGGAAATTGAAGGAACTATCTGATTTCTACAAAGAGCTGGGAGGCAGGAGAAACTATGTAGACATCAGGGGACAGAAAAAGTCCCTCTTGGATCTCAGGTCCAATTTTCTCCTACTGGTGGAAGACATGTTAAACAGAAGGGAAGATCCGTCCATTGCCCGTACTGAATCCTAAGGAGGGAAACCAATGGGGCCACTGTGGTCAGGACGGTAAGCTCAGTCCAATGGAAGGCTATCTCTCATTCATGGAGGATATTTTTGAACTTGCTTAGAGGGTGGTCTGCAAGCATCCAGATGGTCCCCACTGGCCTTGGAAAGCCCTGGAATACTTGTATTACTCCATCCCCTCGGGAAGGTCTTGCTCCTTTTCAAGGCCTCTCCCACCGTATGTGTTCACCAGTCTGAACATTAGGACTTGGCAAGAGCACTAAGATGCCATCTTTGGGGCACCTGGATGGCTCGGTCGGTTAAGAGTCCGACTTCGGTTCAGGTCATGATCTCACGGTCCGTGAGTTCGAGCCCCACGTCGGGCTCTGTGCTGACAGCTCAGAGCCTGGAGCCTGTTTCAGATTCTGTGTCTCCCTCTCTCTCTGCCCCTCCCCTGTTCATGCTCTATCTCTCTGTGTCTCAAAAATAAATAAACGTTAAAAAAATTTTTTTAAAAAACAGATGCCATCTTTGTCAGAATTTGAGTTTTCTCTGCTGGTGCATGAGTCCACTGATAATTCAAATTCTGAGATTGTGTATAGGGGATTAATAAACGTCCTTTTTTTTTTTTTTTTTTTTTTACAATTGATCTTTTTTTTTTTTGCATGATAGAGGAAGAAGAGCAGGTGTCAACAAAAATAAAGAAATAAGAAATAAAGAAAGAAAGAAATAAAAAAAATATCATACTTTCATGGTGACATAGACATAATATTTTTGCTTCATGATTGCTGTTACTACCTGTTGCCTTTGTAAGAAAGATAGATTCAACAAATAAAAATATCAGGCCCTGCTGTGGACCTGAGTAGGATATAGGTACTTTTGCTATTGTTGTTGTTGTTATCATTACTATTTTAATGTAGCACCCCTAGTGGGTTTCTGGGGCTTTCTATTTCTGCTACCAGGAGGGAGAAAAAAAGACAATCCAATGAGATTAAACTGTGGGCACAGGTAGAAAATGCTTCCTGCTTTTGTCTATGTGACCCTTTGCACCAGAGTTGGCTTTGCCTGAACAAACAGTTGAGTTGAGGGTCAAATAGTATCAACTGTGTGGCCCCCAGGCCACCCAGGGAGTTGCCACCCAGGCATTTACCCCAGGTCAAGCCTGGCCACAGAGACCAACAGCCCACAGGTGTCTACTTATCATGGGTGGATAAGAAGAGAAGGTTGGCCATAAGACTCCTCTTTGAAATCTTTTTTCCCAAAAGCTCAGGATTCTGCCTTAAAAGTTTGGGTGAAGACCCTGTCGTCTGACTGACCCATGTGCTGTGTGGAGAAGGGCTGAATGAACAGCATATCCTCTCCCTGTTTCTTGGCTACCTAATTTTTTAGTATTGCAACCAAAGGACCAAATGCAAACCATCTATGTATGGTCTGTTTCAAAGGCTAGGATCTCTCATACAATCTATGGTCTGTATCAAAGGCTGTGATCTCTCGTCACTGGAGTTTGTTTGTTTGAATCAGAAATGAAAACCAAACTCTTACAGAGTGGCCCAGGAGGCATTTACATTTAGAAATTTTGTGTCGTTTCCATTAGGTTCTGTTTCCAAAGGTTCTATTTCTGAGGAATGTTTTTAAAAAAGCATCATGATAACACATGGCTTGTCCATCTACCTAAAATTTCCTCAGGATCCTCACTCTGTTTTGTGTTTAAAAAAAAATTCTAAGCACTTTGGATTTTCCTATACCATTTCCTCCCTGATAAGAGCAACCACGCTAACTGATGAAACCTTGGTGACCAAGCGTCTCCACCACCCAGGTAAGAGCGGCGTTTAAAAAGAGGCAATCACCCCAACATTTACACACAGAATACACTCGTATTTGATGTATGGTAATAATAAAAGATTAGAGGTTAGAAGCATATCGGAGAGCCTAGAAAAACGTGTCTTCTAGCATATTATCTTACTCTATCCAACATCCTAGGTGAAAATTTATCTCTGATGAAGCTATATTGCTTTTACTTGAAAAGGCCCAAGCAGCTGTTGGAAAACAGGCGGTGGATAAAACACTGGACCCAGGGAATTACTGTAGATTTGAATACTGATGGTGACACTTGACCGGCTCTTTGACCTGAGCCCTACCCTCCTGCTTCTGGGAATCTCCAGTTCCTGACTCATAAAACACATGTAACTCCATCTGCTTCAAGCCACTGTTGTGAGGACCAAATCTACAGAATGCATAAAAAAAATATAAGTTTAAATAATTAAAAAAACATAAACAGAAGGCATCTCCCCTCAACTCCAGGACAATGAAGATGAACAGCATAAAGTCTGAAATAACAGGAACTTGTGGCCAACGAGACATTTACATTTGGGGAAACTTTGTGCTGTTTCCATAAACTTCTTCCTACAGAGATTCTATGCATGAGGAAAGTTTTTAAAAAAGTGTCATGACAACGCAGGACTTGTCCACCTACCTAAAATTTCTTCAGGAGTTTCGCTCGGCTCTGCATTCCTGTTTTAAAAAAGTTCTAACCGCTTTTTAATTTTTCTATGTCATTTCATAGTCTTTACAGGAGAATAGAAAAAAGCATTGGTCTCATCGTAAATGTCAGTATTACCAAAATAGCAGTGACTGCAGAAAATCCGAAGGCCCAGGCCCAGCTCCCAGTTCTGCCACTCGGTGCAAATGATGTTTGCTAAATTACTCAACCTCTCTGCACCTGGGCTCCTTCCACATCTGCAAGGTAGGAACCAGATTACCACGGGCCCATGCTGGCCATGAGGGTCAGAGAAACAGACGTATGTATGCGTGAGAAATCTAAGACAATGCCCTCAGTGTGGTAGGCACTCAGCAAATGCCTCTTTCAAAATCCATAAATGTTTCTGGAAAACTCCAGGGCAGACCTATTCCATTGGAAGCCATTTGCCACCTGTAGGTATTAATCACTTCAAAATCTAGCTAATCTGTGTTAAGAGGTGCTATAAGCATAAAGCATACACTGAATTACAAAGGTAATATATATTTTAAAAATTTCATCCATTCAGAGAGAGAAAATCTATATTTATGAAATTTAACCCCATATGTATACATTGATTGCGTGTATATGATTGTGTTACTCTAAGGAAACTTAAGATCACGTATGTGGCTCACATTATTTTTCTGTTGGACCACACTGATGAATGACACAAATTCCTGTTTTCACAAGCCAAAAAGAAGCTGCTTTTAATGATGGAGACTTACTGCAGGATTGGTTATTTTTCCCCAAGCATTTCGATTAAAATTAATCTTCAGTATACAGTTCTCTTAGTTCTGATCCACAAAGCAATCTGTTATATACTTAAATTAATGAATCAAAGGATGTCTTTTTATCTGTATTTGAATAGTATCCAGGAGCAAAGAATCATAAACAGAACAATTTAGGCATGTGTCACAATGTAACAGCCTAATACCTTACTCTAGGCCCAATTCTTGGATCTGAATCATAATTTTTGAGCTATGTATTTCCCCAAATTTTGGAGGCAGTTAAATGGACATGAATTCTCCTAATAGTAACGGGGGAGCCTTTTGCCATACAGGGATACTTCACAGAGTTTTGAAGTTATCACACGTGTTAAATCAGAGCGTATCCACGGCTTTAACTCCCCACTTTACGGCCACTGTAAATGCACAGATTGGTTCTCTGCTGCGATGGTTGTAAAACATATTTCATGTGAGTGAGATCGATGTCACTGACCAGCTTGGCAGACTCCAAGCCACTCCCAGTCAATGTGATAAGATCTTGAAACAAGGCAATTACCATAAGCTGGTGGCTCTCATTCTCTGGGATGCTTTAAACAAATGAAGTCAAGTCCTTTCTGTGCCGCATGACAGGAGCCTTGGAAGCTAGATGCTACAAGGGCCCAGAGAAATAGGATTCAAATGGTTCGCTCAGATTTTGTAAAAACTGGAGTTTATCTCAGTAACACATGTGCAAAAATATTTTTGTCTAGAATGTGTGAGATCAGGAAAGATGGGGAAGAAATATACAGAAGTAATAGCAACTCACTGCGTACTTCACCTAAGAGTAAACAATTTGTGATTGAGACCCTCCGTTAGCCCAGGGCTAGGCATGGTATTTTTTTAAAAAGAACTGGGGGCATCTGGGTGGCTCAGTCACTTGTCTGACTTCAGCTCAGGTCATGATCTCACACTTCGTGAGTTCGAGCCTTGCATCCAGCTCTCTGCTGTCAGTGCAGAACCTGCTTCAGATCCTCTGTCCCTCTCTCTCTGCCCCTCCCCTACTCGCTCTCACTCTCTCTCTCAAAAAATAAACATAAAAAGAGGCGCCTGGGTGGCCCAGTTGGTTAAGCTTCCAACTTGGCTCAGTCTTGATCTCTTGGTTCATGAGTTTGAGCCCTGTATCAGGTTCTGTGCTGACAGCTCAGAGCCTGGAGCCTGCTTCGGCTTGTGCGTCTCTCTCTCTGCCCCCTCACCCCCACTTGTTCTCGCTCTCTCTCTCTCCCTCCCTCCCTCCCTCTCAAAAATAAAATAAAAACAGTAAAAAATAACTAAATAAACATGATAAAAAAACCTCCATTTGGGGTCACTTCAGGTCCCCCTTAAGATCATCCACAGCTCAGCTAAAAGTCACAGAGCACAAGCACAGGCAGTGACAGTAGGTATCCAGCCCCTGCTTGGGAGACCCCAGACCACAGTTTCCTGGAGGCACTTGACACATGGAAGCCTACGATCTGTAGGCAATGGATTTGCGTTGTAAACCCCAGCAGGGTCAAGAAAGAATTAGCAGCAATATTCTGAGCAGTTGATTTTTCATTTTTATTTAAAACTTTAAAAACAAAAACAACGGTTTCTCTCAAGCTATCCCTTCCACTGATTGCTCCTTTCATTTCATTTTTTTGGAACTATTTCCATCCTGACTCCTGAAACCGGGTTAGGAGCCGAACTTACGTCTTTTAACATAAGTGTTTACAATGGTGATGATCCATCAAGATAAACAAGCCTTAAATTTAGCTTTTTCCGTTTCTGTCATCACTTCCTCTATTCATTTTATTTTGGGGAGGGATTTTTTAAGTCACAAAAAAAGGGGGGAAATAATTTTTTTTTTTTTGCATTTAATTAATCAACTTGATTCAAAGACCGGCTTCCCTTTACCGAACACCGTGTACTGACGTCTAGTTAAGAAGGGTAAATTGTTCATCGTTACCTTTTTTTTCTTTAGTTTCTAAATGTGATTTCTACACCCAGCATGGGACTTGAACCTGCAATCCCAAGATCAAGAGTGGTACGCTCTACCAACCGAGCCAGCTCGGCTCCCCTGTTCATAATTAGCGCTTAAGTGCTGCCAAGACTGTTGGTGCTTATTAAGTGGACCCACAGAAATCAAGAACCCTCTGCCGGAAGACTGGTCAGGGCTTTACACAGAGTGGACACCTGAGGACTGAGAACGGTGACTGTTTAGGTTTGCAGGTCATCCCGAGTCCCTCCAGCTTGTAGACCAAATAGAATGGTCATAATGGGAAGGGAGGGAGGCCTGTGTCATCGTGATTTGCCAGGCTCACTCCCCGAGCATTTACTACAGTCTGACTCTGATGACACAGAGTGATGAGGAATCGTTGACATTTGCATGGCACTTACTTTGTGCTGGGTGCTGTTCTAAATGCTTTGCATGTATTTGCTCACTTAATCCTCACGACATCTCTATGAGGTTGATCCTGTTAGGAACCCATCTCACGGCTGAGCGAACCAGAGCCAAGGCAGGGAGTGCGACACTGGGAACCACATCAAGACATCGCGGAAGCCGGGCCCCTGAGTTCAGGAGTTCAGAACGGAGATGGGAACCAGCAGAAATAAACCAGGCAGTTAAAATTTAGTGCTAAGACGGGGGGGTGGGGGGGTGGGGGGGGTGAGCCAGGCAGGGTTCTATGAGGAACATGGAGGAAAAAAACACTTAATGAGCCAGAGGGGAGCAGTCAGAGTGGCAGCCCTAAAGAAGGGAAATCTTGGCCGGTCCACAAGTATTGAAGGAGCTAGCCATGTGAATTGGTCCTGGCCATGGGGCAACTGGGGCCATAGCAAAGCGGGGAATAATCCAGAGGGAGGAGCAGCCAACATGAATGGAAGGGAGAACTTGGCCAGTTCAAGAAACCACAGTGGTTTGGTATGAGGGAGAAGAGCCCAGAGTTCCATGTGGGGAGTGGTGTGAAAGGGGTCATGTGTTCTACTCATGCATTTATGCAAAAGATATATACTGAATACTAACTATCTGTCCAGCACTGTGTTGGGTGCTGGGGATAGAGCCGTGGACACATCAGAAGAGAAGGAAGGAAGAAAGGAATGGAGGGAAGAAGGAAATAGGAAGGAAAGAGACTATATTCCTGCCTTCAGAGAGCTTACAGTCTTAACAGGGAGCCAGACTTTAAACACCTGAACAAAGAAATAAATGCATACTTTACAAGCTAAGAAGAAGACCCTGAAGGAGCAAAACCACTGTTAGCAATGGAGACCCTCCTTTGGAACAGGGGGCAGGGAGAGCTCTGAAAGGTCAAACATTCCAGCAAGTCAAGCCACTTAAAGATGACAGGAACCAGACCTGAGGGAAGGCTGCGGAGACCAACCAGGCTAGACCGTGAAGGGCCTTTGCAGATATCTATGAAGACTACAGAATATCGTCCCAGTGGCCAAGTGGCTGATGAGCAAGCAAGGTCCCATTAAGCGAGGAGTAAAGTGATCAGATTTGCACTTGAGTCACGGCCCCAGTGTGAGAGCAGAGCAGCGGATCCAAGCCCACAGCCTGTGGGCCCCCACAACTCTCCCTCCTGCTGCATCGAGCGCTTTTGTTCGTGAGCACGCAGCCGTCCAGGTCACAGGCACCTAAATTCTACAGCTGCTTAGAGTGTGAACGCCCGCAGTTCAAGAAGAAGCGACTAGACACAGTCTTGTTAGCTCTCAAGCTGGAATTCAGAATTAATTTCTACAAGCTCCCTGCTGTTCCTACTTCCCAGCCTGACTTCGTCCAGTTCTGTAATTGACGTCAGTGTTCCTTGCTATCATCCACAGTCATCAAAGCTACGATTTCTTAAGTCACAAAAAATAAATTAAAATATGGCTTTTTTTTTTTTCAACGTTTATTTATTTTTGGGACAGAGAGAGACAGAGCATGAACGGGGGAGGGGCAGAGAGAGAGGGAGACACAGAATCGGAAACAGGCTCCAGGCTCTGAGCCATCAGCCCAGAGCCCGACGCGGGGCTCGAACTCACGGACCGCGAGATCGTGACCTGGCTGAAGTCGGACGCTTAACCGACTGCGCCACCCAGGCGCCCCTATGGCTTTTTTTTTTTTAATGCCAGATGTGAAAATGAGGTTGATGAGTCCCATTGCCACGGCAGGTGAAGACATCTTTACCCAAGACGCATAAGGGATGAACCAGGGCTTTCCCATAGAAACCTTTGGAGCCCTTCTAGCCAAGGTAAAAATAAGAAAATGAAGCCAAGCACTCTGTTGTCTTCCCATTCTCCACTGTCAGGCAGTGACGGACAGCAGATTCGGTGCGGGGCAAGCCACGATCTGGCAGACATGCTTTCGTGAGTGGAGGTTACTGTTACCTTCCCCAGGCTAGAAACCGCTCTCGCAGGCATGGTTAGCCTCGTCCCTTCCTTTGGAATCCCGCCACCCCTGTCAACACACAAGGGACTAATATGTTCTTCTTCCCTCTCAGGTCTAAGCTGATCTTACAGGTACGAGCCCAGACAGATAGGAGCTTCTGGGAAGCCTGCTGAAATTGCAGAGACAGCTTGGGAGTTGATAATTAAAGCTATTAACACCTGGACTTCATACGGTTAGGCTACAGGCTTTCTGGGTGAAACAGTATCACAGGTAGTGTGTAAAAATATGAGAGGCGCATGGGGTTGTTAAAGATCTGAGCTCCAGGACTGCAGCTGAGCTGGGCTTCACTGGGCTTACATTCATTTTAGAGAGTCCTGCCTTCCCAAACAGAATGCTGTGAAATCAGCCACTTTGATATGGCATCTGTTTTGGACACCCTGGGTCCCCCACTGCCCTCTCTGAGCACACCTTCTTTTTCTTTCTTTGGCTTCACTTTCTCCTCCTGCCCGTAAACCCAGCCTTCTATCTCCTGGCCTCAGGGAGGTCATTTAACCCCCAGTACCTATCCTTTCTCTGGAGGTTCCAATATGATGACATCATTGGGATAGGTCCCCTGGTGCTCTGTGCTGTGCCCAACAGAATGATTCTGTAATGCAGGCTCTACTCTTACCCCTGTCTCAAAATAAAGATATTGAGGGTTAGAGAGTTGGATGGCATGCCCAGGGTCACACAATCACAGGTGGTGGTGCAGAAATTTGAACCTACTTAAGTTCAACACCAAAGCCAAAGCCCTATCAGTATACTGTTCTTGCCCAAAATGTTTACCCTGAGACCTAGTCCCATATTCCCTATTGTCTCCTGGACATCTCTATCACCATGTGCCTAGGAGCACTCAACACACCCAAGCCTGACTGAACCAAGTCCTTTCCCAACCACCCCTTTTCTGACTGGTCGAATTCATTTCCATCCTCTGGGCCTCCAAAGCTTGGAGTTACCCAAACACTAAATCCTGGCTCTTTCCTCCATCAAAACACACCTTCCATTTGTTGGTTTCTTCCATTGCTACTGTATTGCCATGACTCATGCCCTCCTCTGTTGAAGAATGGGCAGGAAAGAGAATGGACGTTTGGATGGAGAGGCCAGATCACAATCTCATTTCTGGCAGCTTCAGGCTAGGGGATCTTGGCCAACTTCTCACATCCGTAGGAAGGGGTAAAGTCAGCAGCCCCACAGGGAGGGCATGACAGTTAAAAACAGTGGAGACTAAAGCACACACTGAGATGCACATACCTAAGATGCAAACGCTCTTTGTGTCTCAGTTTCCCCCATCTGTAAAATGAGGACTCTAGCACATGCCCCCCTAGGTGGCGGAGAGATTTAACGAATCACCATTTGTGGTTCATGAGAGCGGCACCTGGCACACAGTAGGGCCACGTACAAGCAAGCTGTCTTCCAGCTTCCTCTGCCCTCTCTGTTTTCTAAAGGCACAAGGCAGCAGTCAGCACTGCCACTGGCTCGGTTCTTTTTCAACATACTCATTCATTTTCCCTTCCCACCCATGAGCTGAGCTGACTTGGGTCCCATTGCTTCCCTTCTCTAGAAGCTGGATGCTTGGCAGCATGTCGTAGGGCTTCAAAGATACTAAATAAACATCTCTAAGGATGGCGCTCTCCTTGGAGGAATTCTCTAGCTAGCTATTTTGTTTTCCTATCCTTTTTCTTTTTTAATTGTTTTGGGCTTTTTATTACAGACGCATCTGGGGTGTTTCACAGGCCCATTTCCGAACTTTGTAAAATTATTGGAGGCAGGAGATGAATGCCCGTTCTGCTGGAGTCTGGCAAACCGAACAGCACAGCAGCCTCCACCGTGCTTTATAAGAAGCAGGCAATCACAGTCAGGTTTTGTTGACAATGTGCACAGGCAGTGGCAAATGAGAAATGGCTCTGAAGGGGCTTGGCCTCCAGGAGGAGGGTCTCTCTGGGACTCAAGAGACCAGTTCTTCAAGGCTGAGTCTCTTCATATTGATCCCCAGGCCTCCCCAGCCTGTCAAGGTGGAATCTGTCCCAAGAAGTGCCTAGAATTCTTGCTGCTCCCCTTTAAACTAGTATGACATTGTCTTTTCTGGATGCAGAGATGAGCCACTAACCATGATGAACAATGTCCGTCTGAACACATCCCATCCCACATGCAAAGCCCCTTACATGAATCCCTGTGCCATTTACTTGTTCCTCAGAAGCACTTGGTGCTGTATATCCCGCAATTTTGTTACTTTAGATATGTGCCAAGTCATTTATATCATGAGTTAGTGAGATGCTGTGAAAATGACCATGGCTAAGGGAGAGACAAGCTTGCTTTCATAGTGCCAGTGGGTTCCCACACTGGATGTATTCATCAATATCCTATTTTCTTTGAAAATATCAGTGGCACACTATGGATTAATTTCTAGCTTGCTATCTACCCTTAACGCACAGACTCACAGATATGAAGGGGAATTATGGAGTTTGTCCGGTCCAGGGATGGCAAATATATTCCATCCCTAGAAATATCTCTAAATGATCAACGGATAGTAGCTTCCAGAAGCACTGCATTGGGGAAGATACTGAGGTCAAGCCAGGGATAATTAGCAATGTCTGCCAGGAGGATGGTGACAGAATGGGCCAATGCACATGCCACTTATTTGCCATCCCAGACTGTTTTACCCCTCCAGTCTGCAGATAAAGAAGTTTTATGATTCTTTCAAGATCACACAGACAGCACTGGCAGGAAAGCAACACTCACATTGCCAGTTACGTGGTCTCCGCTCCCCAGTCGTAGAATCGGTGTTCACTCCACCCGCCGCCCTCCACCACGGACAAGAATTAGCAGATTCAGCAAAGTTATGGGGAATGTGACAGATGGGGAAAGGCAGAGAAAATCAAGACTTGCAAACACTGGGTTAACACCAGACTGTCAAGCAGGAGAAAACTCTGGCCACACCACGCTGGGGACACAGCATGTGCCTTGTCTTGCTGTGTGCCTTGTCTTTCTACCAAGAAACCACAGAGTCTTTAAGCTCTTGAGGAAAGTGGAGTAGGTGAGTCCATTTGTAGTGAAAAGTCTCAGGAAGCCTATAGGGCAGTTTGTAGCACTCTTTTTTAAATTTTTTAATGTTTATTTGTTTATTTTGGGAGAGTGGAGGGGAGGAGCAAAGAGAGAGGGGGAGCGAGAATCCCAAGCAGGCTCCTCGCTGTCAGCACAAAGCCCTTGTGTGGGGCTGGATCCCACAAATTGTGAGACCATGACCTGAGCCGCATTCAAGAGTCAGATGCTCAACCGACTGAACCACCCAGGTGCCCCCAGTTTGTAGCACTCTTAAAGTGTGGAAGCATGCACGCAGGTGTAGGGATCTGCACCCATGTGTGTCTGGAGTGGGCACCAGGGCATGGCAAAGGAGCAGTGCCAAAAGGAATGGTGGCCTTGCTATACAACCCTAGTGGGCCACTGTGATCTTGCCTGCACAACCACCATTCCCCACCCTCAGATAACAGGATGCTCATTTACTTTGAGTAACTACCTGTCTTTCCCTCTGGGCTCACAGGTCTTAGGTGGGGCTGACTCCACCTGGCTTCAAGATAAGATGTGTGACTCTGGGGCCCCTGGGGGGGCTCAGTCGGTTAAGCGTCCAACTTCAGCTCAGGTCATGATCTCACAGTCTGTGAGTTCGAGCCCCGCGTGGGGCTCTGTGTTGTCAGTTCAGAGCCTGGAGCCTTCTTCGGATTCTGTGTCTCCCTGTCTCTCTCTGCCCCCCCCCCCCACTCATGCTCTGTCTCTCAAAATATGAATAAACATTAAAAAAAAAAAAGGATAATGGGGCGCCTGGGTGGCGCAGTCGGTTGGGCGTCCGACTTCAGCCAGGTCACGATCTCGCGGTCCGTGGGTTCGAGCCCCGCGTCAGGCTCTGGGCTGATGGCTCAGAGCCTGGAGCCTGTTTCCGATTCTGTGTCTCCCTCTCTCTCTGCCCCTCCCCCGTTCATGCTCTGTCTCTCTCTGTCAAAAAAATAAATAAACATTGAAAAAAAAATTTAAAAAAAAAAAAAAGGATAAGATGTGTGACTCAGACTTAGCTAACTAGAGCATCACTACCCAATGGACACAGTGATTGGTTCAAGGATGGACATGCGTTCCAATGAGAACCAGCGAGATTTGATTTCAAGAATTTGTTGGCATTATCAGGAACAGGTGCTCTCTCAGGTGACTTTAGGCTGGGAAAATGAGTAGAGCTCAGTAGAGCTGTTGAGACCTCTACACTGGAAGACATAGAGGGATGCGACTATCTACAGCAAAGCCAGCAGAAGGAAAATAGAACCACAAAAGGGGGGAAGGATCAAGCTGATGTCCTATTCGGGCATAGATACATAACCTTGCCTCAAGGCAGAGTCATCCCCCAAATATCTGTCACATTAGCCAGTAAATTCTCACATATCCCCTCCCATAGTTTTTTGAGTTGGGTTTCTGTCATTTGCAATGACAGAAACGTCTTGGCCAGTAATAAACCAAAGAACTATCTTCCACAATAAGACATAAAGACCCCAGTGTTCCCCTGTGGACCCCATTTGTCCCAAACAGCTATGTTACCTGCAAGGAGCCCTGGATGTCTTTCCCTCCGACAATCACGAGTTCTGCCATGTCTTCTGCATGGGGAGTCCGGGCGTGGACGAACAGAGTCTTGCCCACTGCACTTATGTTTTTCAGAGCAACCAAGCTGCCGTCATGGTTCACCTTGAAGTATGGGCTTGAGACCTCATAGTGTAGCTTGTTATTTCCCTTGCAGTCATTGAAGGTCACTGGGGAAACAAAACAAAACAAAAAACAGATGAACAAAAACAGAAAGAATATGAGTAGGTCGGGCAGCTTAGTCCGGAGATATCTCTGACCATTAAATGTGGATTACTGCTCCCCACCCAGATCTACAAATGCTCCCCCTTATCCCGCGGCACTCCCTTGTAGCCCTCTGGCTCTGATTGTGCCGGAGGACTTTATTCTTTCTAGATCCATCCTTGATGACCTTTCATGTTCCAGGCAGGTGCTAAGGACTGAGGACGCAGAGATGCACAGGATCTTTCAAGATACTAGTGGCTCTGGGTTCTAGAGAGTGGTTTGGAGAAAAGAAGGCAGGCCAAGAAAACCAGTTAGTCTAGTGTTGTACCAATGGTGCCTGGCCCAGATGAATTCAGTGGCAGGATAGATGTGAACAAAATTCCTATAGTTGAGTGGCTAAGTCATGTATGGGAAGGATCAGGAAAAGTAGCTGTTCTTACAGGCAAGCACACAATTGTACTCCTTGTTTTCTTTCCTCACCCCACTTTTGTTTTCTTAGCTCTCTGCTGAGCAGCCTAGTTTGTTTAGCAAACCTTTCACTGAAGCATAACACAGATACAGAAAAGCACTTAAATTAGAATGTACAACTTGATGTATTTCCATAACATGGGTGTGCCCATGTCCTGGGTGCCAAGGCCCAGATACAAAATACTAGCCCTTCCCCTCCCTCCTGAGCACAATCCCCACCCTCCTCTTCGGAGGCTGCCCTATGCTGACTTCTGATACCATAGATCTGTTCTACCTGCATTTGTACTTATACAAATGGGACCATCCAGTGTGTGTTCTTCTGTATTTGGATTCTTCCACTCAGTATCATGGCTGTGGGATGCATCCATGTGGCTGCGAGTCACAACAGTTAATCTAAACCACAGTGTAGTGTTCCAGTATGTGGTTATAATGAACTTATCTATTTTACTCTTTTAAATGTTTATTTACTTATTTTGAGGCAGGGAGAAAGGGGGGCAGAGGAAGAGAGAGCATCCCAAGCAGGATCTGCACGTCAGTGCAGAGCTCAATGTGGGGCTCAATGCCACAAACTATGAGACCATGACCTGAGCTGAAATGAAGAGTCAGATGCTTAACCAACTGAGCCACCCAGGCGCCTCTATTCTGCTTGATGGGTATCGGGCTACTTCCAGTTTGGGGCTCTCAACATATTGCTGCTAGGAACTTTCTTGTGTGTCTTTGGTGACAACACCTACCTTGGTTTGAGCACACTGTTGAAGCCATATAAATATTTGACGAACTAAGCTGATCATTCTGTTCTGGGATATAATTCTTATGGCGATAATAGCCACATTAGCTGATAATGATAATGGCTAATGTGAACTGAACACTTTCCACACGCAAGGCTAAGTGTTAGGCATTTTATATACATTATCTTATTTAATCTGCACAATGAATGAGGTGCTTTTTTGACCCCAGTTTATAGATGAGGTAACTGAGGCTCAGAGAGGGCAAAGGAGGTGCCCCCCACATACAGTTTGTGAATGACAAAACCAAGATTTGAGCCGTGGTCCATTTTTCTTGCACAACTGTATGTTTCAATAAAGACAAAGCCTCATATAGAATACAGCCCTCCTGGGGCACCTGGGTGGCTCAGTTGGTTCAGCAACTGACTCTTGATTTTGGTTCAGGTCATGATCTCACAGTTCCTGGGTTCAAGGCCCACATCAGGCTCTGCACTGGCAAATAAATAAATAAACTTCATTTATTTTTTTAAGTTATTTATTTTTTTTTTTAATTTTTTTTTCAACATTTATTTATTTTTGGGACAGAGAGAGACAGAGCATGAATGGGGGAGGGGCAGAGAGAGAGGGAGACACAGAATCGGAAACAGGCTCCAGGCTCTGAGTCATCAGCCCAGAGCCCGACGCGGGGCTCGAACCCACGGACCGCGAGATCGTGACCTGGCTGAAGTCGGACGCTTAACCGACTGCGCCACCCAGGCGCCCCATTAAGTTATTTATTTTTGAGAGAGAGAGAGAGAGAGCAAGCAGTGGGAGGGACAGAGGATCTGAAGCAGGCTCTGCACACACAGCACAGAGCCCGATGGGGGCTCAAACTCACAAACCATGAGATCATGACCTGAGCTGAAGGCAGATGCTTAACTGACTGAGCCACCCAGGCACCCCAACAAATAAACTTTAAAATACAGCCCTCCTAAAATCCCGTCAGAACCTGAGGCACCTGGCTGGCTCAGTTGGAAGAGCATAGGACTCTTGATCTCAGGGATCATGAGTTCGAGCCCCATGTGGGCTGTAGAGATTATGTAAATCAATTTTAAAAATCCCATCATAACTTGAATATAAGGATGCAGGCATCCCATCCAATCCTGCTCCTGTGTTCCTGCCCAGCAGGAACATGCTGCATGGTCTGCTGTCGAGGACCCTCTGCATCAGGGCTCCAGCACATTTTCTGGCTGCTGAGGCAGATTTAGGGACATCTTTGTACAGACACACAGGTAGACTTTTTGAGTCTGTAGTTCTCAGACATTTGCTCACTGCTTCTGACCGTCTGTCTTGGTAGCCAAGATTAATTGGGCCTACCTGCTTTCAGTTTTTGGAGGTGAACTATGAAGGAGACACATGAAAGTTGCATTCATTGTTATTATAAACTAGCATTCATCCACAGGAGGAGCATTGATCAAATGACAGGGCCTACTAGAATGCCAGGATGCTGGCTGGTTCTGGTCCTGGTCCCTGGGCAGGACCCAAGAAGACATACTCCTCTGGGGAAGGCTGGGGGTGAGGGAAGGCATACAGAAGTTTATCGGGTCTAGTTCTGCTTTTCTGTTCCCCCCTTCCCTTCTCTTCCCTTACGTTTTTCCTTTTCTTTCTTCCTTCCCACCTCCAACACTTCCTTCCACAAATATTTTCTAGGAACCTATATTATGCTAGATGCTTGGGCTGTAATGTTGAGCAAAGATGGGCACAGTCCCTGAGTTTCAGTGTAATCAGAGAAATAGACATGAATTCAATACCTAATAAGTAATAGGGGACCTATTTCAGGCAGAAAGAACCACAACATGTGCAAGAGTCCAGTGGCATTCAGGGATTGTAAATAAACCAGTGAGATGCGCAGAGACAGCAAGGGAGAGAGTGAGGAAGAAAGAGTGGAGATAAGCTGGAAATGTGGGGTCTGGAAGGCCACATAAAGACTTATTCCTTGAAGAAAGCTTTGGACCCTCCTATCACACTATAGAACCAACCTGCCTCTACCTGAGTCTCACACAACTACAGCTCCCCATTCCAAATGATACTAGCACTCAAGGTCCTCCATGGCTAAGCTGCCTCTCCCTGGCCTCTGCCTTCACGCTGTGTCTCACTCATCACCCACACCTGTGCCAGCGTGCACCTGTATTCTCCCAACCCTTTGCTCATACTGATGGCTCTGAGCAAAAGTTACTTCCTGCCTTCTTTAACATGTTAACTCTTACTCATTCTACAAAAGTCAGCTCAGGCAGCTTGTCCAAATACCCTCTTTGTGTTCCCAGACTTTCCTGCACACAAGATCTTTTATATCATGTTATATCAATATGTCCACTTTATATATCTCTTTTCCTCATCAAAACCAAGAGCAGAAACTGAATCTTATTTTTTTATTCATCACTCTATTTCCACCAATGAACAGAATGCTTTTCCATACAGGGGGCCATCAATAATGATTACATTTAATCCAACTGTTTTCCAGGGGCAAAGTGATTCTCTAGTGGTGGTGGACTGGTGGTACACTGGTGGTACACTGGTGGTACACTGGTGGTACTTCTTTCGTGCTGGGAGCAGGAGCTGCTCCAGGCAAGGGCAGGAAGTGAGAAAGAAGGTCCCTAGTTGCCTCTTGTCTTGGTTGAGCCCAGCACCGGAGACAGGTAGGAAATGAATGTCCATGCTGTCCCCTTAGTTCCCCAGACCTGTGTGCTTCCCTTTATGAGAGCACTAGGTCTCCTGTGTTTGGCTTTGACTTAGCTCATTGGTGAAGTCTCAGGTGGTGCCTTATCTTTCTTCATCATCCCAGTGATGCTGTACATAGTCCCAAAGCTAGGATCAGTGTGCACACGTTCAATGAATGTTTTGACAGAAGACAGTAACAACATCTACCATTTATTGAGTGGCATCTGAGCGCCAGGCTCTGTGCCAAGGACTCTATATTCAGTCTCTTCTTTTAGTCTCCCAGCAATTCTAACCAATAAGCAGTATTTTCCACTTTTTTTTCCACTAGGTACCCCCCTCAGAATTTTAGAAATGTTTACCTAATTGCCACCACTGTCACGAACTTTTAATGGCCCCCATATACTGCATATCTGTTTACTTACAGTATGTGCCTCTGTGCCTTACACACACACACACACACACACACACACACACACACACAAAGTGCAATGTTTTGCCCATCCCTCACGCCACCCCTCTGGGGGCAATATAGTCCCACTGAAAATGTACACTCTGTAAGCATCATTTTCCATTTTACAGGAAAAGAGACTGAGCCTCAGAGAGACTAACTTTATCAAGTGCATACACTCAGAGACAGCAGGAAACTGTCCCCAGTCCATCCGTCTGCATCTACAGTTCAAGCTCTCAGTACATCCATTTCCTGGGAATTGATACATAAGAGGGAAAAGGGCAGTTGCCCCATCCTGACCCCTGAAGGCCACTCATTCATCCCTCTACGCTTCTCAGAAGTGCCAGGTAGGGGTGTACTGAAGATCAAATCCACATTCAGGATCTGGCACATGGTAGGCATCCAATATAGTCTAGCTTTCTTCCCAGCTTGCTCTACCAAATCGCAAAGGATTGCAAAATGGGTCCTTGTTTGTTTTAGATACCTTTACCAATTCAGGAGCAGATGCTTTAGATTGTGGTTCTTTTTCCAGGCTATGAGAATCACCTGTGGAACATTAAAAAAAAAATAGCAATATCTTCTCAACTCCCAACCAAGATTCTGGTATAACTCAACTGGTCTGGGGACAGGGCACTAGTATCTCTTTCAAGCTCTCCAGATGAATCTAATGCAGCTGGGGCCAAGAACCAGGGCCTCAGACAATGGACTTCCTGTCAAGATGCCAGCTTTCCACATTTCCCAGCCATCCTTGGCACAGAGAGGAGATTGGGGACCTAGCATGCCAGGAACTGCTATTCCCTTGCCTTAAGAAAGGGCAGTTTTAACAGTAGGTATCTAAGCCCTTTTCCAATCCTGGTTCATGTGTAGCAGCCCTGTGACCTTGGGTGGACCACCTATCTTCTTTGCACCTCAATGACTTCATCTATAAAGTGGGACATAACAGTGCCTCCCTCACAGGTACTGTAATTCTTATGGTGAGCATACAACATGATCATATATACATACATGACAGTTAGAATAGTGTTCCATGAATAAGAATTATCATTACTCCATCATTACTCCTGTAATCGTGGGCATTAAGGAAGCTACTTTTTCCTTTTCCTGCACAGCTTCCTGCTGCCAGCTGGTTTTCCACCTGCCTCCTGGGTCTTTCCATCTCTTTCTAGTCAGGTACCTATGCTCTGGCCTGCTGGGCCGAGTGTGGTTACCATGGAGATAGTTACTATAGGCACCTCTGCTGGGGCCAAGGGAGTGAGGCAGATGATTCTGATCCAGACTTGCCCATCTTTGAATCCTCCTACTTTTCTTGGCAAAGCCCAACCTGTCTCACGTGAGACGTTGTGAAGGAAAAGATGACATCAAAGGAATAAAATTACAGGCCCCGCCCACAACAGACTCAACAGAGTTTCGTTAAATATCCTTTAAATAGATTGTTTGTACAGATAACTTCCTACCAATCTAAGGCATTATTTGTCCTAAAAGCACGACACTACACTGAGAGATTCACATTCATGACTGCACTGAATCCTTACATTACCAGTGCAAGGTAGATAATTTTTTCTTCCTCTCTAGAAACTGAGACTTGGGGAGGTTGAATGAGGTTAAGGCCACACAGTTAGTCTCTGCTAGTCTGCCACGGCAAATATACCCCTTCCTTCAAGGCTCCCAGCCTCATGGTTCTGCCATATTTTCACAGATGATCTATTATTCAACTAATATTTTTCTTCTACGTGTCTCACTTTATTTATCCTCACAAAATTATTTGAAGATAACATTTATAAAATCTGTTGGATGTGCGAGATGTCCTGTTTTCTAATAATGTTCACTGAAATCTAAGGAGTCAAATGAAAACATGCGTTTGTCTTTGCAGCCACTAGAGCCCTCCCGAAATGCTGGCCAGGGCTCCGTGCCTCTGTGCACATCCCTCATTTAGACAAACTCACGCCTGGCCCCGCCCTACTCAAGCTTATCATCTACAAAGGATCTGATATAACTCCATATGATTATTGGATATAATCCAGAAGGCCCTCTGATATTTGAAAGAACATATCTAACATAAATAATGCAGATTTGAGAGAGATGCAAACCTTAGAAAAGGCACAGATCTAGACTTCGCCAATGACAGCAACTCTGGCCATAGGTAAATGGCAGATTTGAAATACATGAGGAATACTTTATAAAAAGAGAAAAGTTCACCACACTTTTTTTTCTTCTTCCTCCTAGAAAAACAGACTCTCCTGCCCCACTGATTACACACTCACCTTAAAATCCCTATTAAAGGGTGCAACTGATAGCCTCAGCCCTGCATCGTTGTCTTTTTAACTTTGCTGACACAACCAAGATATCAGTGATTCTCAAACTTTTTAACAAAAATTTTTAAGGTTTTATTTATTTATTTTTGAGAGAGGCAGAGACAGCATGAGCAGGAGAAGGGTAGAGAGGGAGAGAGAGAATACCAAGCGGGCTCTGCACTGTTAGTGCAGAGCCCAACGTGGGGCTCAAACCCATAATCTCTCAAAACCATGAGATCATGACCTGACCCAAAACCAAGAGTCGGATGTTTAACTGACTAAGCCACCTAGGAGCCCCTCAAACTTTTTCATAGAGATTGAGTCAGTGCATGTTTGGGGACAGAGTTCAAAAAACATATTAAGGGTAAAATTGAATAGTTTTTTTTAAGTTTATTTATTTATTTATTTATTTATTTATTTATTTATTTATTTTGAGAGAGAGAGAGAGAGAGAGAGCGAGCAGGGGAGGGGCAGAGAGAGAGGGAGACATAGAATCCGAAGCCAGCTCCAGCCTTTGAGCTATCAGCACAGAGCCTGATGCCGGGCTCGAAACCACTGACCGTGAGACAAGTCAGGACACTTAACTGATTGAGCCACCCAGGCGCCCCGTCTATCTATTTTTGTTTTTGATGTGTTTCTACAGAAACATCCTCCTAAAGAGCTTGGAATGACACCATGAAAATAATTGAAAGCAAACATTCTAATAAACAATTAAACTTGTGAACAAATACTCAAAATCTCTATCTGAGGGGGAAAATAAACTCTCTGTGCTAATATGAACCTACAAAGGACTTCCTTACATAGTTTATCACTGTGGCATTTAAAATAGCTTCTGGAAAGAAAAAATATACATATAATATACTGTACATGGGGATTTATTGGAATCAATTGCACAACATCATTCTTTGCGATAATCTTTGAACACCCCAGGAGAAGAAAGGGGGATGTGAAAACTCCCCACCTGGGGGAAAAATGCAAATGAGACAAATGGCACCACTCAGAGTTTCAATTATGCTTTCAGCATGTTTCCACTCAAAAAGTCCTCTGGGCTTAATGCAAATGTCACAAAAAGACAAACTTAAGCTGGGAGACAAAACCACAATTGAAATGGGAAGTTTGGCACGTGAATTAAGGGGCTTAATCTTCCTGACCTTGATTTTATGCTTTTTTATTTCTTTCTTTTGAATGTGGTTCTTGAGGATGAAAATCCAAAAGGCATAGATTTCTTACCATCTTGAAATGTGTGAGCAAGCAAATTAAGCTGTATTATGATCCCAGGAAATACGAAAATGCAAATGGATTTAAATTTATCTGCAAAATATAGATCAGTCCTGCTCATGTAGATAGGTAGGTACTAAAATATGGAATTTGTCCTACTCTTATAAGTGTTTTGGGGTCAGTCTATGATCTGTACACTCACATCTTCAATGGGAAAATGGTTCTAAATACATGTATACATTTGTAGAGACTTGAAAATTGGTCTGCACGTGAGTGGTATGTGTACTTCTTAGAGTTGGTGGTCAGACTACTTGTCTGGTTGAGTGAGGATGTGTGTGTGGATCAGTGGGCCTGTGGGCTTTGAATGTGTCTTTCTAGGAGCTGAAGGAATCTCCCCCACAGAGAGATACGATTGGGTCTACAGATAATCTGCTTCTAGCCATCTCTAGTCGCACACAGAAGGGAGTGGCTTTGTTTTAGCAGTTATGCTGGTGAGGGGAAAAGTCCTGATTCATAGCATTTGCCAATGTCTGTGGTGTAAATATTCTAAATATGGCTGATTTCAGCTACCAATGTGCCTTCAGTTGGCTTGCAGATTTTCTAGAAACTTAACCAGCTCTCAGGAGTGCAAGTATCAGCTGGTTCCAGCACACCACTGACACCAGGCAATGACTCTGTCCAGTAGAACGTAAATTGTTTACTCTCCCTTATACCAGATATCCCAGTACCCCTGGCCTCATTAGTAAAACAGAATCCAGTTGTTCCAGTAGCAAGAAGGTCTGCATATTTGTTCATTTGCTAGTCCTTGCCTGGACACGGAAAGCCGTGCCTTTCTGACAACTGAAGTAGCACTTAATTCAGAAACATCAGATGGACTCTCCCCAGGATACAGAGCAAGACTAATTGCTTTTCACATCCCTCAGGATCCCACTGGCATCCAGAGGTACCAACTTCCTTTAAAAGAGCTCATAAGGCTTAGTCCAGAGGCTCTATGGACTTGCCCAACTGAGAGAAACAGAAAGCATTTCCTACGGTTTCTCCCTGAACTCCTTCATTTCTCAAATGTTCTAGCCAATCTAACTTTCATTAACATATGTTCAGTCCTACCCACATTGGGCCAGATCCCTAGATGATACAATAGGCACCTCCCCCAGCCTTCGTTCATTCTACCCTCCTGATTCCTGAACACATTTAATTGTATCCTGTACTCCATTGTTGGCCTGGAATCAGCACTGACATGTGCATAGCTTCTATAAGGTTGTGGGCATGTTCCTACCCATGACTGATTAGCTCTGGAATACATTTCACCTGCAAAGTCTTTGTAGCTTTGACGGGTGCAGAATGCACAGTCTTAATATCATCTTATGTTTTGATTCCAACTTTGATAAAATAGAGTTTCAATTCTATCGAGGCAAAGATACCATAATGAATGATCTTGTCAAGTGATCTTCTGCAGAAACCTATTTTTGCCATGTAAACCCTTAAGGGCTTCCTCTTGGAACAAGACAGGGCCCACATCTGCTTTCAGGGCATTTTCTGCCTACCACTAAAAACTGAGCTGCTAGCTCTCAAACCAGTCTTTTCTGTCAGGGTTACACTTCCTCCTGTTACAGATTCTTTAAAACATGGCAGATTGTTTTCTGAAAGAATACGGTGCATCGTCTATCCCACGGTACTTATAATCACTATGAATTTGTATTTCAAATTGGAATTACTTTATATGGCATAGTGCCTGACACAATATACACTCAACCCTGTTCATTGAATGAATAAACAGCAGAACTGCAACCTGACAGCTAAGCAAATTTGAAACTCCCCAAACAAAACTGAGAATGATGGCCCAAACTCATGAAGATTTGAGGAAGTCGATTGAAAGTCACCCGATCAGCGAAATATTAATCACAGACTCAGCAGCTTTGAGAATCACCAAGTCTCATATTTACAGAGATTCCGTCTCACTGATTTCCATAGGACTAGCACATGTCTCTTACATAGCCTTTAGTTTCTGAGCTATCTAATAATTATGTGCAAATGTGCCTCCCTCCGTATTTCTGTTAATGATATGAGAGACTTGGTCCACAGCAACATTCCAGATTTTTGGCCTTGCAGTTGGAGTTGTCTGGGGACATGTGGCAGAGTGTCTTGTCTGAGCCTAAATCATGATTCAGATCCTGATCATGTCTGATGCAATCAGACCCGTGATTTCCCAAGTACCTGTCAACTGCGTGGGCAGATCTACATAACGAGGAAGGGACCTGTAAGGAGGACAACTTCTATGTGGGCACTTAGAGAGAGGCAGAAACAGAAGGAATAGACAGAACTCAAAATTGGCTTCCTAGTCTAGCCCCATGGGTTTGTAGTTCAAGAAAGGCATAAGCTATATATACAAGCTTAAAGATGCACAAACCACAGGCAATTTAGGTAATCTCAAGCTCTGTTAGCCTGGTTCCCTACAAACAGCGATGGTGAATGGTGGCTTGGCCCCATTTCTGAATGGAGTACACCTTCACTTTGCTCTCGTACAATGAAGGCTATAGTACATTTGGGTCTCCTGGCATCTTGGGCGTTCATGGCTTTGACGATCCAAGAGATGGACTTTGAGAAGCCTCCTTCTCACAAAGAGCGGTGAGGACACTCTTCCTTCAAGAGCTTTTCAGATATGTTAAGCAACAAAGAGGCCAGAAGGAGGGGTCCTGGGAGAATAATTTATGAGTTTGGGTGAGGTCTTTCAGAAATCATCTCAATGATGGCCAGGGGAGGGGGTAAGGTGAGGTGTTACAATTGTGCAGGTGGAGGCTACAAGAATGTATAGTGCAAATATTGTTATTTGCATGAACTCCTTATTGTTCAAATACTAGAAAAGCCTGAAGAAATTCAGATTACCATTTGGAAGGACCAGTATTTCTGGATGAAATAATTTGCT
Organism: Lynx canadensis; assembly: GCF_007474595.2. Taxonomy (NCBI): domain Eukaryota; kingdom Metazoa; phylum Chordata; class Mammalia; order Carnivora; family Felidae; genus Lynx; species Lynx canadensis. Next base: position 5,548,469 of record NC_044317.1, read on the forward strand.
TGTTTCTAGATGCTTTCAAGTAGAGCCTAAATGGCTATTCAGCAGGAATAGTATGGAAGAGATTCTGGTGTTGAATGATGTCTCTTACAATCGGGAGATTCTATTATTCTAAATCTCAACATTTTAATCTAGCAACCCATTAAAAATATATTTTTTCCACTTACAGTGTTCAGGATAGTAGGCAGTAAGGGATAAATGCTAACATAAAGATGAATACGCTAGATTATCTGCCTTCATGATATTCAGTGTCTAGAAGATCTGGAGGGTTGCCCTGTTGAAAGATGAACATTCCATTTCTTCATTGTATCAAAAGGCCAAACAAGCACCACAGGGTAGAAATTATAAGCAAACAAATCATAGGTCCACATAATAACTTATTCCCAGCAGCAAGAGAAAGTCAACTAATGAGCATGCGCATCATTATCAGAAAGCATCCAAGATGAGGGATTATCAACGAGTATTTCTCACTCTATGAAGGAGATGTGTTCTCTAAAAATTGCTTAGAAAGCAAATTCCTGTATATTTTCCTTATGTTTTATTATAAAATTGGATGTGTTCTCCTAAACAATGCTTTGGCCTTAAGCCATAATAAAATTGTGTTTAAGAATGCAGCAACACATTAGAAACATGTGAAGCGATGAATTATAGCTTTTCAGGTAAATATTTATACTAATACATAACCCAAATAGTGAAAGTATACAAATCAACATAGGCACATATTTTAATTGACTATGAGAGTTTGAAGATCTAATTATAACCTTCATGTCACACCATCAATTTACCAAGACAGCATCGTGGATCTAAAGGGCCTTTAGCTTTGACCCAACCTCTTTCCTAGAACTCTAGGTGGAATGATCAACTGGTCTTTTACTACACTACCATGGAAGGTTTCAGAAGGGATCAGGGGGACTTGGAGATGAAAGCAGGTAGGAGTGTAGCAGTGGTAATCCAACATTTGGAAATAAATAAAAATGTTCAACATGAGCAAACAAACAAAAGTCCTGCAAAATGAGTCTTCAGGGAATGTGTATTGAATCAGATTCTGATTTACAAATATTAAAAGAAATGTATAAGGTGCTACCATTAATAGAGAAGACACAGTCCCATCTCCTAAAGACCTTATAATCTATCATCTGAAGCAGTGCTCAGTAAACAATGATCTCTAAATGTTCAAATGGGGAAGGGGAAGGTGGGTTTTGGGAGAAGTAAATGTTAAGTTTGTTTTTTTAAGTTTTTATTTAAATTCCAGTTAATTAACATACAATATAATATTTGTTTCAAGGGTACAATGTAGTGATTCAACACTTCCATACAATGGCCAGTGCTCACCACAACAAGTGTACCCCTTCATCCCCATCACCTATTTAACCCATCCCCCTACCCATCTCCATTCTGGTAACCATCAGTTTGTTGTCTATAATTAGGAGACAGTTGTCTATAACTGTTTCTTGGTTTGCCTCTCTTTATATAAAATCAACAAACCAATCTGTACGGGGTTAGTTTCCCAACCTACTTGATCCAAGAAAACGGGCAAATTGGCTGGGTATCAAAAATCTGTAATAACGTCAGACTTGCTGAGGATTCTAGCAAGACAACATTCATTCCAGTTATAAACTAGTTCAGTGAACATAAATGTCAATAGTATCCAAGTTAAATGAGTGTTAGCTCATATGAACAGGCATTAACAATCACCTGAAGCCTTTCCCTATATCTTCAAGGCACCCTACAAAACCATAATGGTGCTGATTTTTTAGGTTTGACATCTATCTTCTATAGAAGATGTCTTCTACATACGGTTAGATATATACCTATATACAGATATACTTCTGTATATAGTTACATATACTTCTGTAAATAGATAGATATACAGCTATCTTCTATATATAGTTCCTTGCAGAACATTTTCTAAATGTCAGGCAGTGCACTAACCATTGACAAATATTTCTTTCATCTTTTCAACAGTCCTTTGATGATAATATCATAGAGATGAGGAAATTGAAGCCCAGAGAGATTAAGCTAATTTCTTCTTTTCTAAATGTTTATTTTTGAGATAGTACATGCATGAGAGAGAGAGAGAGAATGAGCAGGGGAGGGGCAGAGAGAGAGGGGGACAGAGGATCTGAAGCAGGCTCTGCACTGTCACCACAGAGCCCGACACGGGGCTCAAACTCACAAACCACGAGATCATGGCCTGAGCCAAAGTCAGACGCTTAACTGACGGAGCCACCCAGGGACCCCAAAGCAAATTTCTTTTTTTTTTTTTTTTTTTCAACGTTTATTTATTTTTGGGACAGAGAGAGACAGAGCATGAACGGGGGAGGGGCAGAGAGAGAGGGAGACACAGAATCAGAAACAGGCTCCAGGCTCTGAGCCATCAGCCCAGAGCCCGACGCGGGGCTTGAACTCACGGACCGCGAGATCGTGACCTGGCTGAAGTCGGACGCTTAACCGACTGCGCCACCCAGGCGCCCCTAAAGCAAATTTCTTTAGGTCACACATCTGTAAGTAGCAGGGCTTGAGCTTGGCTTTTTTACATCTATTGCAGAGTCCTGTCCCAGGTTCTGGGAGAAGATACAGCGGGTGGATTGTTCCAGGAATGGGAGAACCCAAAGTAAGTGTTAGAAGTTATTCTACAGCCTAGGAGCATATGGCTTAACAGAAGTTAGACAGTCTGTCTAGAGCTGAAAGAGGTGTCAAAGACAGAGTTGAGTGCAATCTTGAAGTAAGCGATTAGATCCATCAGGGAAAAACCCATACAGCAGAAGCTAGAAGTTTCTGTAGGTCAAAATTTAGGAAACACTTACAATCTGAAGAAGGGCAAGGAAAATGCATGAATGAGGCCCCTCCAGATCATTATGCAGCCCCAGAACATCTAGAAGTATTCAAGAGCTTTTAAAGGCTGGGAGAAAAGCTTACTGTGGAATTTGCTATCAGTGATCTATCTAAAACTTTTATCGAAGAACTATTGAGATCTGGACTTTCTGCAGACCAACATCCTGCTATTGCACTACAAAGCCATCACAGATTCCGAGATCACAGCAAACAAAACATCATGGGGGTGGAGGACAAAAGGAGCATGGCATTTTGATCCATGATCTTAAGTATGGTTTGATTTTCATAAAACTCATAAAGAATCTGTAGACAGTGTGTGGATGAGTATCTTCTGTGTAAAACATCCTGAGGCATTTTGAACAACCCATCCTTCATTCCCTGTGGATACCAAGAATGCTTCTGCACAGAGATGGCCTTATGCCACCTACATTCCAGAGAGGGTTTAGGAACATTTCCTGAAGATAGAGTATTGCTTGGGAGCCCAAGTACACTATCTGAGGCAACAATCCCTCCTAAAGAACAGGCTCAATATTGACAAGGTCGGTGGCTTGATAATAACCAGCAGCTATACCAATCAAACTTCCATAGAGTGTGGAACACTGCTTTCTACACCTTCATAATTTTCTCCTGACCTATCTTTTGGTAACCTGGGAGTACTTTCAGGGCACAAGCCTCTTACAGGTTATCCTTCTGGCTCTGCTCAGTGCTAATCCTGGCAAGAGCTGGCAATCAGAAATATTAGCCGACTCTTTGGTTGCAACCAATTAATTCATTCAGCTTCTTCCCTAATTGTGGTGGGTGAGACGCTCGCCAGCTGTGATAACAAATTGGTTCTGTCTAGTTGACAAAACCTTATCAGGAAATTAAAATAAGATGATCTGGCTTACAATACATGAAGCACAATTAATTCTTGTATGCATATATGGCTTTCTGATGTAAGCAAGAAAATGATCATCCCTGTAGGTCATGTCTATTCATCCTCCAGTTGCCAAGAGATTTTCATTGCATCCCTTATGCCATATGGCATCGTCTCTAGCTTCAGCCTCGTGGGAATGGAGGAGGATGCCTGCCAAGAGCGTCTCATCACTTGTTAAAGGTGTCCCATTTTCTTGTGATTTCTTCACTCAACAATAGCCCGTGTTCATTTCCTAAGGAAGTCAAAGCCACTGCGTCTAAAGGCCTTTGTTCCGCTTCCCACGCTACCTGAATTATCATGGGACGAGCATGAGCCAAATGTAAATCATAGCTTTCCATCAAAACTGGCAACTTTTGCAATTGAAGGATTCTTATATGGGATCTCAAGTATATTGCTGTGATTATAGAAGGCCCCACGTGTCTGAAAATGTTCTTTTTGCACATACCCACGGCAAGTCTAAGGTTCCTGAAATTTATTGCTAGTGCTTTTTCTTTATATATATATATGCTGCAAGCCGAAACATATGGTCCCACACAACTGTGATATTTACGATAATGAATCACAGATGTTTAAATGGATGTAATCTGAAAACACTTAAATGCTAAGATGCCGAAATCTTACTGCAAACATTGCAAAGTGAGGACCTTTGGATTATGTTCATTTTCAGACATTATCACTAGGAATAGGACTTTACATATCCTGGGAAAATAGCAGGAAGAAAGAAATGACTCCCCCTCCCCGCTTAAAGAAATACAGTGTTCAAAGTAAACAAGGAACTCCAAGGGTGTAGATTTGATAACTGAAGTGTAGTCCCTTCTAGAATTAAGGGTGAGCTTGCCACAGTGGGCATTTTTTTTTTACTGTGCAACTGTCTTATAATTCACATTGTATTAATGGTTATTTTTAAATACAAAAAAAATTAAAAATTTTATTTGCGTGAAGTGGAAAACACACCCACTTACCATTCGTCGCCTCTCATTTGTCCCATTAACCACCACACAATCTGACATATATTCTACCAGATTTACAAACTATACCCACACACATCCCATAAGTAATCTTGTTCTTCTATTACACACATTTTTTCTAATACATTTTCTGTAAATTCATATGGACCTACTTGATTCTTCTCCATGACTGCATAACAGCTCTTAGTATGGATGTGCTATTATTAAAACAGTTCCCTGTGGCTGGACGCTCAGTTTTTCCTGTTTCAAAATTATTAACTATGTGGTAGTAAACACTTTACACCTGCCTTTTTGCGCATATGTGCAAGTATTTTTCTCCAGTTGAGACTCATCTTGGAAACTGCTGATTCAAAAGAAATACCCGTTTAAAATTTACTTAGACACTGACAAATGCTCCACCCAGAAAGGCTTTATTGATTTGGACTCTAATCCAAAGTGCATTAGAGTTCTCTTTCCTCACACTAACAGTGGAAAACACAGTCTTTGTATTTTTTGCCAGTTTGATAGTTGGAAGAAAGGTGTGTTGTTAGTATGTGTATTAATGAAGAATTGTGAGGTTACTAGGCATTGGCTCATAGAACTGGCTTTATTTCCTTTCCTGTGAATTTCGGGGTCTGCCAGAGTATTTAGGAATTCAGACTGTCAAGTTGTCATTCAAATTGTTGCTTGCTTTTTTTCCCTTGCCAGACTCGAAGCTTCTTAAAGGAGGGAACTGTGTCTTAAGCCATGTTCTCTCTGTTGTTCAGCTGACACCAGGCATCTGTGTTTTATTACACCTGCTCACATGCAAGAGGCCAATGTTTCTCTGCCAGTACGCAGCTCCTTACCAGAGTCCCACTTTCAGAGAGGAGACTCACTTCAATGCCTCTCTCTCTGTCTGGGCTCCCTTCCCTCTCATGCTGTGCCTCTCCCTTACCAGAAAAAAGCCTCACACCTGCAGGGACTTGATCAGCGCAGTAACCCATGTATTTCGGTACTAGCACAGAGCCAAATAGTAGGCACTTAGTACATATTTTGTAAATGCCTCAATCTGTGTGTTGTGATCTGTCAAACGGTTCTGACACCAGATAAAACAGTGGCACCCAACTTTGAAAGGAGAACCGTTGTTCTTAATGCCCTTTCTGTTTTTCTGCTCCTGTCCTGTGCTGATGGACAGCAGGAGTGTCAGGGTTCTTCCTGAGGTTTTAATCCCCGCTTTGTGGACCAGCGTTCGGGACGTATACAGAGATTGTGAAAATGAGAAACAAGAAGCTTGTGGGTCAACGTGTGACCAAATATCCCTCTAAGCCAGGAGTCAGGAGTTTACAGCCTGCAGCTCACAATCTGCTTTTGTCAACAGAGTTTTATTGGAACACAGCCACACTCTTTATTTACATGTTGTCTGTGGCTGTTTTTGGTCTACAACTGCAGGATCAAATAGTTGTAAAATAGACCGTCCGGTTCACAAAGCCTAAAATATTTATTATCTGGATCTTGGCAGAAGAAGTTTGCTGATCTATGCTATAGACCAAGGTCACATCCCTACCCTGCCCCCCACCACACTCTTCAAGGTATCTGCTCTCAGCCACCTGGGTGCTAGGGCAAGTAGACTCATCTACAATGTGCTTTGCAGTCAGTTTCGTGATTAGCCACAAAGACTATCAGCAGAGTGGGGAAAATGACTCACATACACTTACCTAAATGTTATCTCAATGCCTGAGTGTTGCCTTTAATTTTCCAAAATAAAATCTGCTGGGAGATATTTTCCATTCAAAATAGGTCCTCAAGAGGATTAACTTTTTAAATACACTTTTAAAATCCATTATCTGCAGTCATTAAATATATGGACAAGCGTTCATTGCAAAGATGAATATATCCAGAAGAGCAGAAGGAAATTGTGTATATCTATATTTTTATGTCTCTAAAGCAATAATTTAATTTACAACCAAGAAATTAGCTGAGAATCATGCTTTTGATCAAATTCACACATAAAACTGTTTGTCTTCAAGGTCTGTTTCCCACAATGAAAATAATCTGTCATCTTTTAATGCGATTTGTCATTAATTTTTGTTTCTTTTCTTGTAGAGAGTCTGTCATCACTTTCCCCTAAATGACTACGATGTCTGCTTTTCTGCACTCTCTCAGTGAAGTCCCTTGAAAATTTAGCTTCCCAGAAAATGAAATAGGAATTATTCAGCCCAAAGGTGATAGAGAAATAGTTATTTTATTTTATCTTATTTTTCTGACAAGGATCCAGCTCATTAGCAAAGAGCAAAGCACCATTTCTTAAAAAAAAAAAAAAAAAAAAAAAAAAGCACCATTTCTTTGAGCAAAGGGGCAAAAGGAAGAAAGATAGAAACCAAAAACCCTCAAACTGGTTTAACATCTCCATAAAGTCAGATGCTGTATTGGAACTGGAAAAGGATCATTACTGTGTGTTTTACGTACCTAAAAACCCACTGAACTCAGGAAAGTCCCACATTTAAACTATAGCACATATTCCCTCTGTAGTTTTATAAGTTTGCACTAGGTGGTTTCCTGGGTTCTTACTTAGTGCCTTTTAAGCCTGGGTATCATGGATATGAATTCTTCCTTCATCATCAGAGTCCTGGGAAGAAGGACCCAGTTTTGGACTCAGATGGGCATGAAAATGACACCTGGTGATATTAACTCAGCAATACTAGGAAAAAAAGGAAGGAAGGAAGGAAGGAAGGAAGGAAGGAAGGAAGGAAGGAAGGAAGGAAGGAAGGAAGGAAGGAAGGAAGTCCCTCATAGTGAGAAATTTGAAAATAGTAGTAACAGCTGGAATGATAGAACAGGTGCAATGCTCAGCCACAGATCCTCTGAGGAAGGTGGGCCCTGGTAGGCACGAGACCCCTGGTTCTATGGAGCCTCTTGTTGAGTTTGAGTGTGGAAGTTCAGCAAGGTAAAATACAGTGGTTCCTAAGGGCTCTGCATAATGAAAGATGAACTGGGAGAAGAATAATTCAGACAGGAAGGTGTGAGGAGCAGATTTGGGGGTGGAAGGGAGAGAAGAAAGGGGGAAGCCAGAGAGACAGTGAAAGATCATGAATGTATCCTTGCAACCTTAAACCCTCAGTAAACTCTGCCTTGCTCACAAGTGTGCAGGTGTGTGTGTGTATGTGTGTGTGTGTGTGTATGTGTGCAATCTGGCATAGGGGTCATGTCTCCACTGTATACATAAAAAAGCAGAAAACATAAAGGCAGGGGACCCAGAGGCAAGAAAGGTCATAAGGATGTGAACTCCTAGAAATTGATATAAATTAAGGGAAGGGCTTTGGATCTCCACAACTTACGCGGCTATGAAGTTAGGGCTCAATTTCAGTTTAACTAACCCTATAGGGGTTAAAGAGTGCCTGTGAACATCAGATTCACATTTAATATTTATTCAGCTCTTTCCACAAGTCAAGCGGTGCTGTTGAGACGTTGCATGGCTTAAACAAAAATAATATTAATTTTTCACAATTCTGAGTGATACTGGTGCTGTTTCCCCATTTTACAGATGATGAAACCGAGCCAACAGGGAAGCTTTATGATTTTTTAATGTTTATTTTTGAGAGAGAGAGTGAGAGAGGGGAGGGGCAGAGAGGGGCTAGGGGACTGAAATGGGCTCCACACTGACAGCAGCGAGCCCCACGTGGGGCTTGAACTCATGAACAGCAGATTATGCATGACCTGAGCGGAAGTCAGAAGCTCAACCCAGTGAGCCACTCAGGCGCCCCCTACAGGGAAGCTTCATACCTGTGAAGTTACACCTTTATGATAGGTATAGAAGAATTTGGTCTCCAAACAAGTCTGCCTGACCTCAAAGCTCATGCCTCTCGCTACTTTGCTCTGCTGTCCCTCATCTGCTCAGCAAATGGAGTCTCAAGAATTGTGATGGGTTCCATATGCATAAAACAGATGGACAGTCAGCCTCTGTTCTTATTGATAGCAAGTCTGGTCAGTGAGTCAGGCATTTGAAATTAGGTGGTGGGTTGCATACTGGGGAACACAGAAGTGTGAACGGAGTTCTCCAGGAACAAAAGTAGAACAAGTAGTCTGGTTTGAGCCTGAGCCATGGAAGGCTTCACAGAAGAAATGACATTTGAGCTCCGCGTCAAAGGACAAGGAGAACCAAACAGCTGGTTCCCACAACTGACTGCAAATAAGTTTGCTACTAGTGCCAGACATTAAAAATGGATTCTGACGGATTCTTCCAAAGGAGGTTTCTAGTCCAAGATTCACAAATCATCTCTAATTCCATAAAAAAAAAAAATTAACTCTGATTCAGTGGGAGTCTGGGTAGCTATCACTAGAGCCTTCATCAACCCTGTTTGTAGCAGATCTGTCCACAGGATGATGTTTTTGAAAATCTCCTGAGCAACTACAAAGCACAACAGAAATTTCAAAGTGGGAAGGAGGAAAGAAAATAGGCAGGGGAAATGAAATGTGTGTGAGATGGGGCAGGGTTCCTCTTGATTAAATTTTCAAAAGGAGATCATAAATTAGGAGAAAATGTGAGAACAAAGATGGCTGTATGGTTTCTACTTTTGACTGAAAACAAACAAAGAAGCAACAAACCCCCAATTTTCATTTATGAGAGTTAGCTTTGTTTCTCTGTAGTTCAAGTTTCCGGTCATAGTTAATTCAAGTGGGAAGGGTTTTTACTGATGATGAAAATAGGTAACCTCTCTGATCTTCAATGTGTTTATGGGGAAAAGAATAGGATTGGCATAGACGGGAGATTCTCAAAGGGTGGCCCCACAAACTAGCAGCATCAGCATCACGTAGGAGCTTGTTGGAAATGCAGACTCATGGGTCCCACCTGAGGCCAGGTAAATGAGAGACTCTGGGGGCAGAGCCCTGCCATTTGTGTTTGAACATGCCCTCCAGCGGATTCCGGTTCACATTCAAGAATGACAGCTCCCGGGCGCCTGGGTGGCGCAGTCGGTTAAGCGTCCGACTTCAGCCAGGTCACGATCTCGCGGTCCGTGAGTTCGAGCCCCGCGTCGGGCTCTGGGCTGATGGCTCAGAGCCTGGAGCCTGTTTCCGATTCTGTGTCTCCCTCTCTCTCTGCCCCTCCCCCGTTCATGCTCTGTCTCTCTCGGTCCCAAAAATAAATAAAAAAAAAAACGTTGAAAAAAAAAAAAAGAATGACAGCTCCTAGCGCAAATAATCTTCCAGATGATTGGACAGCTACTGAATCAATAATTCAATTAAAAACATTATCCAGTATCAAGTAAGCACTATTTGAAACTAATCTTTTTAAAAGAAAGAATATCTATTACATATACAAGGAGCTTTGGAGCCAGAGTGTACAGATGTGAAGAGTCTTTCCGCCCAGCTGTATGAGATTTTACACAGAATCTCCAACACTTGATTTCCTGATCTGCAAAATAGGAATAATTATGCCTGTTGCCTAGAGTTGTCTTAGAAAGAAAGAAAGAAAGAAAGAAAGAAAGAAAGAAAGAACAGACGTGAAGCATCTGTAAGATAGGAGGGCCCCTAAAATAGTTGCGTGTGTAAGTTTGTTTAAATAATGGACTCAACCACCACACTTCTCATTTAATAAACATCATAATCTAGGGGCGACTGGGCGGCTCAGTCGGTTGAACTCCCGACTTTGGCTCAGGTCATGATCTCACAGTTTGTGAGTTCGAGCCCCGCGTCGGGCTCTGTGCTCTCAGTTCAGAGCCTGGAGCCTGCTTTGGATTCTGTGTCTCCCTCTCTCTCTGTTCCTCCCCCACTCACGCTCTGTCTCTGCCTCTCAAAAAATGAATAAACGTTAAAAAAATTAAAAAAAATAAACACCATAATCTAATAAAATGATAAAAAAAAACACCAACTCTTACTGATCCACTCTGCTTAAATCAAGAGGGCTGTTTTTCTGGAACACAGTCTCCCAAAGGAGATGTGTTTCCTCAGAAAATGCAATATAATGGATGATCACATATAAAGGGCCAGTTATATGTCATTCGATCACCCATCCTCTTCGATGTGGTAGACCTGAAGCACCAATTTATGAAACTGAAAGGAAGGAGGAAGACCTCATCCTGGCCTGGACCACCATAGTCTTCTGCCTGGAATACTCCAATAGCTTCCACACTGGTGCCCCCAGTTTCCTCCCCATCCATACCCACCCCAAATAGCCTCAATACAGCCAAGAAAGGCCCATTTCATGTTTCTGTAACCCCTTTACTCAAAAGCATCTCATTTGGAGTCAAAGCCAAGTTCTCACCCTAAGCAATGACAACCTACGTAACTAGTTCATATTATGCATTGTGTCCTTCTCCTCTGCCTTCACTTACTCACTCTAGACTCACTGGCCTCCTGGCTCTTTCTCAAACTCCCAGGCATGCTCCTGCCCCAGGACCTTTACATGTGCTATGCCCTCTGCTGCAATGGTCTTTCCCTACACACTTAAGGCTCTCCCCTATTTCCTAACTTCCTCTCAATACCTACTCAAGTGTTACCTTTGTTAGATGGCCTCCCATCTAACATTTCAATATTTCCCTACCCTGATATCTCTCTGCTTCTTTTTTTGTCTTTGGCACTTCCCATTATCAAAATGTATTCCACAGTATATTTACACTACTTACTGTTTTCATCTTTCTCAAGAGGGCAAGTTCAGGGTAGCTCAATAGCCTGGAAAAGTGCCTGGCACATGATAAATCAATACACAGTGAATCAACCAATGAATCAATGAATGAATTGGATTTCATCATTTTCATTCCTTTACTTAGCTATTGTCATCTACCAAGCAATTAATGATGAGGGAAATTAGCGAAGTCAGTAGGTAGATAACCAACTGGAGAAAAGGACAAATACAATGTGATCTTTGTAGTTGTTTTTTGGCCATGTACATAAATATAAGAAAAGAAAAAGAAGAAGAAAAAACCTTAAATGCATAATAATTTCAAGACATTTCCTCTCAAGTTTTTTTGTGTTTTAGCCCTTAGGGAAAGTTTCTCAAGGCAACAATAGAATTTAGAGTGAGAACTTGAGAGCCACAGCTCAAAATGTAACAAGTTATAAAACCAAGGACAAGATAACCTGCATTCTGAACTGTAGTTTCCTCATCTGTGAAATAGATTGCATACCGATAACACAAAACTCATGGGACCAGATTGAAGAATAAATGAGTGTTCATAGATCCCTTGCCATGGTGTTCAGCAGAGTAAAAAGTCAGTAATATGGCTACAGCTATCATAGGAGTGTGAGTCACTTGAATCTAGGTGTTCTGGAGAACATGGAATAGAGACAACATTTTATGTATTTTTTTAAATTTTATTTATTTTAGAGAGAGAGAGAGAAGCAGAGGGAGAGAGAGAGAATCTCAAGCAGGCCCAGAGTGGAGGCCAACATGGGGCTGAATCCCATGACCCTGAGATCATGACCTTAGCCAAAATCAGGAGTTGGACACTCAACTGACTGGGCCACCCAGGTGGCCCTAGATGCACTATTTTAATGGCAAATCAGATCATTCCTATTTGAGTGAATTTCAGAAACTGGAGTTATTCTACTCTAACTCGGTCAAATATTGCATTGGGATGAAACCAGTTTTTGAATATAAAATTGCCGCCATTTTGAAAAGATCTAGATTTTAAACATCAATAACGGCTCCTCATTCCCCTCACACTCTGTTGGAGTTATGGCTCACTTCACTTATTTTCTTGTTTACACAGGTCACCAGCACACCAGTGATTACAAAAGTGAATAATCCTTGTTCGGACCTGGGCTGTCAACAAAGACTGAGTGAATGGCAGCACAGAGAGTGGTGTACCAAGCAGTCAAGCAGTGGGCCAGCCTTCCCCAGCCACCTCTTCTCTCTCAGGCTAAGCCTTTGATGTGCCCCAGAAAGGCAGGTTTCAGCGTTTTTCACAAAGGAGCTGCCGTAGAGAAACTAACTTGTGTCCATCAAAACCATTTATGAGATAGGGTCTAAATTTTGTTTTCTTATGCAACTGGGAAAATGTCTCAAATCACATTTTTCCTTTCTCTGTATTAATAGAAGATTATATTTTCACTTGGGTCTAAAAACAGACACCTAACATGGCAATAAACTCCTTCATAGTAATTAACTATTGTGTTGGGACTTTTTTGTATGTGTTAACTATGTGGTTGTGATTTGAAAGTACCCTCCTTGAGTATCCAGAAGATGAAAATTACCATAAAATTTTGAGTTAAAGGATTATTTATTATTTATTACCAGAAAGGATTTGAGTTTCAATTCAGCATTGTGTACCTAAAACACAAGCCACCTTAAGCTACTGACTTCAAGGACACTAAATGCAGGGCTGAACCTAGACAGAGTACATTTCAAAATGATTTTAAATTACACCGTAAATTGAAAATTAAGGACTCTTGACTCATTAAAAATGAATGACAAACAAAACACTCATTGCAGGACCAGGATGTTCTGAATAACAGAGCAGAGGTCATATTTTAAAGCAAATCTTTCAATGTCTTCTATTTGTGTTGAACCACTATCAACAAGGATACCCTATGACCTTCTATAATTTTTGTCTTAAACGTCCTGGTACGAATTATTTTAAAGAGATTGAGAGTGGTTGGTTCAGTTAAGCATCCACCTCTTAATTTTGGCTCAAGTCATGATCTCAGGGTCGTGGGATCAAGCTCCACCTCAGGCTTCACACCGAATGTGGAGCCTGCTTGAGATCCTCTCTCTCTTCCTCTGCCCTTCTCCCCTACTTGTGCTCTCTCCCTCTCAAATAAAAAAGAATAATTAAAAAAATGAAGACAAAGCAAAGTGTGCAGAGCCTAGTTCTCCTGTCTGAGACAGAGAATCAACTAGGCTGCTCCTGGGGAGGATGTGAGTGTGAACTGTGATGAGTGAACATTGCTTCTGAAGCATAGTGTACCAGGGGACAAGTCCTGGGCATCTGGGAGGAAAAGAAGGTAGACACACACCTAGCTGGAGATTCTCCTTTGTCTTGGTCCTTCGCATTAGGAAGATAGCATTCAGTGCTCTACCTGGAAACTGGACATTTCAAGGCTTAAGGTTGTTGGTGGGAGTGGCCTAGATCAGTGTGGGAGGGACAATGAGCTCTGAGAGGTCTCTTGCTTGCAGCTAAGTGACTCTAGGATGACACTTTACGATGTCTACATGCAACAGAAGATAGGGGACTAGAAATAAATGAGATTTGAAGAAGGAGAAAGAATGCGGGGGGGGGGGCAGAGCCTGGAATTTATGGGCTTTGGTGGAGAAATTCTCTCTTCTCCCGACTAAGTCTTTAAGTAAAGATATAGCAAGAAATTCATCCAAAATCCAACAGAAAGCTAGGTCTTCCTGAAGTAATGGAATCTTACTTCCACACGCTGGGCTGTACCTGGGCACATGGCTACTTGGCTAGAAAGCACTTCCCTGCCTCCCTTGCAGCTGTGTGTGGTCATGTGATTCACCTCTGGTCAATGGAGAACGGAGGAAAGTGGGAGGAAGGCTTGCAGTAAATGTCCTTAAAAAAAAAAAGAAAAAGATGCATCCTCTTCTCTTCCTTCTTGTCCCCTTCTAGAAGGCTGGATATGGTGTAGGACATAGGGAAGACAATAGTACCCTAGAGGGTGTCAGAACAGGTCTGCCTATGACCTAACAGTCCAATGATACTTGGGGTTGCAAAGCTACTACACCGTGCTGAACATACCATCACAGAAGGCAAACCACAGCCCTGATCTTTTCCAAACATGGGTCCTGGATTACATTGTGGATCCCCTGCCTGACCTGACTGGTTTACGAGAAAGATGTACATTTCTGTTTTGTTTAAGCCTCTGCTTTTGGACCATCTTTATTGTAACTATTAGCCAATCCCCTAACTAATTTGGATGCCCAGGTCTGAGCTGCCACTATATATTGTTAATTCAGAGTTCTTTCCAACACACATCCTTTTGAGCCTACAGAGCTTTTTTTTCAGCCTTCCCTGTCCCTCTCTTTGTCCTTCCCCATCCAACTCCCTGCCATCGACAAGAATGGCTATAGGAGAATGCCAACATCCACTGGGTCAGGAATGGGGTCCAGTTCTCCTGTGAGCATGTTCTATTGCCAGGCTCAGTTCTATGAAACCACATCCCTGAACCCATGAACATTTCCTCACCAAGCCAGAATCTCCCTCATTTACATAGATCATTTTTCAGACAGTATTTATTGAGCATCTACTTCAGCACAACTCACTGAATTGTCTTGATTCTCCTACCTCTTCCCTTATTAATATGATAAAGAAGTATAGTATTTACATGAAGCAAATCCACCTGGAATTTTCCCCCAAACCAACCAAATGAAAATATAAAAGAAGTGGCAGAGAGGCATCATAAATATCCAAGTTTCTGTTTATACAGAATTATTTAGGAGATGGAGTATGCCAGTTAAGCACTGATCACATATCTTTAACTACTTCCATTAAATATTCAGAGGGTCCTTTGAATGGAAGAGTAGGAGTTGCCCAGGGGGCTTAGTAATCCCCTCTGTGCTCTAATGTTAGGAGCAGAAGGTAGAGCTTGGTTTTGGTTCCTCTACCAGTGTATTTCTCTGGTTTCTTCTGGTAACACACCAGGACATGACATACAGTGAGCAATATGGGAGGCAAATCGGATCAAGCCTGAGAGGTTTGCAAATGGGATACAACTTCTTGGATTAGGAATAGGTGTCTTCTCTGTTCTCTTTTCTGTGTTGAGGGGCTGCTACCAATGATAATGTGTGACTACCCTGATTTTTACATTTATTTATTCTCCTTACACGGCATTTCTCCTTTTGTCCCTCTTCATGAATATGGCTTTTTGGGATATTAAGAAAAACACACACACTTAAGCCATTTAAAGAGATAAATTTTCAGTCCAGTGCTACCTGGAGTCACAAAGCTACTGCACGAGTCCAAGGACATAATGGGAGACAGCGGTGCACAGCCCAACCTTTGCCAAAGTAGGAGCCCCTCTAATCTCCCAAGGGCACTTCTTAGCTCAAAGCACATTTGCATTGACCTCAGAAGCAAGCGAGCTTATTGAGATTGTCATATGAGTTTAAACACTTGCAGGTGAATTTTAAACAAGATAACAAATATTTATATAAGCCATTCCTGTGCTGGAGAAAGGACATTGAATTTGGATTCCTATTCCAGTGCCACTATATATGAGCTGAGTAATCTTAAGCAGAGCATCAGAGTTTTATCTGTTAAGTGGGGATTTTATACCTACCTCTCTAGGCTGTTGTAAGAATGCCATGAAATAATATACATAGTATATGCTCAATGAAGATATGCTGAGTAAATGGATAAACCCAAGTTAAAAAAAAAAAGCTCTACATGTTCTGGTCTTTTGACCCTTGCTTCCTGATAGTTCCTTCAATATGCCAGGCACCTCCAGTCCCAGGACTGGGAACATTTCATACCCCTCTGTCTCCAAGGCTTTTCCTCCATACCCCTACGTGACGTGTTCCCTCTCTTCCTTCAGGTCCCACTTGAACACCCCCTTCTTAGTAAGGTCTTGCCTGATGAGGCTTAATTTACAACCACACCCCTTCCCTTAATCCCAGTCTCCTTGTCCTGCTTCATTATGCTCTATCTTACTGATCACAATAAAAAAAACAATACATTTTGCTTATTTCTTGGGTGTCTGCACCCAGCTGGAATGAAAACATCACAAGGGCAGGGATTTTTGTCTGTTAAGTTCACTGTATTCATCTCCTAGGGCTGCCGTAACAAACTACCACAAACGTTGTGTTTAAAACAACTTAAGGTAAGTTTACTTTTCTCACCTGAAGAAGTACTGCTTCAGGTGTGGCTCAAGTGCACAGCATTTCCTGAGGAATTCAGTGATATGGAAAAGGCAGAAAATTCTGCCACTTGGAAGGCCCTCCCATGACCGCCCTTTCCCCAATCCAAAGTGATCTCCACTGTAGCTTGAGGGACACTCCCGACCAAATAGGATTTGGATTCATTGCCATGCATGAGGTGCGTCAAGTGTCTTCTGGTCGGATCCAATCATCTGCGGGCATAAATGACTACACAGAGCCCCTTCTGATGGGAGAAGCAAAATGTGAGATTCATTTCTAAGAATGGAACATCCATTAACATGGCTGCCAGATAATTCCTCAGAACCTTCCTGATTTGCATAAATACCTCCCAGTCAATTTCTGTTTTTCTTAAATTAAAATGAAAGCGGCAGTTCCACGTCTGAGGCCCTGGCCACAGTCTGACAGGTGTACGTTCATGTGAGCAACAATGGCTTGAATGCTGGACCAGCAGAGTAGGTAGAGACGGAAAAGTATTCATTGTCAGTGTTGGTCACTATTTGCTCGAACATACTGAATAATCCTCATGTGCATGGACAATAAGCTTATTTAAATGGGTTATAGGAATTCCAAACAATGCAAGACGACTTGTGCTAAGTGACCCAAAGAGAGGGCTATAAATGCATTCTCAAGAATTTATTATTTTTTTTTATCATTTCAAGAATTGTATAAAAATGGAATTGCCAAAGTAGTTCACATTGACAAGCATGAGTCGCTTGCCTCCTCTGTGCAGGCTTTACACAGAGTAGGCACTGTAGGGGGTTTTAATAATGAATATAAAGTCATCTTTTCCCTCAAGGACTTTTAATCTATCTAGACGATCATGACAACATAACCAGGTTAAAAGTAGAGAGTCAGAGCAGTAAGAATTCAGAAAGGAAATTATCTGGATTTTGAAAAAAGAGGTCAAACATCTGGTTGGTAGTGGAGGTTTGGAAAGGGAGGCAGGAAGTGAAAAGCACTAAGGAAATAGAAAATAATAAATGGGTGCAGAATTAAGAAGACATACCTCAAATCATGTCGTGTCCTTACGACATAAGTGGCAGGGTGCAAATGCACATAGGGACTGGACGTGCGTACAGAGGTGATGGATGAGAAAAGATGTAATTATGACTAACATTCACTGAGCTCTTACTACATGAAAGATGCTCTGCAAAACCTCCACAGACCAGAGTTTTTCAACAATACTACTGATATTCGGGGCTGGATAATTCTTTGTTCTGGGTGGCTGTCCTTGCATTGGAGGATGTTTAACAGCGCCTCCGACCTCCACCCACTAGATGTCAGCAGCAATCCCTAGTTATGATAACCCAAACTAGCACAGATACTGCCCAAGGTCCCTCTAGGGGGGCAAAGTCACTCCTAGGGTAGAACCACTGAGAAAGAATGGTTTTTCTTCCCCATCTGCTTCTTATGAGAGCCCTCTAAGGCAGCATCACTAGCCTCATGTCATCAATGAGCAAAGAAAGACATGTAAAGGTTAAAGTAGGTGCTGGATGACGATCTACTGGAAAGGAAGCTTTGTCCTTTCAGATCTTTGGAACAAATATCTATTCTTTCACTGTGTCATTGCCCTCATAATTAGTTATAGGGATTTTCTTTACTGTGTGGAATCATTAAAATTTTATGTAGTCAACTATATCAATTTTTCAGCTTATAGTTTTGATTTTTGGTGACATGCTTAAAGTCTGCCTGACCATCAGATTATTAAAAATTCACCTCTGATTGATTTCTTCCAGATTTTTACAGTTTCCTTGAACATATATCTTGGTACCATCATCAGGGATTTATTTTGATGGGAAGATTGAGATATATATATCAATGTATATATTCTGTATCAATATATAATATTTGTTCCTTGGTAAAGAAAAAAATCAAAGAGAAATGGGTAAGAAAAATTGGTATTCTCCTAAATCTTATTACTTGGATATAGCTACACGACATTTTGGTAAGCATTCTTCAAGTCACATTTGTGTGGGTACATGCCCCAAGAATTCAGCCATAGGAGTTTTGGGACTGAAATGGGAGAAAAGAAAAGAGTCAAATCCCAACAACATTGGGGAATATGTGCAATGAGGAAATAGAAAGAGAAAAGGGGTATAAAAAAAAGTTAGAAAATATACAGTGTAAAACATAAAATACAGAGTTAAATAAGAAGGCAAGTCAAAAGAATATAATGTAAACCAAGAAAAGGGATATCTTCATGATAGTGATACTCTTCAAGCATCAAATGCGGTAGTGAATTTACTACTGATGGAAAGAATGCATTTTGGTGTCTGAAGAGATATCTTTGGGAGAATAAAGAGAAGAGTTACCGGTTTGCAAATAGATTAAGATAAATTATCATGTGAATCAGAAATAATCTAGAGGCACAGAGTAGAGACTTCTTATTTAAGAAAAGCACTGGATGTTTAACAAGTGCACATTCTTGAAGTTTTGCAACTATCACTGGCACCTTGGCTGACATCATTGCACTGGTGAGAGCTGCAGCTGGTACTTAGTTTCTTTCTACTCTCCACCTTTAAAAATGACCCTGAAAATTACAGTGAAAATTGTGGTGATGTGAAACAAATTTATTTTTAAAGCCTTGTATACTAATGGGCAAAAAGTGGACTTTTATGGTGAGTAAATTGGAACTAAAATCCCAGTTCTTCTACATATTAGCTAAGTTAATTGTGGATAAACCTCCTGAGATTCAGTATATTCATCTATAAAATGGGAATAAGAATAACTTGGGCTCAGGCTGGTTTGGGGACTAAAATGAAATTATGTTAAAGAAGAGATTGGGATGGGATTACGGGAAGGTGAGTGGGGCAAAGGCAAGGCCTAAACTTGTCTTCATTTAAAATGTTGATATTTGGGGGCACCTGGGTGGCTCAGTCGGTTAAGCATCCGACTTCAGCTCAGGTCATGATCTCGCGGTCCATGAGTTTAAGCCCCGCGTCGGGCTCTGTGCTGACTGCTCAGAGCCTGGAGCCTGTTTCAGATTCTGTGTCTCCCTCTCTCTCTGACCCTCCCCCATTCATGCTCTGTCTCTGTCTCAAAAATAAATAAACGTTAAAAAAATTAAAAAAAAATAAAAAATAAAACGTTGACATTTGGTTTGACCTGGGTTTTTTAATGAATTTTTATTTTTATAAAATATTGCATTAAATCTTATTTACTTTGATAGTGAGTGCTTTGGGACCCTTCCTTAAATTTTGTGCCCAAAGAGAGTATCTCACTTGTCTCAGTGCTGGCCCCTAGAACCAGCAATTACTGATATTTACAATGGGTCAAGCACTGCACTAAGTGCTTTTTTTGATTATTTGATTGATTGATTGATTGATTGACTGATTTTTAGAGACAGGGAGAGTGCAAGGTGGGGAGGGCCAGAGAGAGAGGAAGAGAACCCCAAGTGGGCCCCATACTATCAGCATGCAGGGCTATCTATGAGGGGCTCAATCTCATGAACCATGAGATCATGAACTGAGCTGAAATCAAGAGTTGAATGCTTAGGGGTGCCTAGGTGGCTCAGAGAGTTAAGCATCTGACTTAAGCTCAGGTCATGATCTCAGCATTTGTGGGTTTGAGCCCCATGTCGGGCTCCGTGCTGACAGCTGGAGGCTGATTCAGATTCTGTGTCTCCCTCTTTTTTCTCTGCCCCTCCCCAACTTGTTCTCTCTCTCTCTCTCTCTCTCTCCCCTTTCCAAAATAAATAAACATTAAAAAATTTAAAAAAAAAGAGTTGGATGCTTAAGCAACTGAGCCACCCTGGAACCCCAGTAAGCACTTTAATTTTATACATTTAACATTTTTAAACAAATTTTTTAAAGTTTATTTATTTATTTTGAGAGAAAGATAGTGTATGTGTGTGTGTGTACATGCACAAGTAGGGGAAGGGCAGAGAGAGAAAGAGAGAAAATCCCAAGCAGGTTCAACGCTGTCAGCATGCAGCCCGATGCAGGGCTTGAACCCACAAACTGTGAGATCATGACCTGAGCCAAAATCAAGAGTTGGACACTGGAGTGACAGAGCCAGTCGGGTACCCCTACACATTTAACATTTAAACAGCAAATGTTTAGCATGTGCTTAACCTAGAATAAAGCATTATCATCATCACCACCATTATCACCGTCATTATCACCATTATCAGCATCACCATTTTTACCACCATCATCATCACCATCATGATCATCATCATCACCACCATTGCCATTATCATCATCATCACCACCATCATCATCATCACTATCACCACCATCATCATTATCATCATCACCACCATCATCATCATCATCACCATCACCATCACCATGACCACCATCATCGCCATCATCACTGTCACCATAATTGTCACCACCATCAGCATTACCAATATTGCCACTATCACCATCACCATGACCATCACCATTATAATCACTTATTATAATTTTCTAAGACATCTTGGGAAAATTTTACATTTCTGATTTTCTGCTCTCTCATTTTTATTATGAAGCTAACACTACCTCCATATAAGGTGTAAAAATTAAACAGGATTGTTCTTGTTGTTGCTGTCATTAATGTTATTGTTGATTCCAATATATGACCTGGCTCCGCAGGGAAGCCAGTGAATGCTTGCTAAGAAATCAAACAACCCTTAAGGACATGGAGACCAGTCAGGCAGAGCGATAGGGCAGGGTGACTCTGAGTCTTGAGTTGGCTTTTGTAAGCCTGTCTACGATTTTCACACAAAGCAGCACACACTGTTCTCAGAGCTGACGTTTCCATACTCATAAAGCTCAGTGTTGTTCCAGTTCAGGAAGCTGATGAGTCACTGGTTAGACGCAGCGGGAAGAGAAAGGACTTTACTCTAGAGCATGTGTATGCGTGTGTGTGTGTTGGCTTACAGTTTTGATTACTTCTCAAATATTTTTAGATATACAACAGGAAAAAAATATAATAACTTTCTAGTCACTGCACCACCCAGAAAACCTCAAGTCACTAATTGCCTTTATTCCAAAAAGCAAGAGGTATCTCATCTGCCCAAACGTTTCATTCTCCTTTGCGACGCTTTGCTCTATAAGCCTTATTAATCTCGTAAGGTACGGCCATGTGTACAAACGGGAGAAAACAGGAAGATGAAAACTCTCCAGGTTCATCCAATTTTGAATCCCACTTAACAAACACAGCGGTACATGGTTTTGATAAAGGCTGTAAGGATTGTGATTTGACCTTCCTCTTGCCTCTGTGTGAAATGTAAACACAGTGTGCTTTCTCATAATTAAAAGATATTGATTCCCCAGCAGCCCATGAGGGGGGCCGGGTAATCTTTCTTCTGAATGGATGCGGCATGATCCCTGTTGTCATCTAGTTACACGCAATGAGAAGTAAGCCATGATAGGCTGATGTGGCTTTGAACCTCAGGAAGGTGTATAACCAGGGAAGAACATCACTTCTATGTTAAAAATAATTGTTTGGCATGATTTTAGGACATACTACGGGACTGTAATAAGGGGCCACAAGATTCAGCGCTTTAAAGCAACAAAGTGGTTTCTTTCTCCCTCATGCAGCAGTTTGGGGTGATGGCTGGAACTGAAACGGTGGCTTGATGGTATTGAGAACCCATCTTGTAACCATGCCATCTCCAGCTGCTGCCCTCTTAACTAAAGATGACTCACTACAATGTCTGCATTCCAGCTGGAGGGGAGGGGAAAATATGAAAGAAGAACATGCTTCTTTCCTTTAAAGGGCATGACTCAAAGTGCAGGCTTCATGTACACACACATCTCCCTGGCCATTGCCTGGGGTTATGGCCACACCCAGCGAAGGTGGCTGGAAAAAGTAATCTTGGGC
The DNA here is from genome assembly GCF_007474595.2 of Lynx canadensis. NCBI lineage: Eukaryota > Metazoa > Chordata > Mammalia > Carnivora > Felidae > Lynx > Lynx canadensis. The sequence goes on from NC_044317.1 coordinate 5,570,778, forward strand.
TGGGCAACCATGTTGTGTCCAGCAAAAATTGGCATTGCTGCTGGAGAAGGGAGGATTAGTGGGAATCCCTAGGAGCCCTGGCCACAGGGGAGTTGAATGGTTGTTCGCCCAACAACCACTGGTTCCATTACAACCAGGAAAGGGGTCCCTGGTGTAGGGTCTCCATTCCCAAGCCTCTTGCGTTGTGAATATAATTGATGGTGATGATAAAAATGATGCAAATAGAGATAGAAGCAGCTAATACTTGCTGATTTCTTGCTTTACATCTGTCTCAACTAAGTTCTTGGTAAACATTATGCCATCTTACCTTCATGATTATCCTACAGCGTCAAATGATCTCAAATTTACCCACAGAGAAACTGGGATATGTTAAGTTCAGAAACTTGCCCAAGGACATCAGCTAGTATATAACCAAGCGGACTCTAAACCCATGTGTTTCTATGGCCAAAGTTATTCTCCTAACGACTTTGCTTAGAGGCTAATGGTGCTCTGAAATACTTCAATATTTCAAAAAGCTGAATTAAACTGCAAACTTCTCCATAACCAGATCATCTGAGCTAGCTCCAAGGTGTTTGTTTGGGGCCTGAATATAATCAATTTAGACCGGTCCTTCCATTTATCAAAAACTAATCAGAGTTTCTGGCCCATACATGACCTTGATTAATATTGAAATAGTAGCAAAATGAATGAATGAATGAATGAATGAATGATTGTTTATTAAGTGTAGTCTGTTTGGCATATAAGCTCTTTTTAAACATGGCTTCTAGAGCGAGGGGGAAATAACCAAAGGGTCATCACTTGATAATGACTGTAGACAAGGATCCAAAGACTACTCGCTTCAGGGTGTCTTTTCTGGTGCTGCAGAAGGAATAAGCCAGGACAGAACAGCAAGACGCCTGACCATCCCTAAGGGAGGGGACCTCAGGCACCCCAATTAGCGAGCAGGATGTAACCTGGGTCAGTCCAGTGCAAAGGCTGTGCACAGAGACAAAGTGAGAGAGAGGGAGAGATGCTGGCATCCAGTGTCAGGCAGCCCTGACCCAGAATCAAATGGAAAAGCAAAGCCAGTTCGTGCAACATGCAGAGGGTGGGCTCGGAGATGCAGCTGCCGTTGTCTTCATGCCTCAGCACATTAAAGTGCTTGGGAAGGGAAGGGGAACAGAGCATTCCTTCTCTCCCCACAAGCAGATGGGTAATTAGACGGACGGTGGGAACCAGATGCTGTACTTCCCCTGAGACCAGCACCGGAGGGAATGGCCTGGCTCTGCAGAAGGCATTTCTGCTCCTGCAAAGGGGTATCACACTGGAGAAAGCAGCAGGCCTTCAGGGTTTCTTGGAGGGAGGGGGAAGAGCGGTGGGGGAGCACCTCGTCTCGCCCTGTTCATCCTCTGCCGGTCCCCTGTCTAGGCACAAAGTAGCCGGGCGTTAGGAGAGTGCTTTTCTTAGGGGTTCCACCTGATGCTAATCCTGTCAAAGGCCATTGCAGGAAAACTGGCTTGCTAGTTCCTGCTGATATTTGTTCCTGTGGCGTTTGTTTCAGGGGCCTGTTTTCTGTGATTTTTAGTGCACTGATACAGACATTTCCCCTGATAGGAGAAGAAGCACTCAACCAAATCCTAGCTGAGCAGGAGCACCTTCTGAACTATGAGCCACAGTCTAATACAACATGTGTTTGACAGCGATTCAGCTGCAATTGTTTGCTGTTAATGTAAAAGAAGTTGTTGTGGCAAAGTCCTCCAACATCACCCCAAACACGACTCTGCGATGATGATGGATATTGGCTTGGCAACGATGCCGGCAAGGAAGTCAAAGATCAATTTCTAGAGTCTGCACAGGTTCGGTTTACATACTTCTTGCTCCCTGGCATTTTATTTATTTTTTCTTTTCAGCTGAGTCAAACCCCAGCACTGACTTAAAAGCTGCCACAATTTAAATCAGTAGTGACACAGTAATAGTGCCAGTATTTATAAGAGGTAAAGTGCTCTGCGGATCCAGGGAACGATGGTATAGGCAGTGAGAGAGAGACTCTGAGGGTTCTAGAACACTGCAGAACTCTGGTCCCCGAGAATGTGAAAGCATCACTGAGGTTCTGTATCCCACCCCACAGTGTCCCACAACTAGTCCTAGGACAATCTTTCTCCAAGTACAGAACAGAGTCCCGCTTATGTGACAATCTAACCTCAAATTCTGTTTCACACATGCACATACTTAGCCCTGATTTTATACATCAGGGTCTCCAAGTGGGTGGAGACCAGAGTTGATATTTTTCACGAGCATCCCAGGTGATTCTGAGGCATGGTAAAGTTTGAGAACTACTGATTCCAAGCCAAGGACCTCATTTCACAAATAAGCACACTGACATTTAGACAGGGGGTGTATCCCCACTTGCTAGTTTGTGACAAAGTCTGGGCAAGAACACACTTCTGCGCTGCATGAAAACCCCAGCCTGATATAATTCTGAACTTCACCACTTCCTGTTGAAGCACAAAGGAATTACGTACTTAATGAAGCTAATCAGTGGAGCTCTGCTTCCAAAAGACACTCTGACAGCCCTCAATGTCCCCCTCTCACTGCCCCTCTTCAGTGAGTGTGTTTTTTTAAATGTTTATTATTTTTGAGAAAGAGAGAGAGCATAAGCGGGAGAGAGGCAGAGAGAGACAGAGAAGAATCAGAAGCAGGCTCCAGGCTCTGAGTTGTCAGAACGGTGCCCGATGTGGGGCTGGAACCCATGAAGTTGTGAGTTCATGACCTGAGCCGAAACCAAGGGTTGGACACTTACCCAAATGAGTCACCCAGGTGCCCCAGGAATGTATTTTAATTATATGATCTGCTAGAAATGGTTTCCTCATCTCTACTTTTGTATAGCTCATTCACTACATTCTTTTTGATTAGTATAAAATTCTCCAAATATAAATTTGTATAGCCCTCTACACCGATAACGATATAAAGGGAGTTTGTTACATTGGTGGAATTAAAATTTTTAAGTTTTTCCTCCCCTCTCCACTACTACATTCAAGGCTGAGATCAGCTGTGTTCAAACTTCTGTAATTCTACCACTCATAGACATAATCATTTTTATTGTCCAAGTCAGCAGCCCTGTTAGTTACATTGTGCTGCGTGCAATGTTGGCATCAGCAGGTGAATAAGATTGCTTTATCCCTCGATAAAATTCATATCACTTCAGCTACCCACATTCCACAGTTAAAGTTTTAAAAAAATTTTTTTTAATGCTTATTTATTTTTGAGAGACACAGAGCATGAGTGGGGGAGGGGCAGAGAGAGAAGGAGACACAGAATCCAAAGCAGACTCCAGGCTCTGAGCTGTCAGCACAGAGCCCAATGCAGGACTCAAAATCATGAGCAGTGAGATCATAATCTAAGCCCAAGTCGGACTCCCGAGTCATGAGATCATGACCTGAGCCAAAGTCAGATGCTTAACTGACTGAGCCACCCCAGCACCCCGAGAAAAGTTTTGTAAATTATAACATGGATGTGGTTGTGAAATGAGGGATTGGAGTGGACTGGTAGTTTCCTAGGTGCTATCTTGGACTGGAGAGGGGCAGGAAAGAAATGAAAGACTGGTATGTGGTGTCTAAAGTAAAGGAGTTGAAATCTGAGTTGAAGATGAATCAACCTAACATTGCCCAATCTAACCTACATCTTCCCCCTTACAAGGGAGGGGTGCAGAAAAACAAAAGTATATTAAAACAAAGATTTTTAAAAATATTTCAGTTTTGCAAAACTTTGCCTTAACTTCGTCTCTCAGGAGTAAAAAACCAAAATTACTGTAAATATGATCTATGCAATATCTAACAAGTGTGTGGGATCAGTTTTTCAGATGAATGTGTGGTTACAATGAACACTGATGAATGTGGTGCTGTTCATTAGAAATGGTCTTCCAGGCCATCAAAGTGTCACTGTTGCCTGGAGAATTGTAAACTAGGAGAGAAGGGTCAATGGTATCACCTAGAACAACTAAAATTCTCAAAAAATATCTCTGACCTATATTTAAACCTCTTATGAAGATTATAAAAAGAGGCATGTTTTGAAACGTTATGCCAGTTATGACCCTGGAGACCTCCAGAAGGCAAGATGGGAGGATCCCCTAGATGAAGGATCAGGTACTCACTTTTGGATTTTATTAAACCGAGGAAGGCATGTACATGGTAGACACACTGCCAATGCTTCCTCGTGCTCTGTCTAGGGTAGGTGCCATTGCTGGCCCATTTCTCAATGAGATCAGCGTGGTTCCAGAAGTGTTCTCAAAGCAGGGCCATTGATTCCTGCTGACACATGAAATAAAAACTTCCTTTCATTCTTGAGCCAACAGATATATGGGCTTTGGGGCTGAAACCTGACGAGAGTCACAAATTAATGAACATAAAGGGACTTCTTGGTTTCCCTCGTTAGGTGGTCATACAAGTGACTTGAAATTCTGAAAAAGTGTAGGCAGGACCCACGTGAGTCTTCATGCAATGGGGCTGTACCTACAAAGACACAGAGAGACTGATGGGCAAAGGAAAGTGGGAACTACACACATGCATTCCTGCTTCCTCACTGCTGACTCATTCCAATAGAAGCATGAAGAGTATGCCGTCCCCCTTGAAATGAAGTTTGCATATTTTTCTAGAACGCTTGCTTTTCTATAGAACAAAATGCTATCCATTCCAAAGGCAAACTTGGAAAATGCTGAATTCTACAGCAATTAGCAGTTGTCTCCTTGACTCCCAGCCACAAGGGATTGAGGGAGGAGAGAAAGAGACATTGCTTAAGGGGAGGGGGAAATGGATGCAGAGAAAGGAGAAGAAATCATGATGTGACCCAGTGAACATTCACCTGGAAAGAGGGTGGTAATGATTATTTCACGAGGTGAGCTAAAATTAGGGCACTGCCTGACAAAAAGATGGCCTGGGCTTCAGAATCTGGGAGAAAGGAAGAGGCCACTGATGGGAGATGGTCAAGAAAGATCAGCCATGAAGAAGACAACTTTGATAAACAGCTCTTGGATGGAGAGCAAGAGCTGGAATTTTGGTAATTGAACTCCAGGCTGTTTAAAAAGGGTAGTTTCATTTTGACGCCGAAGTTTAGATGTACATCTCAGTACTTGGGTAAAGAGAAAACTGGCCAGCAGGGGTACAGAAACAAATCAGTTCCAGGTAGCTGGATTAAGCTACCTGGAATTAAGGCTGGGAGAACCAGCCTAGGTACAGAAGTGGGCATGGCCCTGTATCCAGAATATAACATGAAAGCTGAGATTTCTTCACACTCTGCATTAATAGAGAAAAAAAGTCTCTGTGATATTACTGGATGACAGAGATTCGTCCTTCTTGGGACCTTTTTCCTTTTTCAAGTGCTCACCCTGCCATGTTCCAGGTACAGGTGGAATGTTCATTCACTCATTCATTCTCTCAGCATTTTCTCTCTCTCTTCTCTCTCTCTCATCTTCATAGATTTTTGAAAGGCGATCTTTTTTCTGTGTAAGTGCAAAGTTCACCTTAGATTTCAATTCCTAATTAATTAATTAGCTAATTAATAGGCCAATTTGTTATCTAACATCCTCAAGCCTCACCTAGGTGCTGCCCAGAGTCCTCGGGACTGGAAATGTAGAGGAACAACAGAGTTGAGGCCTTGAGGAGCTTATAATTTAAGCTCTAATGCCCTCAACTGATACCATTCTGTCTTTACTTCCCACCCACAGAGCACCTCCTGTCTTGTGATTTCTTGATTGAGCATCTGTTGTAATCCTGAATTTACCCTTAATTATTTGCTCTCTTTCTAGACCTTTCCAGCTTTGCTAGAAGCTTCCACATTCTTCCTGCTCTGGCCCCATAGCTCCAGCCTCCAACTTCTCTACCTGAGATCAGGGGTCAACACTCCTATCTTCCCGTTCTCCATTGACTGGCCAAGTCATTTGGCTGTTTCTTCTACTCTCCTCATGATGGAGGCCTCTAATATGTTTCTTTTTCTAAAATAGTTTCTTAAACTAAAACAACACACACACACACACACACACACAGCACTTTTGTTGCTTCAGTTTTGGCTCAGCTGCCTTGGGCCCTCATCAATCTTTAATGATTTAATTTTTTATGTTTATTTATTTTTGAGAGACAGAGAGAGACAGAGAATGAGCAGGGGAGGGGCAGAAAGAGAAGGAGACATAGAATCTGAAGCAGGATCCAGGCTCCGAGCCGTCAGCACAGAGTCCAATGTTGGGGTCGAACTCATGAGCTGTGAGACCATGACCTGAGCTGAAGTCGGTGCTCAACCAACTGAGCCACCCAGGCACTCTAATATTAAATGGTTTAAAGAAGAGAATTGTTGCTATAAGATATTAAAAACAAAACCCCCCCAAAAATAGTTCTGTTTCAGTAGTTGGGATAGTGCACTGTCCTGGCAGGGAATGCTTTGCTGGGAGAGATGGGGTTCCACTCAGTCAGCAGTAGAAAATGATGAGGGGTGCCTGGGTGGCTCAGTTGGTTAAGCATCCGACTTCAGCTCACGTCATGATCTCAAGGTTTGTGAGTTCTGTGCTGTAAGAACCGAGCCCGCTTTCAGATCTTCTGTCCTCCTGTCCCTCAAAATAAATAAATAAACTCAAAAAAAAAATGAGAAGAAAAAAAGAAAAGAAAATGATGAGATGAGGGGCTACTGGCTCATCAGATTGTGAAGAATGTGTCAGGGGCAGAAAGACCTCTCTATGCTGGAGAGAAGGTATCTTTTCAAATCACAGGACAGAGGTATCCTCACAGAGAGAGGGATATACCAAAGTCAACACAAAGTCCTTGAGTCTCTATGTGACAGTGGAATCCCACAGATGTGTGCTGAGAAATGCAGCCACAGGGAATTTCTTGCATGTTCCTGACTACTTTTTCTGATTGAACCAGTGAAGGACAACTTAAAAAGAAGCTGTTATCTATTGGCTTATTTGTGCCAACAAGTGGCAGCAAGATCTCTGCCCAACATATCGAAGGATGGCCAATTAATTAAATAGGACCATTCCTCTTGGGGAATTTAAGTGAAAAAGGCAAAGCAAAAAAGAAAGTGAGGAAGCACCAAAATAAACAAGCTGAATCATGTATGTGGTGATGATCACGGTGGAGGGATCAATGGAAGTAGCTTATGGAGAAATGGCAAGATGATCAGTCACTAAAGATGCTTTTGGGTAATTCATTTGTTCTTTCACCAAACATTTAATGAGCAGCCATTTTGTACCAGGCATTTTTCTAGATGTTGTTGATTCCTGAAAAGCAAATTACTCTTAATTTTACCAGATTAAGGTGGTGTCTATTTCCCTTACATGGTCTATGTCCTCTTCTGATTGACTTAAGACACTTGAACCACCTGGGTCTGCCTTACAGGACTTGCAAGTGCTAATCAATAAAAGTGCAAAAGAATGAGGGGATTTGGAGTTCCAGGTATGGTACAGTGAGATACAGTCTCAATTTTTCACTCTCTTGTAGTATTTGTGCACATTACTCTCCTTGCCATGGTCTTATAATTGGGCTTAGCCCAGTGACTTTCTTTGACCAATGGATGCTACTGGATATGATACAAGCAGAAGCTCAAGATGTATTCCCAAGGTGGGGCTTGCCTTTTGCATTTCTGCTATAACCAGAAGAATGAGAGACTCAGGTAACACACCTAAGCCCTTCCCATGGCTGAGAGCTTAACCTAGCAGTTTAGATCAGCTATATTCCAGATGACCCTCAAGTGCATGAGCAAGAAATAAGTGCTTGCTGTGATAAAGCACTAAAAGACTGAGGAAATTTTGACACTGAGGGCAGTGGAAGTCTGAAAGAACTGGCAAGCTAAAGAGTCTGATGAGGGCTTTTGTAATCATGGACTATATTTATGGTGGGGAGGGTAGATATTTGAAAATGAAAATGAAAGCAAGAATGGGTGTTTTCAATAAAACATTCCTATTCTGCATAAAATGTCAAATGTTTGTCATTGAATCACAGGAAGTCAATCCTGTGATTCACTCTGGTTCCCCAGTTTTGAGGAGGCTCAGTTGTACCAGTGTGATAACTCATGCTGTCCTGTGAACATCACTAACATCTATAGAGCGCTTGGCTGAGCCCTAACCCAGGCACAAATGGTACTTATGCATGGTCACATATGTCCCATCACAATTCTCAAAAGTGTGTTAAGAGTGCCACCAATACTTCATAAAAGAAAGAGAGGAGACTGAGGTTCAGAGCGGGTGAGTGTGTTGCCAAAGATCTCACACATGGGAAGTGGCAAAACCAGTCTTCAACCCAGTTCTGACCACCTCTAAAACCTCTGCATTTATCATTGGAGGGCGTGGGTGAGAATTTCTCTGTAAGGGAAATGAGTGGGGGTGGGGAGGAGGTGGGCACTGAGAAAACTTCTAATAAATAGAAGAGACATCAAAGCACCATTTATTGTCCTCATTGGAGCCATCAGACCATAAATTTGATGATACTTTTTTTCCCCTCCCAAACTACCAAGTCTTGCTTATTTCAAGATCTCTGAGTTCTGCTTTTCCTACAGAATGGGATGAATCATCTGTAATTTCTTTTGGCTATAAAAGAGATGCCTTTCAACTCTCCCTCCTTTATACTCCAAAGAAGTTATCCTAAAGTCTCAGAGATACTGACACTAGCATTCCCTAGACACCTGCAAGTCCTACAGCAAAGAATATCAGGATTAAAGAACTCACATTTTCCTTCTGCAAAGACTCTTCACCACTTAGGAGAAATCGAGCAAACAATACCACTTATTCACCTTATTCAACAGGAATAGGTTCTGAATTTGATGTCCCCAGTTTCAGTAAGTTGACACCTCAGTGCATGCTGCCTTTCCTATCACCCAGACAGGGCTGAGCACACAAAGGAGAGGACATGAAGACACGGGTGTTCTCGCTTCACAAGAAGCTATCGTGAGTATTGCTGATGCTGGAGAGTTATGACAAGTGCACTCTAAGGCCCAGGGTAAAAGCGGTGATTATAATATTAGCTAATAGTTATTGAGCACATAGTACATTCTAAGCTCTGGGTGAGGTTCTTTACATACAGTCCTTAAAAAAAAAATTCTGAGTACATACCTATATTTAAATCTCATCCCTATTACTTAGTTGTGCAACCTTTTGTGAGTCATTTAACCTCTTGGTTCCTCAGTTTTGTTCATCTATAAAATGGGACTCATAGCTGAACCTAGAATGTAGAAGAGTTTTTAGGAATTGATGGGCTAGCAGATGTAAAGTACTTGAAACAGAGATTGGCACACAGAAAGTTTAATCTGAGTGTTAGCTATTATCATTATCCTAGTCAATCATTTCAGTAAACCCAGGAAGGGGATACATTATTATTCTTACTTTACAGCTAAAAAAAAAAAGGCAAACAAAAAACCGAGGCTCTGAGCCTGGTTTCCGATTCTGTGTCTCCCTCTCTCTCTCTGCCCCTCCCCCATTCATGCTCTGTCTCTCTCTGTCCCAAAAATAAATAAACGTTGAAAAAAAAAAAAAAAAACCGAGGCTCTGAGAAGCTCAATATCTTACTCGAGATCACTCAAGAGATCAGTGGCAGAACGATAATTTAAATTCATTCCTATTAGATTCTGATGTATGTGTTCTTCAGCACATTAAAACAAACAAGTGAACTTCTGATAGCACGAAATGTTTCCAACGCGAAGACAATGATGAACTACTATAGATCTAAAATCTGGGCCAGTTTTGTTGAATATGGCAGCGTGGTTTCCAAACTGGACTGGCCAACAGAATTGCAAGGGAAAGAATTTGCAACCATTGAGTCCAGTTTCTTAGCCCCCTTGAGATCTTGATTTACAACATCTGGGATGTTTTTCTTAATGGTCTCCCAGGTGATTCAGATAATCTATCATGTTTGAACGTACTAGAATGGGGCACTCTGATGACTATGAATGCATGACAATCTCTGACATGGAAGCTCTTACGGGCTGCTCAGTCCCACTTCCTACCCACAGCTGAAAGCCCTTGTGTCTTCGGTAGATGTGCCTCTAGCTCTGAGGTATGGAACAGTTCCTCCTGTTAAGAACTCAGTGAACAATCCATTGCCCCTCAGTTAGTCCCTAGGGTTGGAGGAGGAAGGGTGGTGATGATGTACAAGATGGACCAGGGCAGACGAATTCAGAGAGACACGCTCTGAAGTGAGCACATGTCTTTGTCTCCATTGTTCAGGGTACGCACATTCCCTCTCTCATACACACACCCCTGCTGAACTGTTCCAAAATCTCTAGTCAATTAACTGTCAATTTATGTCAAGCATGACATCAGCTCACAGCAGTCCTGTCTCACGGATCCTTCTGTTGTTTCTAAAACATCTCATTTTCCTCCCACTTTCTCTTCCTGGCACCAGGGAGGCTGCATTGTTTGAGTACTCCCTTACTGGCAATCACAGATTCTCTGAGTCTGCCTGGAACCCAAGGAATCCAAGGAGGTGGGCTTCCCCATGAGGTCTTGGCCCTCAATCCTTTAGCGTGTGGATCCAGATTCATGAGAAACAAACACAAGATGGCATTAAAAACCAATGATTTTTTCTAGGGAGATCCTGATGAGAGAAAATGAGGAGGAAGCCGGGAGTATCTGGGGGTACTACCAGACTTAGGTATAAGTGTGATCTAGGGTGAAGGAGAAAGGGAAAGAAGGCTAGATAGAAGTGTCCTACAGTCTAAGGAAGTGCCTGAAGTCTAAGGCAGGTTCTGCAACACTGAAGCGGGGCAGGGGGGAGGGGTCCTAGAGTTCAGCCCAGCCCATGACTACCCTGGAAGCAGGTCTTAGTCTCCCTTCCTTTCTGAATCACTGGAGAGAACAACTAGTAAGGAGTATGGCCTCAGCCCAAACACTGCCATGGCCTTCAGGGCTCCAGAGCTGGATCCATTGGTCACTTATGCTCCCTGTAGTTAGAGGTCTACGAGGCATATTCTCACAGCTGCCACACTTAGGAAATGTAATAGTTACTATTTATAGGAGCAGCTCTTTCACTCAGTTTGATGGGACTCTCCACCAAACATGTTTTTCTCACTTCTTCTCACCCAAAATGGACAGAAAGATTCCTCATTCTTCAATAACTACTGAGAAAGCTGGGCCATTTGTAGAAGGAGGGTCATCCCATTGGTTATGGGATTAGGATGACCTTATTTGTGTTTGTGCGGAGTGCAGCCAGGAGAAGATGCCTTGCATCTAGCTGTGGTATAAGACCAGAGTAAAGACAGACTAGGCTGAAATCAGAAAGACAAATCTTCTGGTGTGTTTGGCTGGCTCAGTCTAAAGAGCATGCAACTCTTGATCTTGGGTTCATGAGTCCAAGCCCCACACTGCAGGTAGAGATTATGTTAAATAAATAAATCAACTTAAAAAAATAAAGACTGATCTCCTGTAGAGAATTCAAAGCTGAAGCCATAAAAATTCAGACAACTGCCCAAAGAAACGATGTAAAGACAAAATAATTCTTGTAGTAGCAAGCTAGTAGTAGCAGAATTATGTTCTCTCCAAACAATGTCTACCTTAGTGTCTATCCTGTGCCCTGAAACCTGTTTCAGTGTTAGGTTATATGGCAGAGAAACAAAAGTTGCAGACTGAATTCAGTTTGCTAATCAACTGACCTTGAAAGGGGAAGAGTACTGTGGATTATCTGCGTGGGCCCAATGTAATCACAAGGGCTCTTATGAAAGACAGAGGCAGGAGAGTGCAGGCCAGTGAAAGATTTAAAGATGTTATGTTGCTGGTTTTGAAGATGGAAAAAGAAGCCATGAGCCAAAAAAGAGTATCTTCCAAAAGCTAGAAAAGGTAAGAAAACAGATTTTTCCCTAGAACCTCCAGAAGGAGCTAGATGATACCTTGATTGTGGTCCAGTGGCCTCTAGAACTGTAATATACAAAAAAAAATTATTTTTTCTTTCAAGGCACGAAGCTTGTAATTTGTTACATCAGCAATAGGAAACTAATAGAGTCAGAATCTTAGAAGATATCAACTTGATATTAATGGCATAAATTCTTATTTTCCAGGGACTTTTCTAAACGTTTTAAATGAATTTTAAATTCCTCCTCTATATAGTAGGCATCAGTCACCATTTTTCAGATATATCACCAAGATTAAACATTTCAGATAACTTGCCCAAGATCACACAGCGAATAAGCGCTAATGCTGGAAGTGGGACCAAGGATAGATGGCTTGGTAGTCCATGTCCTGACACAGAATGCTAGACCTCCTTTTCCAGGACGGAAGGACGGCAAGGAACAGCCTTCAGACAGCAAGGCAGGAGGAGGGACTGGATGTTGCACTATACAAGTCATGGGAAGAGCAGTTTCGAGACTGGGATAAGAAAAGAAGACAGCAGTGTTGAAGCTGCAAACATTGAGAAGCATGGGCTGTGAGGCAGCTGCCAGGAAAGCACCAGCGGCCTTTGAGAGGCTTATAGCAGTGGAGGGAGTGGACTGAACATTTAGAAAGGTAGGTGCAACATTGCAGTAAAGGCTGCCTGCACATCCCACATGAGGAGATGTAACAAGAGACGAGACAGCTCTTGTAAGAAAGGGAGAAAGTGGGATCAAGGAAAATGTTCATCTTCTGCGTGGATGTTGCGTGCAGAGTGGTTTGTTATTGTTTGTTTATGACAAAAAGAAGGAAGGAAAACGCCGAAAGGCAATGGAGACAAAGGAACCAAATGCCACCACAGGCTTCCTATAAATCCAGGTGGAAAGACTAGTTAAGGGGTTAAGCCTTCAAAAGAAAAGACATTCTCTTCTCTGAGGGGAGAAGAGGAAGGGACACAACTGAGGGTGGAGAACAGGACAAGGACCCTCGCGGAGCTGCTGTGGTTTTATCACATCACTGTCCAGGCATGGGATCGGCGGTGGGGGGAGGGCCTCAAGACTGGAGCCTCAGAAGTGGAATTGTGGTATGTGAGCTCGGGAATGGAGAAAAAAGATGCATAAAGCATTCTTGAGGGAACGAATTTATCAGGACACAAACTTTATCCACAAATGTTGAGAATTAATTTAGTGTTGAGATATGCTGGTGAAAGCCAAAATGGAAGTTTATTATTTCCTTCCCTTTGAATCATTTTTAAATGACTAAGTGAGAGTCAGCAACCAGCTCAATGGAAAATATCCCCATAGAAATGGAGTCCCTTTTGAAAATTGCCTTCGGCTGATACTTGGATGTATGTAAGCCAATCACAAGAGGCTGGGCCCTCTGATGATGCAGCTTCTGAGGCTTCCAGGCTTCCTTTGTGCTGAAATGACAGCATTTGGGGAGGAAACAGAATAACAGCGGCATTTCGTCCTGAATCACTAACTACAAAGCACCAGAAGGGTCTCAACGCACTCGATTAATGAGGAGGGCAGCCCCCAGGAACTTCCTGACGTGGACACTTCAGCAGACTGTTGTTTCTTTTTTTCTCTGATGAATGCCTAGCCATGAAATAAACACACAAACATTTTCTTGAATATTATGATGTCAGGAGCGCTGAAAGGTGAGGACCAGAGAAAACAAGAAGGTCCTTGGAGACAGAGGAACGCCTGAAAGGATACATTTTTGTCAAGTCCAGAGGGTCCTGGTTGTGCAAACAGGGCTTGGCTTGACCAAGTGTCTGCCGATTCCTTTGCAAAACGTGGAAACCATCACGTACCTTCCTAGACTCTTGGGAGGATTAAGGGATGTTTTATTTGAGTTCAGCACAGCGTTGCTGCGGAATGAGCTGTCAAACATCACATACAGTAGCTTTAAAGTACATTGTTTAGTTATCTCAAATTTACAATTCTGTGTTTTATGGGTCATGTTCCACGTACCATCTTGTGTCCAGCACGGCAATGACTTCACTTTGCCCCATCCTGAACTTGCTCTGTTCTCCTCCCTTCTCTCTTCTCCATCCTGGAGTCTGGTCTGTAGGGGCTCGAACTGCTCCCTGACCCTCTGACTTTGACCGATGGGCAAAACACATCAGAGAGAAAAGGCAGAGAGGAAGATGCAGGTACTATTCCCCGGCTCCCTCCTCTTGTCCCCCAGGCCAGGGCTGGTAACCGCTCCCCACCTTTACTGGCCCCCGGGGGCTACACCGCCCCTTCCCTACACTCGACCCACATTTATAAGTGGTGTCTTGGCTAGGCCACATTGCTCTCTGATAGTTTCAGCCATGCTTTGTTCTGATTTTATTGTTTTCCTCTTTCAGAAAAGCATGGCAGGACAAGGCTGACCACATTCTCCTTATTGGTCTGGGTATGACTTAATGCTGACCGTAAAATGACTATTGAACTCCTGCTTCGTAGCCTGGTTCTCTCTAAGCTTCCTCGGTTGAGGGCTGGCCCCTTTACTCACCCAATTTCCATCTAACCCTGCAGCCCACAGAGGATGTTGGGCCTATGGCTGGAACTCTCTATTTAACAACTGAAGAGAGGGGCAGGGCCAGGGAGAACTCAGAATGGAAGTCCGTCTGGGGAACTTACTCACCTGATTGGTGCAGAAGCCTTTAAGAATATTTGAAGGACAGGGTTTTAAAATGTATTCCAGTGGTATTTTTGCTTTAAAAATTCTGTAAGAGGAAACATGAACCTTCTGCTCTTCCCTTCTTATCACTGTCTCTTGGGACTGCTCAGACCACGCAGAAGAGATGAGGCAAAGGCAGACTGGGGAACCAGGAGTTTCAAGCCCTCTGCACAAAAGCCACTGGCCTCACCTTGGCAAGTGGAAAGCTTGCCCCTTCCCCCCCTTCCGTGCCAGGCCCGAGGGACGGAAGTCCTGACTCCTGGGGCCACAGCAGCCACATGAGTCGCAGGCACTATAATTTGCCCACACATCAAACACTGGCTGAGGGCACTCTCTGTGCCCTGCATCTTGCTTGGTTTGCGGGATAAACAGAACCTCGACAGTCCTGCTCAGGAGTCAGGACGCCTGAGTGCAAATCATACCTTCTCTGTCTACCATTTGCGTGTCTGTAAAAAAATTCCCAGTCTCCACCCGCCTCAGTTTCGACAGTTGTAAAACGGGCATCCATGGGGGTCGCGGGGTGCATTTTGTATAATGCATGCCAAGTGATTCTGAGCACGGGGTCAGAGAAAATGGCCAATAATTACTGTCGCCATTCACGATGAGCAGGAGGAGGAGAATGTCTGAAGTGACGGTCTTTGCTGGAGCTCCAGCGGAGTGGAGAAGAGAAACACACAAATCCACCATTACAGCTGAGAGAGTGATCCCGTCCCTCGCGGCGGCAAGAAGAGAGAGCCGTGGGAACCCAGGGAAGAAACAAGCACCTCCGCGCAGGCAAGTCCAAGAACCCAGGGCGCAGGCACCTTTTAGTTTCTTCAGAGCCCGGGCCCTTCAAACGCCAGGTCCCCTCAGGTGTGTCTCTTCCAGAGTTCCTAACGAACACGCTGCCTGTCTCCCGAGTCATCTCCTTTTCAGCTCTAGGCAAGTCTTATCTGTAAAAACGCCTTTCTTTCCTGCCTTGTCAGTGCCTTTGCATTTCTCTTTCACTTTGGGATCGGCCTTCTGACCGGGCGCTTTCATCTCTCCCCAACACAGAACCCTGACGGCGCTGTTTTTCTGCCACTTATACGATCCCTGTTATTCTCTCCTCTCGTGCATTATTTAATCCCAAAAACTGTTGGGGGAGACAGCTTGCAAGATAGATGTCTGGAAAATACATTGTGTCTAATTGCATTACGCTATGAACAACCCTAAAAGGAGACCGCTGGGTTTCGAGGGATAGGGGGTGGTGTGAGGGGAGCAATGGAGGAGGGGGGGATAGATTTACTCGAAAAGGATGCATATGGTTATTTGCATTCAAATATGTGAAAATCTACTGCATATGTGACTCTCCAGCAAGGTCTAAAGTGGATTCTGTAAATTAGCAAAGGCTGATGTGAGAAACGTAAGAAACTGTACTAATTATTGTATTTATTGTAATGATGAAAATATTATTATTTTTATCAACTGGTTGCTAACTACATTAGCATTAATGTACTTCACTAGATTAGGGCTTTGCATTAACGATCTCATGGAACCCTCACAGTAATACTGTAAGGAAGGCAGTATTATTACTCCCTGTCATACAGAGCAGGACACCAAGGATCAGAGAGGCCAGAAACTTGTCCAAAGTCACATGGCAGCTGTAGAACTAGAAGTGACACTCACTCTCGCTGCCTAACCACCCTCCCTCCCCTCTGTCTGGGGCTCTCTCTTCCATGGAGTCCAGCACCCTGTGTCCTCACCAGAAGCACTGCTTTTGTCTCCACTGATTCTCCACATGGGCACTTTGGGAGGCCCACCCTGGGTGCCCTGCTGACTTACATGGTCCCCACAACTGACCCCAGACCACAATCCAGCCACAGCCCAGCCACAGCAGCCAGGGGTTCAAGGCCATCTCTAGCCCACTCCCCATCCCCAACTTTGGTTTGGGAATTCTGATTCCTTCCTTAATTCTTATTTATGCTTTGTATTCAGAAGACTAATAGAAGTCAGAAAGCTGGATTAGGCCACAGATAGCAGTCAGGGTGAGGAGTCAGGGGCACCTCATGCACAGCTATAGGGGGTGGAAACCAGGGGAGCCATTCTGGAAAGAAATCTGGCACCATTTCAGTCAAAATGACCCCAGGAATAACATCTCTGTAAGTTTCCTCTTGCTGCTGTAACAAATTATACTGAGTGGTTTAAAACACCAGCTGGCTAAAATCAAGGTGTGGGCAGGTTGTACCCCTTTTGAAAGCTCTAGGGGACAATATGCTCACCTTTTCTAGCTTCTAGAGATCACCAGATTCCTTGGCTCTTGGCCCCTTCCTCCACCTTCAAAGCCAGCAGCACAGAATCTGCCAATCTCTGACTCCCAACCTTCTGCCTCTCCCCTTTCTCTTGTAAGCATCCTTCTGACTCCAGTAGGTCCATTTGGACAATCCAGGATCATCTTCCCATCTCAAGATTCTTAAGTTAACCATGTACGCAGCATTCTTTGAGTGACAGGAGGTCACATATTCGCAAGGTCTGGGAATTAGAAAGTAGACATCTCCGGGGTCCATCGTTCTGCTGCCACACCTATGATTCAGTGACTATATTCCTGGGCCTATATGCTCCACACGCGTGTCACACCGCATAGTTATTTGGAGTGTTGGGAACCACAAAGGATGTTCCAGATTGAGACAACAGAAAAGGGGAATATGGAGGACACACAGCCCAGAGGGATACACAGCAATTAGCACTAACAGCCTAGATGTCCACACACGCGCATAAGTGATCTTAAAAAGAGTGCTTAGTGAAGGAAATTGAAAAACAGAACAAGGTACACAACACGGGATCGTTTATATCCATTCAAACATGAAATACGTGGCACATAAAATGGCAATGCGCATTTTGCAGGAACACTACCTAAGCAAAAATACTTGTCCACATTGCTAATGGCTGCTTGTGGGACCAGAGAGGGGAACAGCGTAGGGTGGAGGAATAAAGCAAACAAAGGAATGCTCAAAACCCAGCTCCTCAGGGAAGCCATCCCTGACTCCCTCCATCCCCCAGGCGGAGGTGCTCAGTTGTGCCGTAGAGATCTTCAACAGAGTTCTCACACACTGTCTTGTATGCATCTGTTCGTGTGTCTCACTTTACCATGAGCTTAAGAGCAGAGATTGCATTTTGTTTCCTTTGTATCTTTGAAGCATAGTACAATGCTTGCCTCACAGTGGGTATCTAATATGTGTTTTGTTCAATTGAAGAGCGAACAGTGGGGAAAACAAGACATCTGGAGTGGGTGTCTCACATGAGCTGACACAGAGAAAAATTTCTAAGGACACCCAAATGGGCTTTAAAGCTAAGTTTGGAACAGAGAGTTGAATCATAAAGCCCAGTTCTTTCAGGTGAGCAAAGGAGAGGGCTGGCAAAGAGAAAGTAGACCTTCCAAGCATCAGTTTGCCTCTAACGCCTCAAGACAAAATGCCAAGACAAATGAGCAGCAGAATGAAAACGCATAACTAACAGCGGTAGAAGGGCAAAGAACCCCCCAAGTTGGGTAAGGAGATCGAGAGACTGTACTTCGTTGCTCTAAACACAAGAATGGCCAGAGGGCCGAGACAGGGGGTAGAAAGGTCATCTCCAAATATTTCAAAAGGTGGCAGGAGATTCTGAGGTTCCTTAAGAAGACTGACATTGTTCTGGGTCAAGACTCCAGAACCGATCATCAAAGCGATGGTTTCGAACACTTACAAAGAAAATAGAGGGGTGATTTTTAGAAGCCTGGAGGGGATCATTAAAATCAAGTTGTGCCTGAGTGACCTAGTTTCCTTCACGGACATTACATGCAAAACAATACAGACTTGTGGTAGGTCTTTTATAGGAATTTCAGCAAAGAATTTGATAAAGCTCTACTGTAGTGGTTTTAAGGACAAGGTGGATGCTTGCTTTGGTAACTCGATCGGTAAGCAAACCCAAATGGTGTTGATTCATGGAACAGTGCCCATCTTGGTGGCTGTTTCTGGAATAATGCTACTCTCTGTAATAGTAAAATGGCTGACACGTGTTCAGTTCTTTCCACGTGATAGCCACGGTCGCTGGCAGTTCATGTGGACTTACTCTTCTCTGCCCCCAGCAACTCTATGGGGAAGGTGCTATATTATCCCACTTGCATGTGAGAAGAGGGCAAAATACCTTCCCCAGGCCCCACGGCTAGCAACAACGAGAGCCTCAGACCCCGGAGACCCAGCTAGCCAAACACGCTATTCTGCTAAAGAATTTTTACATTAGAACCTGGGCAGGGGTACCTGGGTGGCTCAGCTGGTTAAGCAGAGGACTCATGCTTTCAGCTCAGGTCATGATCTCACGGTGTGTGGGTTCAAGCCCTGTGTCAGGCTCTGTGCTGACAGCATGGAGCCTGATTGGGATTCTCTCTCTCCCTCTCTCTGCCCCTCCCCCATGTTCTCTCTCTCTCTCTCTATCTCTCTCACAATAAACTTTTTTTTTTAAAAAAAGAAGCTTGGGAATTGCCACCCCAGAAATGGAACTCATCAATGCAAGAGCTCCTGCAGAAATGGAATGAGCATTCAACTGCTCTGTTTCTCGCCCAAACACAACTCTCACACTCAGATTCTGTCTGCCCAATCCACTTCTCTTTAGCAGCAATCTGTGATAGAATCTGTTCGGAAACTGTTTTCCTTTCTTGTACTGGTCTATTGCCCACACAGCTCTACAGCCGGGTCTTGCCCTATGCCTAATCGGTGCCCCTGAATTTCAGGCTTGGGATCCAACCTCATTCCATGCAGACTTTCATCGAGACAGACCTTCTGTATAAAATCCATCTGCACAAGTTTGTGTGAAATATGAATAAGCTTATAGCCAGGTCCAGCAGCATGGGACTTCCTGGGCTAGAGGGTTAATGCCTTAAACACCTAAACAGGCTCCCCTCCCAGGCAAACCTCTTTGGAGCAGAGCAATCACCGCAAACAAGGTTAATGGCCTTAACGATCTGCAGGCATGAGCCATAGAAAATTAGGGATCTCTAGAGAAAGGTGATTCAAACATTGAGAATATCTTCAAGTGGGGGAGATCGGAGTCAATAAGCTATGGCCCTGGGGCAAAATCCAACCCAAGTCCTGTTTAAGTAAAGAAAGTTTTATTGAAACACAGGCCCATTCATTCTTTTGTGTACTGTTGATAGGGGTTTTCACCACGCAGTGGCAGAGTTGAGCAGTTGCAAGAGAAACACTTACCACCCACAATGCCTACCTGGCTCTTCGCAAACATGTTTGCTGGCCTCTGGTTTACATAATGATTTGGAAGTAGACTCTAATGCATTTGAAACCATTAAAATGTTTCTTATTACTTGGTGCAGGTATGTGTAAGAATCCTCTTGTGAAAAGCTCACAGCCTATCAAGAGGAACAGAATGGCAAGAATAACCCACAAAACTGTAATGGCACGTGATCGATTCTGTAATAAAAGGCTATACCAAGAGTTTATTGAGCTGCCAGGAAGAGAATAATTAGTTCTGCCTCGAGAGTGGAGATGGCTTCACAGAGGAGAGATGCGTCTTGGAGTTGGGAGTCCATTTCTAGATTAATGTAGGGAGTTAGAATTAGTCTGGCCAGAGAGGGTAGAATGTGCTCCAAAGTAAAGAGGGATGAGAAAACAAAAAGTGTTCAGGAAAGATTGTTTTAGCTCCCTTGTCCTCCAAGCAGCTGGTTGGGCCGTAAGTGTGGCCTCCCGGGAGAATTGCCACTTAACTCCCTTCACTTCCACCATGAACTTTTGAAAAATTTTTATTTCAAGAGTTAGTCAGCAAAAACAGACAGTAACTGGATCACTGGGTCTGAGGACTTCTCAGAAAATAACAAATTCTCTAGGTAAAGGATCCGAGACAAGAAAGTGGAAGGTGGCAGATAAGCGAAGCAAGAAGGGTTGAAGTTTTAGGATCCTTGGGTATAAAAACTGCATATTAAATCTCCCATAGGCCAAACTGCAGACAATTGGAACCCGGGAATAAATAATGATAGTAAGAGATGATAACCCCCCATTATAAAGTAAGAATCCCAGAGACCAGATTGATACAGTTTTTGTTTTTTAAATGAAAGGAAGTTCACAAATGGGAGGGAAGGGAAAGCCTTTCCTTAAAACTGAACGCCACTAATAAATGTAGAAGGAATCATGTAATTAGAAAATCACCGTTTGGCAATTATGACAGTAATAACTGCTTTGGGCAAACATTATCAGTGAAGACCAGAACTAGTGGGTGAAAGTATGAAAAGAAACAAGATATTTGCGTAGTCTGAAAAGACATCCTTGCATGATAATTATTAATTTTAAAAAAATATTAAGTTTCTATAGGGGAAATTTGGCAGAGACTACCCTAAGAGATCCAAGTTAAGGTCACCAGTGGTGACACAAGTAGATACCGCGTATTCCAGGTAAGATGTGCTAGGAGGACAAATGATGCTTCCGTGATATTCTTGCCAGAAGTGTGTAATGTGGATGTAAGCATAGGAAACATCACACAAACCCAAATTATGGGGCAATCTACAAAATAAGTGGTCTATGATCTTAACAGATGCCAAGGTCATGAAAGACATATAAGGCTTTTCCAGATTAAAAGAGGCTAAAGAGACGTGAGGTCTAAATACCTAAACCAGTGTATGATCCTGGTTTGGATGCCAGAACAGGATTGTGTGTGTGTGTGTGTGTGTGTGTGTGTGTGTGTGTGTGTGTGTGAGATAAAGAACATTAGTGCCCTAAAATTGGCTAAATTTGAGTGTACAGACTAGATAATATTCCTTCAACAGTGTTAATGATCTGATTTGATAACTGTTCTGTGATTCTATAAGATAAAAAAATTTTTTTAAATCTTTATTTTAGGAAATTCCACTCTGCACATTAGAGGTAAAGGGGTATAAGGTCGCAGTTCACTCTCAAATGGTTGGGGGGATGGGAGAGGGAGGAAAAATTGAGCAAATGGATAAAAGGTTAGCATTTGGGAAATGTGGGGGAAGGGTATAAAGGAATTATATGTATTCTTTTTGAAACTTGCCGTAGGTCTGAATTCATTTCAAAATACAAAATAAAAATAAAACCCTATGTTTTGGAAGACAGCCTTCTAGAATGAAAGCTCCAGGGTCCGACCAATCTGGACTGGAATGTCTGAGGCCATACTGATTAGCAGATTACTTTAAGCAAGCGGTTTAGCCTCTGTGAGCCTCAGTTTTCTCATCGATAAAATGGAAAGACAGGTACCTACTTCTCAAGGCAGTCACCGTGTGTGGAGCGCTCAGGACGGCTCCTGAGGCTGGCCACCAAGGTACTCAGGGGTCGGCCAAGATGCTCAGCCAGCTGTTGGCTGATTGGTTCACAGGACTCTGTTCACACCTGCCACCTTCAGGCTTCACCTGTGCGCTTGGCTCCATTGGGTTTCCCTGCTACTTAAGTTCTGCCTCTTCCTTTAGAACAGCACTCCCTAGAGGGGTACCTGGGTGGCTCAGTCAGTTACGTGTCCACTCTTGGTTTTGGCTCAAGTCATGACTTCACAGTTTCCTGGGTTCGAGCCCGGTGTCAGGCTGTGTGCTGGCAGTGAGGAGCCTACTTGTCATTCTCTCTCTCTCTCTCTCTCTCTCTCTCTCTCTCTCCCTCTCTGCCCCTACCCCACCAGCACTGTCTCTGTCGCTCCCAAAATAAACAAATAAACTTAAAAAAAATAGAACAGAAAAAAAAAAGGGATGATAATAACAGAGTCAAACCCAAAGTTTAACATCTTTATCTTCCCCGATGTGGCTTCTTGCTCTCCCCCAGCTGAAAAAAGCTGACCCAGTCTACACACCATGCGTTCTTTGGAGGAGAATGTGGGAAGGGGGTAAGGATGAGAGTAAAGATGTGAGGGGCAATGAGGTGGGGAAACTGAGAAGGTGAGCTGTGGAGGGGGAGCAGACGACTGTAGGAGATATGGCACAGGTGAGGTGAGGGAGTCCTGCTCTAGGTTGGGGACAGGGGAGACCTTAACACTGAGGAGAAGGGAGTTCCTTTCAGTTAACTTTTAATTGTTAGCCTGTTCGATCACTTGCAGCTTCCACTTTCCTTCCTTAGCTCCTGGTGAGGTGATGCTCCTGGGAGATCATCAAGAAGGACCCTTTCCTCCCTGCCAGCCACCCCGGCCCCATCCCTCCTTTAACGCTCTGAAAGTTCGAGGATCTGAACCATATCCGAAACAGGGATGGTGACAAAGAAGAAAAATGTACTATCAGGTGTTTGGGCAGGAACAGATCAGGTAGAAGTTGGGGGCGAAATGATATTTTAACTGTTGGATAAAGTGTGGGTTGTTATGTTTTACTTTTTTAAATGCGTAAGTTTTGAATTACGCTCCCCCTAACCCCCATTAACCCCTGGACGCTTCACATATGCTTTTTTGTTCTATGAAGTGTTGTAAGTTGATAGCCGCCGATTTCACATGGGGAGGGTGATGTTGATAGAAGTCACTTACTTAATTCACATGGTAGATGGAAGAAAGCCACGGCCCTTATTAATACAGAAAGCCCACGTGACTCTTACCCAATGTGGGCAATTATCTCCTCTCTCTCTCTTCCCTGAAGGTTTAGCAGGATAAGCCACTATCTGCTTTTTAAGATGTCTACCTGCTGTCACAGAGTCCCCAGTCCTTATCACCAAAGTACATTGGTGGTGTTTCTGAGATTGCCGTATACTTGATATTCTCCTTTTCAGCTTTAGTAAGCCCTTTGGGATCTTTTGAGATAAAGCCATTTCATAAATGTAGCTGTATTATGGAATAAAATACTTTATAGGGGACTTCAAGAAAATTA